>NC_091313.1:6757738-6790238 GCF_038502225.1 Cherax quadricarinatus | reverse complement strand
TGAGTAAAGTTTTCATACCTTATAAAATATGTATAAATTACCTAGTGACTTATTTCCGTTGGAGTCCTTGTAATGTCTTATATGGCATTATAATGTATATTCTTTACAAGTGAGAATATACGCTTGTATGTGAGTGTGTGTAGAAGTGTGAGTATTTGCGTTTATCTTCGTGATCATCTCAAAACTGGCCTGTACTGTGATAGATAAACAGGTAGACAAGCAGACAAACAAATATAAGGGCGGGGCATATAAAGAAGTTCAAGACGGGCAGCATAGCCTTGGCAGAATCTGTAGACTGAGCTACACAGAGAATCTGACGAATTGTCCAAGTGATTTTTTCTTGTCGACTCAGATATTTTCATCGTTGTTCCAGCCATATAGACACTTGATCAACGCCACTCTACCATCGATTAATTCATCCCTACCAACATTCCACTAGACTTGACTCATCCCTACCAACATTCCACTAGACTTGACTCATCCCTACCAACATTCCACTAGACTTGACTCATCCCTACCAACATTCCACTAGACTTGACTCATCCCTACCAACATTCCACTAGACTTGACTCATCCCTACCAACATTCCACTAGACTTGACTCATCCCTACCAACATTCCACTAGACTTGACTCATCCCTACCAACATTCCACTAGACTTGACTCGTCCCTACCAACATTCCACTAGACTTGACTCATCCCTACCAACATTCCACTAGACTTGACTCATCCCTACCAATATTCCACTAGACTTGACTCATTCCTACCAACATTCCTCTGGACGTGACTTATCCCTACCAACATTCCACTAGACTTGACACATCCCTACCAACATTCCACTAGACTTGACTCATCCCTACCAACATTCCTCTGGACGTGACTCATCCCTACCAACATTCCACTAGACTTGACTCATCCTTATAAACATTCCTCTGGACGTGACTCATCCCTACCAACATCCCACTAGACTTGACTCATCCCTACCAACATTCCACTAGACTTGACTCATCCCTACCAACATTCCACTAGACTTAACTCATCCTTATAAACATTCCTCTGGACGTGACTCATCCCTACCAACATCCCACTAGACTTGACTCATCCCTACCAACATTCCACTAGACTTGACTCATCCCTACCAACATTCCACTAGACTTGACTCATCCCTACCAACATTCCACTAGACTTGACTCATCCCTACCAACATTCCTCTGGACGTGACTCATCCCTACCAACATTCCACTAGACTTGACACATCCCTACCAACATTCCACTAGACTTGACTCATCCCTACCAACATTCCTCTGGACGTGACTCATCCCTACCAACATTCCACTAGACTTGACTCATCCCTACCAACATTCCACTAGACTTGACTCATCCCTACCAACATCCCACTAGACTTGACTCATCCCTACCAACATTCCACTAGACTTGACTCATCCCTACCAACATTCCACTAGACTTGACTCATCCCTACCAACATTCCACTAGACTTGACTCATCCCTACCAACATCCCACTAGACTTGACTCATCCCTACCAACATCCCACTAGACTTGACTCATCCCTACCAACATTCCACTAGACTTGACTCATCCCTACCAACATTCCACTAGACTTAACTCATCCTTATAAACATTCATCTGGACGTGACTCATCCCTACCAACATTCCACTAGACTTAACTCATCCTTATAAACATTCCTCTGGACGTGACTCATTCATACCAACATCCCACTAGACTTGACTCATCCCTACCAACATTCCACTAGACTTGACTCATCCCTACCAACATTCCACTAGACTTGACTCATCCCTACCAACATTCCACTAGACTTGACTCATCCCTACCAACATTCATCTGGACGTGACTCATCCCTACCAACATTCCACTAGACTTGACTCATCCCTACCAACATTCCACTAGATTTGACTCATCCTTATAAACATTCCTCTGGACGTGACTCATTCATACCAACATCCCACTAGACTTGACTCATCCCTACCAACATTCCACTAGACTTGACTCATCCCTACCAATATTCCACTAGACTTGACTCATCCCTACCAACATTCCACTAGACTTGACTCATTCTTATAAACATTCCTCTGGACGTGACTCATCCCTACCAACATTCCACTAGACTTGACTCATCCATCCCAACATTCCTCTGGACGTGACTCATCCCTACCAACATTCCACTAGACTTGACTCATCCCTACCATCATTCTTCTGGACGTGACACATCCCTTCCAACATTCCACTAGACTTGACTCATCCATCCCAACATTCCTCTGGACGTGACTCATCCCTACCAACGTTTTGCTTGACTTTACTCACCTCACCCAACACAGACGTGTCTGCTTCTCTGTTAACAGACTGAGGATCGAGCTTGCAGCACTCATTGTGCTGAGTAACAAACACGGGTTTAGTGCTCCACATTTATTAAATAAAAACAACAGCACTCTAGATGTAAGTTTTAGTGACACATCTAACGCGAAATTGTAGGAAAAAATAACTGGATAACTAAATAAACTCTTTATTCTTGTTTTATATTATCTACTGTATTCTTTATTTGTCACCTCATTACTTCTTTTTTGTACTCTCCTCTTTTATCTTCTCTACCTACCTATTACTCCTTATATATTTTTTTATCAGTTTCTTAGGCAATTATCAGTGTCAACATCTGTATTTCCTCTGTTTTGAATTACATAAGTTGCCCTTGAAATTATGAGAAAAAATAGTATATTCGTTGTTGTCTTTATTCCAATTTGCGTTATTTTAAATTTAAATTAGTTATTTTTATGTTTTTTCCTTGCCTATCCATTTTCTGTGGTTGTGATGGAGATTGTGGTAGTGATAGGGATGGTGGCGTCCAGGATGGTGAGGATTGTTGTGATGGTAGAAGTAATGGCCAAGAGTGAGGGTAGGGGGATTTTTATGGTGGTAGTTGAGATAATGATTTTTATGGTGGTGGATGAAGTAATGGCAAGGGTAGGGGATGATGGTGGTGGTGGTTGTTGGTAGTGGTGGTTGGTGGTTTGTTGTGTGTATGGTGGTGGTGGTTGCTGGTTTGTGGATGGTGGTACTTGTGGTTGATGTCTTGTAGTAATGGTTGGTGATGATAGTTGGCGCTTTGTGGTGGTGGTTAGTTCTTTGTGGTGGTTGGTGCTTAATGGTGATGGTGGTTGTTGGTGCTTTGTGGTGGTGGTGGTGGTGGTAGTGGTGGTCGTGTCACGGGTACGAGCTAAAACCTTTTAACATTCTCTTGTTTATGTGTGTAATGATTGCCACTACTGCAGCCGGGACCAATACCTACAACCTTTAATCAGACCTTTCTGCGTTTTTTTTTACTTTAGACTCCGGCTTCATCAGTGGTGTAACCTGGCTTCAGACTCAAGCTTCATCAGTGGTGTAACCTGGCTTCAGACTCAGGCTTCATCAGTGGTGTAACCTGGCTTCAGACTCAAGCTTCATCAGTGGTGTAACCTAGCTTCAGACCCAAGCTTCATCAGTGGTGTAACCTGGCTTCAGACTCAAGCTTCATCAGTGGTGTAACCTGGCTTCAGACTCAAGCTTCATCAGTGGTTTAACCTGGCTTCAGACTCAAGCTTCATCAGTGGTGTAACCTGGCTTCAGACTCAAGCTTCATCAGTGGTGTAACCTGGCTTTAGACGAAAGTTCATCAGTGGTGTAACCTAGCTTCAGACTCAAGCTTCACCAGTGGTGTAACCTGGCTTCAGACTCAAGCTTCATCAGTGGTGTAACCTAGCTTCAGACTCAGGCTTCATCAGTGGTGTAACCTGGCTTCAGACTCAAGCTTCATCAGTGGTGTAACCTAGCTTCAGACTCAAGCTTCACCAGTGGTGTAACCTGGCTTCAGACTCAAGCTTCATCAGTGGTGTAACCTAGCTTCAGACTCAGGCTTCATCAGTGGTGTAACCTGGCTTCAGACTCAAGCTTCATCAGTGGTGTAACCTAACTTCAGACTCAAGCTTCATCAGTGGTGTAACCTAGCTTCAGACTCAAGCTTCATCAGTGGTGTAACCTAGCTTCAGACTCAAGCTTCATCAGTGGTGTAACCTGGCTTTGGACTCAAGCTTCATCAGTGGTGTAACCTGGCTTTAGACTCAAGCTTCATCAGTGGTGTAACCTGGCTTCAGACTCAAGCTTCATCAGTGGTGTAACCTAGCTTCAGACTCAGGCTTCATCAGTGGTGTAACCTGGCTTTAGACTCAAGCTTCATCAGTGGTGTAACCTGGCTTTAGACTCAAGCTTCATCAGTGGTGTAACCTGGCTTCAGACTCAAGCTTCATCAGTGGTGTAACCTAGCTTCAGACTCAAGCTTCATCAGTGGTGTAACCTGGCTTCAGACTCAAGCTTCATCAGTGGTGTAACCTAGCTTCAGACTCAAGCTTCATCAGTGGTGTAACCTGGCTTCAGACTAAGCTTCATCAGTGGTGTAACCTGGCTTCAGACTCAAGCTTCATCAGTGGTGTAACCTGGCTTCAGACTCAAGCTTCATCAGTGGTGTAACCTGGCTTTAGACTCAAGCTTCATCAGTGGTGTAACCTGGCTTTAGACTCAAGCTTCATCAGTGGTGTAACCTGGCTTCAGACTCAAGCTTCATCAGTGGTGTAACCTGGCTTTGGACTCAAGCTTCATCAGTGGTGTAACCTGGCTTTAGACTCAAGCTTCATCAGTGGTGTAACCTGGCTTTAGACTCAAGCTTCATCAGTGGTGTAACCTGGCTTTAGACTCAAGCTTCATCAGTGGTGTAACCTGGCTTCAGACTCAAGCTTCATCAGTGGTGTAACCTGGCTTTGGACTCAAGCTTCATCAGTGGTGTAACCTGGCTTTGGACTCAAGCTTCATCAGTGGTGTAACCTGGCTTCAGACTCAAGCTTCATCAGTGGTGTAACCTGGCTTTGGACTCAAGCTTCATCAGTGGTGTAACCTGGCTTTAGACTCAAGCTTCATCAGTGGTGTAACCTGGCTTCAGACTCAAGCTTCATCAGTGGTGTAACCTGGCTTCAGACTCAAGCTTCATCAATGGTGTAACCTGGCTTCAGACTCAAGCTTCATCAATGGTGTAACCTGGCTTTAGACTCAAGCTTCATCAGTAGTGTAACCTGGCTTCAGACTCAAGCTTCATCAGTGGTGTAACCTGGCTTCAGACTCAAGCTTCCTCAGTGGTGTAACCTGGCTTCAGACTCAAGCTTCATCAGTGGTGTAACCTGGCTTTAGACTCAAGCTTCATCAGTGGTGTAACCTGGCTTCAGACTCAAGCTTCATCAATGGTGTAACCTGGCTTCAGACTCAAGCTTCATCAATGGTGTAACCTGGCTTCAGACTCAAGCTTCATCAATGGTGTAACCTGGCTTCAGACTCAAGCTTCTTCAGTGGTGTAACCTGGCTTCAGACTCAAGCTTCATCAGTGGTGTAACCTGGCTTTAGACTCAAGCTTCATCAGTGGTGTAACCTGGCTTTAGACTCAAGCTTCATCAGTAGTGTAACCTGGCTTCAGACTCAAGCTTCATCAGTGGTGTAACCTGGCTTCAGACTCAAGCTTCATCAATGGTGTAACCTGGCTTCAGACTCAAGCTTCAACAATGGTGTAACCTGGCTTTAGACTCAAGCTTCATCAGTAGTGTAACCTGGCTTCAGACTCAAGCTTCATCAGTGGTGTAACCTGGCTTCAGACTCAAGCTTCATCAGTGGTGTAACCTGGCTTTAGACTCAAGCTTCATCAGTAGTGTAACCTGGCTTCAGACTCAAGCTTCATCAGTGGTGTAACCTGGCTTTAGACTCAAGCTTCATCAGTAGTGTAACCTGGCTTCAGACTCAAGCTTCATCAGTGGTGTAACCTGGCTTCAGACTCAAGCTTCATCAGTGGTGTAACCTGGCTTTAGACTCAAGCTTCATCAGTAGTGTAACCTGGCTTCAGACTCAAGCTTCATCAGTGGTGTAACCTGGCTTTAGACTCAAGCTTCATCAGTGGTGTAACCTGGCTTCAGACTCAAGCTTCATCAGTGGTGTAACCTGGCTTCAGACTCAAGCTTCATCAGTGGTGTAACCTGGCTTCAGACTCAAGCTTCATCAGTGGTGTAACCTAGCTTCAGACTCAAGCTTCATCAGTGGTGTAACCTGGCTTCAGACTCAAGCTTCATCAGTGGTGTAACCTAGCTTCAGACTCAAGCTTCATCAGTGGTGTAACCTGGCTTCAGACTCAAGCTTCATCAGTGGTGTAACCTGGCTTCAGACTCAAGCTTCATCAGTGGTGTAACCTGGCTTCAGACTCAAGCTTCATCAGTAGTGTAACCTGCCTTCAGACTCAAGCTTCATCAGTGGTGTAACCTGGCTTTAGACTCAAGCTTCATCAGTGGTGTAACCTGGCTTCAGACTCAAGCTTCATCAGTGGTGTAACCTGGCTTCAGACTCAAGCTTCATCAGTGGTGTAACCTGGCTTTAGACTCAAGCTTCATCAGTGGTGTAACCTGGCTTTAGACTCAAGCTTCATCAGTGGTGTAACCTGGCTTTAGACTCAAGCTTCATCAGTGGTGTAACCTGGCTTCAGACTCAAGCTTCATCAGTGGTGTAACCTGGCTTTAGACTCAAGCTTCATCAGTGGTGTAACCTGGCTTTAGACTCAAGCTTCATCAGTAGTGTAACCTGCCTTCAGACTCAAGCTTCATCAGTGGTGTAACCTGGCTTCAGATTCAAGCTTCATCAGTGGTGTAACCTGGCTTCAGGTTCAAGCTTCATCAGTGGTGTAACATGGCTTCAGACTCAAGCTTCATCAGTGGTGTAACCTGGCTAAAGACTCAAACTTCATCATTGGTGTAACCTGGCTTCAGACTCAAGCTTCATCAGTGGTGTAACCTGGCTATAGACTCAAACTTCATCAGTGGTGTAACCTGGCTTCAGACTCAAGCTTCATCAGTGGTGTAACCTGGCTATAGACTCAAATTTCATCAGTGGTGTAACCTGGCTAAAGACTCAAACTTCATCAGTGGTGTAACCTGGCTTCAGACTCAAGCTTCATCAGTGGTGTAACTTGGCTTTAGACTCAAGCTTCATCAGTGGTGTAACCTGGCTTCAGACTCAAGCTTCATCAGTGGTGTAACGTGGCTTCAGACTCAAGCTTCATCAGTGGTGTAACCTGGCTTCAGACTCAAGCTTCATTAGTGGTGTAACCTGGCTTTAGACTCAAGCTTTATCAGTGGTGTAACCTGGCTTCAGACACAGGCTTCATCAGTGGTGTAACCTGGCTTCAGACTCAAGCTTCATCAGTGGTGTAACCTGGCTTCAGGCTCAAGCTTTATCAGTGGTGTAACCTGGCTTCAGACTCAGGCTTCATCAATGGTGTAAACTGGCTTCAGGCTCAAGCTTCATCAGTGGTATAACCTGGCTTCAGACTCAGGCTTAATCAGTGGTGTAACCTGGCTTCAGACTCAGGCTTAATCAGTGGTGTCACCTGGCTTCAGACTCAAGCTTCAACGATCGATTCGTTCAAGAGCTTTAAGGGGGAAGCTACAATACAGATTTTTACTTTCTAATTATCCAATTTCATTGAAATTTTTACTATGATTTAAACAGCTTTTGAACCCTGCACACTGTTGTTATTATGAAGATTGCCTTAAAAAAATAAAGAGAAAAAATAATTATTGGCTTTTTTGTGGAGTATTTTTCGATACTCATCATGCAAAACTGGGTCAATAGGCAATGTTCTAGTTGACCTCACGTGGAAAATAAAGGCCACAATAGCTGCGTAGCAACTGGGTATTATCATAGTGCAAATACCTTGTCTTTTAAAAAATGTTGAATTTTTTTTTTTTAATGATTTTTGGGTGGAAAAAATCAATGAAAACAAAATGATACGGAATATCGCAAATTCCCATTACCATTGTGTAGAACCATCAATCCTAAATAATGTGTGCGAAAACCATGACAATTCGTCAACAAGTTTTCGAAAAAACTAGTATCGAAATGTCTATAACTTATTCCTGAGAAAATGAGAAATTCCATTTTCTCTAAAATTGGACGGACACCGAGCGTCAAACTTTAGCGTAACACCCACCCTCACTCTCGAAGGCGGCCCACAAGTGACTGAGCAGCTCTCACTCTGAGCACTAATATGGAGTCGACAGCCAAGATGCCATGTGTATTTCGATAGAAACTATCACAAAAATGGCAATTTTTTGAGTAATAAAATAGAAAAAAAACACACGCATTGGCATTATGGTCAGTTGATGACAGCTAGAACATAACATACATTTGTGGCAAAATATACTTAGAAATATGATAGAAACAAGCTGATTGCATCAACAAGTTGCCTCATTTAGATTATGCTGCTCAGACTTGGTCACCATATTACAGAGTGGATATAAATGCACTGGAAAATGTACAGAGGAGGATGACAAAGTTGATCCTATGTATCAGAAATCTTCCCTATGAGAATAGACTGAGGGCCCTAAATCTGCACGCTCTAGAAAGGCGTAAAATTATGGGGGATATAATTGAGGTGTATAAATGGAAAGCAGGAATAAATAAAGGGGATGTAAATAGCGTGCTGAAAATATTCATCCAAGACAGGACTCGCAGCAATGGCTTCAAGTTGGAAAAGTTCAGATTCAGCAAAGATATAGGAAAGCACTGGTTTGATAATAGAGTTGTGGATGAGTGGAACAAACTCCCGAGTACCGTCATAGACGCTAAGACGTTGTGTAGTTTTAAAAATAGGTTGGATACATACATGAGTGGGTGTGGGTGGGTGTGAGTTGGACCTGACTAGCTTGGCCTACCAGGTCTGGTGCCGTGCTCCTTCCTTAAGTGGAAGTGACCTGACTAGGTGGTCATTGTTCTAGGCCGAGGGGGGCAAGGACCTGCTTCGCATGAGTTAGTAGGCCTGTTGCAGTGTTCCTTCTTTCTTATGTTCTTATGTTCTTAATTATGCAATATTTTTCGATTAGAAAACATTTTTTCCAAAAGTTTTCGATTTTTTTCTCCAAGGAATTTCTGCCTCCCCCATTCATCTTTCCTGAGAACCTCGGCATCCTCAAGAACTTTATCCCCCACAAGAACCTTCATAGCTACCTAAGCAGCTCCTCCTATGCTAAAAGATACATTGGCGACCAGAAGTGCTTCAACTCCGACAAGAGCCTTAAAGACCTGAACTTTAGCTCGAGTGTTGGGTCACCCTTGGAAAATTTGCTGGATTTCGAAAAAGCCGGAGAGGTGTTTCGATACTTCACATAGAGGTGTTCTGGTACTTCACAGAGAGGTGTGGTTATGTTCTCTTAGGAGGCGGAACATATTCGGAACATAATCCAGCCTATTTCCCCAACCACCCTCCACTTTGAATTAAAAGGTTTAGGAAAAGAGGCTCACTGGAGCTAGCATGTGGGGAGGCCAGGAAGCTCCTGCAAGTTGCGTCGCTACATGGTGCGCCTCGTTTTGCATATTTATGTGCATTTTCCATCAAAATCATTATGACTCAACACGGCACAGTGACCCTCGCTCACTTTTTCCAATATTATTCATACACTGGTGACCTGGTGATCCGTCGAACTCTCCATCAGTTCTGCATTATCCTGGGTGACATTCATAAGTTGCATTTAATGCACAACAACGTCAAAGAGAATACCGTGAGTGTGGAAGTCAAATCCGAAGACGTGGTGGTAACATTACTCGATTTTGACTTCCTGACATTTGTCGGTACTGTTGACTATCACGCTCTTAACAGCTTCATTGCAAAAGATGACCAGCATCTAGGACTTACTCTGCGATCATTCTCTTCAAGAACTGCCTGATAATCATGGAAAAAAATCCAGACGATGCATGAAGATGGATTGACAGAAGGTTGGACCCCCAACTCAGCTATGGCCAGTTCACTCGGAATTTGAAAATTATCTGAGGTAACGAGATAGCCAGACGCCATCTGGATCTCCTTTGAGATAACTACCCCCAACTGGATAAGTACTGGTGGTGACTACCGCTCCCATAATAGGCACGAAATGACTACTATATCTGCAGGCAGGGGCCTAACCAGTTAATCTAGCCACTGGGCTAGGTACATTGTAGGGCACCTTCTGTCCCACTAGCAAAACTAATAAAAAGTGCATCACATTTTGAAGGTGCAATGTTCTCTCTCAATGTCTGAGATCCCCAGGAGGTACAAGAAACAAAAGGTGGTAGGACAACAATGTTTCGAATAAGCTTTAACTGGATAAGCCTTCTCCTGAACAACGTTACGAATAAGCTTTAATCTAAACAAAGTTTCGAACAAGTCATTATCTAACTAACTCTTCAAAAAAGCCTTTATCTGGACAACATTTAGCCCACTGGTGAGTTTCTTCATGACTTGACAAAGCTTTCCTGTGATCATACAAAAGATTAATATTCCAGTTGACATCTTTCTTTGTGCCTTTTTAACGGTGATGGAAGATTTGGGAACACTGTTAATTTTTTAATCATTATCGAGAAGTGCTACATCCATAGGAGTCATACTGTTCCTGGGGAAGGCAGTGAGATTCTGTCCAAGGAAAGGGAGCGTGGCTTCAGTTCCTTGAGTAACGAGCTCTTCCCAAGCGTCAACGAACCTTGAAGGAAGAATCCAAGATATGATGATGACACTCTTAGCAGTGACTAAATTACTATGTTTTCACCATCATCGCTACCTAACGACCTTACACCATCTGTGTCTAACGACCCTACACCATATGTACCAAACGATCTTATACCATCTGTGCCTAACGACCCAACGCTATCTGCGCCTAACGACCTTACGCCAGTTGTGCCTAACGACCCTGCACCAGCTCTGCCTAACAGCCCCCCTACACCATCTGTGCGTAATGACTCTACACCATCTTTGCCTAACGATCCTACACCATCTGTGCCTAATGACTCTACACCATCTTTGCCTAACGACCTTACACTAGTTGTGCCTAACGACCTTACACCAGCTGTGCCTAATGGCCCCCTTACACCGTCTGTGCCTAACGATTCTACACCATCTTTGCCTAACAGCCAATGACCCCATCTTCGTTAATACTTTTTCTATCGAACAGCAACATGAATACTTTCTTTGCATTGCCAGAACTTACCGAGTAACGACCCAACTTCATTTCCAATACTATCATCATCTGTTCATAATGATCTGCAGCGACCCCACTTCTTTCACCAGCCTCTCACCTGCCCCTCCTTCACGACCCTCCACCAGCCTTTCACGACCCCAGCTCTCCACCACCTGACCCCTCAAGACCACCTTACAGTCTCTCACGACGTCTACACCCCACTGTCTGAACCCTCGAGACCCCTGCACACCCTTGCCTCATCATACTCTTCCAGCCTTCCACGAAGACCGCCATCACCTGCCTCTCACGACCAGCACACACCACCACCTGCTTCTCACGACCCCCTGTCAGTCTCTCACGACCACCCACACCCCCACCACCTGCAGCAGCAGCGGCAGCAGATCAGACACTGTAGTCCTGCTGAGCGAGGTCTATAACACTCCTCTGCTCTCCACTTATCTTCCCTGGCTAGCGTATCGCTGCAAATCCTTCCAGTGATGTAGCGAGCACGAGATTTATGTTTTCTTTGCTTCCCAGATATCCATCCTCCATACCAATATTGGAGGGCCATAAATTACACTCCCTGTCTCTCACTTCTTCGAACTCACTAGCTCTCCCCCCCCCACCCTCTCTCTCTCTCTCTCTCTCTCTCTCTCTCTCTCTCTCTCTCTCTCTCTCTCTCTCTCTCTCTCTCTCTCTCTCTCTCTCTCTCTCTCTCTCACTCACTCTCGTATTCACACAAGGCTTCATCAGAGGCTAGACTAAGAGTTCCTACAAATATTTCACAAAGAGTTGTATTCTCCTGCCTCTCTTCCTCCGTCAGTCCAGCCTCACCAACACTTCTTCATCTACGTAAATTATGCAACTATTCCTTCCTTAATTCACCCTGACTGCCTCCCACCCCCCAGAAGCTGCAAGACCCTTGAGAGTCTAGCGCTTCCTAGCAAATATAATACAACATTAAAATCTTTGCTACAACTTAAATTTTTGGTGCCTAATTTAATCTATTGTTGAGGAGCATTTATTCTAATATATTAAGGATGATATACGGTGAAGGTGAACTAATGCTGATGTTGTCATAACAGGGCAGCGCTAAACCCGCAGGGGTCCTAGAGCGCCACAGGAATGGAAGACAACTAAGGATGGGGTGGGGATAGTTCCACTTCCTATGATCAGGAGCCCTTTAGAATCAAGACACCACCCTTCCACCCCACTTCCCCCTTGAGCCAGTGTTAATGGCTGCCCGTTGTATGATATAATAGCTACCTTGCTGACTATTCGCGAAGTTGTGCCAGTTTGAGGATCATGAGAACATTAAGATTGAAGGAGAGGTGTTCTGATACTTCACAGAGAGGTGTTCTGATACTTCACAGAGAGGTGTTCTGATACTTCACAGAGTGGTGTTCTGATACTTCACAGAGAGGTGTTCTGATACTTCACAGAGAGGTGTTCTGATACTTCACAGAGAGGTGTTCTGATACTTCACAGAGAGGTGTTCTGATACTTCACAGAGAGGTGTTCTGATACTTCACAGAGTGGTGTTCTGTGCATCAAGAGAAGGTGGTCTGAGGCTTCAAGAGGAGGTGTTCTAATGCTTCAATGGAAGGAGTTCTCTTGTTTGAAGAGGCTCTGCAAGTAAGGAGTTACAGGTATCCTCTTCCTCGGATCAAACTTGCTTACCTCCATGTCCCCAACCATGGATATCGTCTACGACATTAGCGTTTCGATGGGAATACAACTACATCTGCTACTACTACTACTCCTACTACTACTACTATTACTCCTCCTCCTCCTCCTCCTCCTACTACTACTACTACTACTACTACTACTACTACTTCTGCTGCAGCTGCTGCTGCTGCTGATGATGCTGCTGCTGCTGATGATGATGCTGCTGCTGCTGATGATGATGCTGCTGCTGCTGATGATGATGCTGCTGCTGCTGCTGCTGCTGCTGCTGCTGATGCTACAACTACTACTACTGCTACTTCTATTGCTACTACTACTACTATTACTTCTAACGCTATTACTAACCTCTCTTCAAGTGACCTAAGGTCAAGATATGCCCCTTTCTCATCACTCAGTTTAAAACTGGAGATAAGTTATAGAAAAGTGCTAGTTAGCAAAATAATCATAATAATAATAATAACAAAAATAATAATTATAATAATAATAATAGTAATAATAATATTTTTATATTATTATTATTATTATTATTATTGTTATTATTATTATTATTATTATTATCATTATTATTATTATTTATTAATATTATTTGTTATTATTATTATTATTATTATTATTATTATTATTATTATTATTATTATTATTATTGTTATTATTATTATTATTGTCACTCTTTTCGTCTTAAAAGTAGTGGTGATAGTAGTATTAGTAGAAGAAGTAATAACAATACTATCAATAGTAGAAGTAGGATAATGTATATGAAGTGCTAACATTATGTAAGTGGAAGAATTGAGACACTTAGGCAATATGTGGGAATCTTTACTGAAGAAGCCACTGTGTGACGAAACATTTCTTCAATAAAGATTCTCAGATGTTGCATAAGTGTCTCAATTCTTCAACTTGTCGGTTTTCAAAGCCATTCATCATATTATGTGAGTCATTCAACACAAGGAATGATGGAGACTCGAGCCTCCTTCTCCTTATTGTCATACGTGATACCTAATATACTCACTTGATTGTTCGCCAGTTGACTATTAATCGTGAGGAGGAGAAAGGTAGCGCTCACCCAGGAAACAGTCAGAGGCGGCTACATGTCAGTAGGTGATCTCCCTACATCACCTCCAGGTGCGGGGATGTAGGTACGCAGGTGGTGCCTCCCTCCATCCCCCGCTTCACATCACCTGCGACACGTTAGGTGACGTTGGGGGAGGGATAGGTGAGCCTTCACCTAATGAGCGGCTGGTCCCTGAGGTAAGGTAAGAGGGCTATTACCTTAATGAAATGCATGGTGTCTACACTCCTCTCAGTTCTCTCACTCCATACTCCTTCACTCCATCCTCCCTCACTCCATTTTCCCCTCACTTTATTCTCCATCACTCCATTTCCCCTCATATTATTCTCCCTCACTCCACTCCCTCACCCCACTGTCCCTCACTTTATTTTCCCACACTCTATCCTCCTTCTCTCCATCCTTCCCCACTCCATGTTACTACCCTCCTCATTATCCACGCTCGCTTCAGCCTCCCTATCTCAATCCTCCTTGTCATCCTCCCCGTCCTGCCTGACCCCACACCTCCCACACCATCCTGCCTGACCCCACACCTCCCTCACCATCCTGCCTGACCCCACACCTCCCTCACCATCCTGCCTGACCCCACACCTCCCTCACCATCCTGCCTGACCACACACCTCCCTCACCATCCTGCCTGACCCCACACCTCCCTCACAATCCTGCCTGACCCCACACCTCCCTCACCATCCTGCCTGACCTCACACCTCCCTCACCATCCTGCCTGACCTCACACCTCCCTCACCATCCTGCCTGACCTCACACCTCCCTCACCATCCTGCCTGACCTCACACCTCCCTCACCATCCTGCCTGACCCCACACCTCCCTCACCATCCTGCCTGACCTCACACCTCCCTCACCATCCTGCCTGACCTCACACCTCCCTCACCATCCTGCCTGACCCCACACCTCCCTCACCATCCTGCCTGACCTCACACCTCCCTCACCATCCTGCCTGACCTCACACCTCCCTCACCATCCTGCCTGACCTCACACCTCCCTCACCATCCTGCCTGACCCCACACCTCCCTCACCATCCTGCCTGACCTCACACCTCCTTCATCATCCTGCCTGACCTTACACCTCCCTCACCATCCTGCCTGACCCCACACCTCCCTCACCATCCTGCCTGACCTCACACCTCCTTCATCATCCTGCCTGACCTTACACCTCCTTCACCATCCAGCCTGACCCCACACCTCCCTCACCATCCTGCCTGACCCCACACCTCCCTCACCATCCTGCCTGACCACACACCTCCCTCATCATCCTGCCTGACCTCACACCTCACTCACCATCCTGCCTGACCACACACCTCCCTCACCATACTACGTGACCCCACACCTCCCTCACCATCCTGTCTGACCCCACACCTCCCTCACCATCTTGCCTGACCCCACACCTCTCTCACCACACTGCTTGACCCCACACATCCTTCACCATCCTGCCTGAGCCCACACCTCCCTTTCCATCCTGCCTGACCCCACACCTCCCTCACAATCCTGCCTGACCCCACACCTCCCTCACAATCCTGCCTGACCTCACACCTCCTTCACCATCCAGCCTGACCCCACATCTCCCTCACCATCCTGACTGACCCACACCTCCCTCACCATCCTGCCTGACCCCACACCATCCTGCATGACCCCACACCTCCCTCACTATCCTGCCTGACCACACACCTCCCTCACCATCCTGCCTGACCCCAAACCTCTCTCACCACCCTGCCTGACCCCACACCATTCTGCCTGACCCCACACCTCCCTCACCATCCTGCCTGACCCCACACCTCCCTCACCATCCTGCCTGACGCCACACCTCCCTCTCCATCCTGCCTGATCCCACACCTCCCTCACCATCTTGCCAGACGCCACACCTCCCTCACCATCCTGCCTGCCCCACACCTCCCTCACCATCCTGCCTGACCCCACACCTCTCTCACCATCCTTCCTGACCCCACACCCCCCTCACCATCCTGCCTGACCCCACACCTCCCTCACCATCCTGCCTGACCACACACCTCAGTCACCGTCCTGCCTGACCCCACACCTCACTCACCATCCTGCCTGACCTCACAACTTTTTCACCACCATTTCCTGACCCAACACCATTCTGCCTGACCCCACACCTCCATCACCATCCTGCCTGACCCCCCACCTCCCTCACCATCGTGCCTGACGCCACACCTCCCTTACCACCGTGCCTGACCCCACACCTCCCTCACCATCCTGCCTGACCCCACACCTCTCTCACCACTCTGCCTGACCCCACACCTCCCTCAACATCCTGCCTGACCCCACACCTCCCTCACCATCCTCCCTGACCCCACACCTCCCTCTCCATCCTGTCTGATCCCACACCTCCCTCACCATCCTGCCTGACCCCACACCATCCTGCCTGACCCCACACACCTCCCTCCTCCATCCTGCCTGACCCCACACCTCCCTCACCATCCTGCCTGCCCCACACCTCCCTCTCCATCCTGCCTGACCCCACACCTCCCTCACCATCCTGCCTGCCCCACACCTCCCTCACCATCCTGCCTGACCCCACACCTCCCTCACCATCCTGCCTGACCCCACACCTCCCTCTCCATCCTGTCTGATCCCACACCTCACTCACCATCCTGCCTGACCCCACACCTCTCTCACCACTCTGCCTGACCCCACACCATTCTGCCTGACCCCACACCTCCCTCACCATCCTGCCTGACCCCACACCTCCCTCACCATCCTGCCTGACCCCACACCTCCCTCTCCATCCTGTCTGATCCCACACCTCCCTCACCATCCTGCCTGACCCCACACCTCCCTCACCATCCTGCCTGCCCCACACCTCCCTCACCATCCTGCCTGACCCCACACCTCCCTCACCATCCTGCCTGACCCCACACCTCCCTCTCCATCCTGTCTGATCCCACACCTCCCTCACCATCCTGCCTGACCCCACACCTCCCTCACCATCCTGCCTAACCACACACCTCCCTGACCGTCCTGACTGACCCCACACCTCCCTCACCATCCTGCCTGACCCCACACCTCCCTCACCATCCTGACTGATCCCACACCTCCCTCTTCATCCTGCTTGACCCCACACCTTTTTCACCACCATTTTCTAACCCAACACCATCCTGCCTGACCCCACACCTCCCTTACCATCCTGCCTGACCACATCCTGCCTGACCACACACCTCCCTCACCATCCTGCCTGACCCCCCCACCCTCCCTCACCATTGTGCCTGACCCCCCACCTCCCTTACCATCCTGCCTGACCTCACCCTCCCCACCTGCCTGCCCCACCCTCCCCACCATCCTTGACCCCACACCCCCTCCACCCTGCTTTGACCCCACACTTTTCACCACCTTTTTTTAAAACACCATCCTGCCTGAACACCCCCTTTTACCATCCTCCCTGCCCAAAAACCCCCTCACCATCCTGCCTGACCCCCACCTCCTCACCATTTGCCTACCCACACCCCCCTTTTACCATCCTGCCACCCACACCCCCCCAATCCTGTGACCCCACCCTCCTCCCATCCTGCCTGCCCCCACCTCCCTCACATCTGCCTGCCCCACACCTCCCTCCCACCCCCTGCCGGGCCCACCCCCCTTTCCCATCCTGCCTGACCCACCCCCCTCCCTCCTGCCCGACCCCACCCCCTCCCCTCCCCTGCCCCCACCCCTCCTCACCATCCTCTGACCCACACCCCCCTCACCACCCTCCGCCCCACCCCCTCCTCCTGCCCCCCACACCCCCTCACCACCCCCTTTGACCCCATGCCTGACCCCCACCTCCCTCACCATCCTGCCTGACCCACACCTCCCTCACCATTGTGCCTGACACCCCCACCTCCCTTACCATCCTGCCTGACCTCACACCTCCCTCACCATCCTGCCTGATCCCACACCTCCCTCTCCATCCTGCCTGACCACACACCTCCCTCACGATCCTGCCTGACCCCACACCTCCCTCACCATCCTGCCTGGTCCCACACCTCCCTTACCATCCTGCCTGACCTTACACCTCCCTCACCATCCTGCCCGACCCCCACCTCCCTCACCATCGTGCCTGACCCCACACCTCCCTCACCATCCTGCCTGACCCCACACCTCCCTCACCATCCTGCCTGATCCCACAACTTCCTCTCCATCCTGCCTGACCACACACCTCCCTCATCATCCTGCCTGACCTCACACCTCACTCACCATCCTGCCTGACCACACACCTCCCTCACCATACTACGTGACCCCACACCTCCCTCACCATCCTGTCTGACCCCACACCTCACTCACCATCCTGCCTGACCACACACCTCCCTCACCATACTACGTGACCCCACACCTCCCTCACCATCCTGTCTGACCCCACACCTCCCTCACCATCTTGCCTGACCCCACACCTCTCTCACCACACTGCTTGACCCCACACATCCTTCACCATCCTGCCTGAGCCCACACCTCCCTTTCCATCCTGCCTGACCCCACACCTCCCTCACAATCCTGCCTGACCCCACACCTCCCTCACAATCCTGCCTGACCTCACACCTCCTTCACCATCCAGCCTGACCCCACATCTCCCTCACCATCCTGACTGACCCACACCTCCCTCACCATCCTGCCTGACCCCACACCATCCTGCATGACCCCACACCTCCCTCACTATCCTGCCTGACCACACACCTCCCTCACCATCCTGCCTGACCCCAAACCTCTCTCACCACCCTGCCTGACCCCACACCATTCTGCCTGACCCCACACCTCCCTCACCATCCTGCCTGACCCCACACCTCCCTCACCATCCTGCCTGACGCCACACCTCCCTCTCCATCCTGCCTGATCCCACACCTCCCTCACCATCTTGCCAGACGCCACACCTCCCTCACCATCCTGCCTGCCCCACACCTCCCTCACCATCCTGCCTGACCCCACACCTCTCTCACCATCCTTCCTGACCCCACACCCCCCTCACCATCCTGCCTGACCCCACACCTCCCTCACCATCCTGCCTGACCACACACCTCAGTCACCGTCCTGCCTGACCCCACACCTCACTCACCATCCTGCCTGACCTCACAACTTTTTCACCACCATTTCCTGACCCAACACCATTCTGCCTGACCCCACACCTCCATCACCATCCTGCCTGACCCCCCACCTCCCTCACCATCGTGCCTGACGCCACACCTCCCTTACCACCGTGCCTGACCCCACACCTCCCTCACCATCCTGCCTGACCCCACACCTCTCTCACCACTCTGCCTGACCCCACACCTCCCTCAACATCCTGCCTGACCCCACACCTCCCTCACCATCCTCCCTGACCCCACACCTCCCTCTCCATCCTGTCTGATCCCACACCTCCCTCACCATCCTGCCTGACCCCACACCTCCCTCTCCATCCTGCCTGACCCCACACCTCCCTCACCATCCTGCCTGCCCCACACCTCCCTCACCATCCTGCCTGACCCCACACCTCCCTCACCATCCTGCCTGACCCCACACCTCCCTCTCCATCCTGTCTGATCCCACACCTCACTCACCATCCTGCCTGACCCCACACCTCTCTCACCATCCTGCCTGACCCCACACCAATCTGCCTGACCCCACACCTCCCTCACCATCCTGCCTGACCCCACACCTCCCTCACCATCCTGCCTGACCCCACACCTCCCTCTCCATCCTGTCTGATCCCACACCTCCCTCACCATCCTGCCTGACCCCACACCTCCCTCACCATCCTGCCTGCCCCACACCTCCCTCACCATCCTGCCTGACCCCACACCTCCCTCACCATCCTGCCTGACCCCACACCTCCCTCTCCATCCTGTCTGATCCCACACCTCCCTCACCATCCTGCCTGACCCCACACCTCCCTCACCATCCTGCCTAACCACACACCTCCCTGACCGTCCTGACTGACCCCACACCTCCCTCACCATCCTGCCTGACCCCACACCTCCCTCACCATCCTGACTGATCCCACACCTCCCTCTTCATCCTGCTTGACCCCACACCTTTTTCACCACCATTTTCTAACCCAACACCATCCTGCCTGACCCCACACCTCCCTTACCATCCTGCCTGACCACACACCTCCCTCACCATCCTGCCTGACCCCCACCTCCCTCACCATTGTGCCTGACCCCACACCTCCCTTACCATCCTGCCTGACCTCACACCTCCCTCACCATCCTGCCTGATCCCACACCTCCCTCTCCATCCTGCCTGACCACACACCTCCCTCACGATCCTGCCTGACCCCACACCTCCCTCACCATCCTGCCTGGTCCCACACCTCCCTTACCATCCTGCCTGACCTTACACCTCCCTCACCATCCTGCCCGACCCCCACCTCCCTCACCATCGTGCCTGACCCCACACCTCCCTCACCATCCTGCCTGACCCCACACCTCCCTCACCATCCTGCCTGATCCCACACCTCCCTCACCATCCTGCCTGATCCCACACCTCCCTCATCATCCTGCCTGACCCCACACCTCCCTCACCATCCTGCCTGACCCACACCTCCCTCACCATCCTGTCTGACCCCACACCTCCCTCACCATCCTGTCTGACCCCACACCTCCCTCACCATCCTGCCTGACCCCACACCTCTCTCACCATCCTGCCTGACCCCACACATCCCTCACCATCCTGCCTGAGCCCACACCTCCCTTTCCATCCTGCCTGACCCCACACCTCCCTCACCATCCTGCCTGACCCCACACCTCCCTCACTATCCTGCCTGACCACACACCTCCCTCACCATCCTGCCTGACCCCACACCTCCCTCACCATCCTGCCTGTCCCCACACCGCCCTCACCATCCTGTTTGACCCCACACCATCCTGCATGACCCCACACCTCCCTCACTATCCTGCCTGACCACACACCTCCCTCACCATCCTGCCTGATCCCACACCTCCTGCTCACCACCCTGCCTGACCCCACACCATTCTGCCTGACCCCACACCTCCCTCACCATCCTGCCTGACCCCACACCTCCCTCACCATCCTGCCTGACCCCACACCTCCCCCACCATCCTGCCTGACCCCTCACCTCCCTCACCATCGTGCCTGACCACACACCTCCCTCACCATCCTGCCTGACCCCACACCTCCCTCACCATCCTGCCTGACCCCACACCTCCCTCACCATCCTGCCTGACCCCACACCGCCCTCACCATCCTGCCTGACCCCACACCTCCCCCACCATCCTGCCTGACCACTCACCTCAGTCACCGTCCTGACCTGACCCCACACCTCCCTCACCATCCTGCCTGACCTCACAACTTTTTTACCACCTTTCCTGACCCCACACACCATTCTGCCTGACCCCACACCTCCATCACCATCCTGCCTGACCCCCCACCTCCCTCACCATCGTGCCTGACGCCACACCACCCTAACCAACCTGACTGACCCCACACCACCCTCACCATCCTGCCTGACCCCACACCTCTCTCACCAATCTGCCTGACCCCACACCTCCCTCAACATCCTGCCTGACCCCACACCTCCCTCACCATCCTCCCTGACCCCACACCTCTCTCTCCATCCTGTCTGATCCCACACCTCCCTCACCATCCTGCCTGACCCCACACCTCCCTCTCCATCCTGCCTGACCCCACACCTCCCTCACCATCCTGCCTGCCCCACACCTCCCTCACCATCCTGCCTGACCCCACACCTCCCTCACCATCCTGCCTGACCCCACACCTCCCTCTCCATCCTGTCTGATCCCACACCTCACTCACCATCCTGCCTGACCCCACACCTCTCTCACCACTCTGCCTGACCCCACACCATTCTGCCTGACCCCACACCTCCCTCACCATCCTGCCTGACCCCACACCTCCCTCACCATCCTGCCTGACCCCACACCTCCCTCTCCATCCTGTCTGATCCCACACCTCCCTCACCATCCTGCCTGACCCCACACCTCCCTCACCATCCTGCCTGCCCCACACCTCCCTCACCATCCTGCCTGACCCCACACCTCCCTCACCATCCTGCCTGACCCCACACCTCCCTCTCCATCCTGTCTGATCCCACACCTCCCTCACCATCCTGCCTGACCCCACACCTCCCTCACCATCCTGCCTAACCACACACCTCCCTGACCGTCCTGACTGACCCCACACCTCCCTCACCATCCTGCCTGACCCCACACCTCCCTCACCATCCTGACTGATCCCACACCTCCCTCTTCATCCTGCTTGACCCCACACCTTTTTCACCACCATTTTCTAACCCAACACCATCCTGCCTGACCCCACACCTCCCTTACCATCCTGCCTGACCACACACCTCCCTCACCATCCTGCCTGACCCCCACCTCCCTCACCATTGTGCCTGACCCCACACCTCCCTTACCATCCTGCCTGACCTCACACCTCCCTCACCATCCTGCCTGATCCCACACCTCCCTCTCCATCCTGCCTGACCACACACCTCCCTCACGATCCTGCCTGACCCCACACCTCCCTCACCATCCTGCCTGGTCCCACACCTCCCTTACCATCCTGCCTGACCTTACACCTCCCTCACCATCCTGCCCGACCCCCACCTCCCTCACCATCGTGCCTGACCCCACACCTCCCTCACCATCCTGCCTGACCCCACACCTCCCTCACCATCCTGCCTGATCCCACAACTTCCTCTCCATCCTGCCTGACCCCCACACCTCCCTCACCATCCTGCCTGACCCCACACCTCCCTCACCATCCTGCCTGATCCCACACCTCCCTTACCATCCTGTCTGACCCCACACCTCCCTCACCATCCTGCCTGAGCCCACACCTCCCTCCCCATCCTGCCTGACCCCACACCTCACTCACCATCCTGCCTGACCCAACACCTCCCTCACAATCTTGCCTGTTCCACACCTCCCACACCATCCTGCCTGACCCCACACCTTCCTCACCATCCTGCCTGACCCCACACCTCCCTCATCATCCTGCCTGAACCCACACCTCCCTCACCATCCTGCCTGACCCCACACCTCCCTCACCATCCTGCCTGGCCCCAAACCTCCCTCACCATCCTGCCTGACCCCACACCTCCCTCACCAACCTGCCTATCCCCACACCTCCCTCACCATCCTGCCTAACCACACACCTCCCTCACGATCCTGCCTGATCCCACACCTCCCTCACGATCCTGCCTGACCACTCACCTCCCTCACTATTCTGCCTGACCCCACACCTCCCTCTCCATCCTGCCTGACCCAACACCTCCCTCACCATCCTGCCTGAGCCCACACCTCCCTCTCCGTCCTGCCTGACCCCACAACCTCCTCACCGTCCTTCCTGACCCCACACCCCCTCACCATCCTGTCTGACCCCACACCGCCCTCACCATCCTGTCTGACCCCACACCGCCATCACCGTCCTGCCTGACCCCACACCGCCCTCACCATCCTGTTTGACCCCACACCTCCCTCACCATCCTGTCTGACCCCACACCTCCCTCACCATCCTGCCTGACCTCACACCGCCCTCACCATTCTTTCTGACCCGTCTCCCCCTTCACCATCCTGCCTGACCTCACACCTCCCTCACCATCCTGCCTGACCCCACACCGCACTCACCATCGTGCCTGACCCCACACCGCCCTCACCATCCTGCCTAACCCCACACCGCCCTCACCATCCTGTCTGACCCCACACCGCCCTCACCATCCTGCCTGACCCCACACCGCCCTCACCATCCTGCCTGACCCCTCACCTCCCTCACCATCCTGCCTGACCCTACTCCGCCCTCACTATCCTGCCTGACCCCACACCGCCTTCACCATCCTGTCTGACCCCACACCGCCCTCACCATCCTGCCTGACCCCACACCGCCTTCACCATCCTGTCTGACCCCACACCGCCCTCACCATCCTGCCTGACCCAACACCTCCCTCACCATCCTGCCTGACCCCACACCGCCTTCACCATCCTGCCTGATCCCACACCTCCCTCACCATCCTGCCTGACCCCACACCGCTCTCTCCATCCTGCCTGACCCCACACTTCCCTCACCATCCTGCCTGACCCCACACCTCTCTCACCACTCTGCCTGACCCCACACCATTCTGCCTGACCCCACACCTCCCTCACCATCCTGCCTGACCCCACACCTCCCTCACCACCCTGCCTGACCCCACACCTCCCTCTCCATCCTGTCTAATCCCCCACCTCCCTCACCATCTTGCCTGACCCCACACCTCCCTCACCATCCTGCCTGCCCCACACCTCCCTCACCATCCTGCCTGACCCCACACCTCCCTCACCATCCTGCCTGACCCCACACCTCCCTCTCCATCCTGTCTGATCCCACACCTCCCTCACCATCCTGCCTGACCCCACACCTCCCTCACCATCCTGCCTAACCACACACCTCCCTGACCGTCCTGACTGACCCCACACCTCCCTCACCATCCTGCCTGACCACACACCTCCCTCACCGTCCTGCCTGACCCCACACCTCCCTCACCATCCTGACTGATCCCACACCTCCCTCTTCATCCTGCTTGACCCCACACCTTTTTCACCATCATTTCCTAACCCAACACCATCCTGCCTGACCCCACACCTCCCTCACCATCCTGCCTGACCACACACCTCCCTCACCATCCTGCCTGACCCCCACCTCCCTCACCATTGTGCCTGACCCCACACCTCCCTTACCATCCTGCCTGACCTCACACCTCCCTCACCATCCTGCCTGATCCCACACCTCCCTCTCCATCCTGCCTGACCCCACACCTCCCTCACGATCCTGCCTGACCCCACACCTCCCTCACCATCCTGCCTGGTCCCACACCTCCCTTACCATCCTGCCTGACCTTACACCTCCCTCACCATCCTGCCCGACCCCCACCTCCCTCACCATCGTGCCTGACCCCACACCTCCCTCACCATCCTGCCTGACCCCACACCTTCCTCACCATCCTGCCTGATCCCACAACTTCGTCTCCATTATGCCTGACCCCCACACCTCCCTCACCATCCTGCCTGACCCCACACCTCCCTCACCATCCTGCCTGACCCCACACCTCCCTCTCCATCCTGTCTGATCCCACACCTCCCTCACCATCCTGCCTGACCCCACACCTCCCTCACCATCCTGCCTAACCACACACCTCCCTGACCGTCCTGACTGACCCCACACCTCCCTCACCATCCTGCCTGACCCCACACCTCCCTCACCATCCTGACTGATCCCACACCTCCCTCTTCATCCTGCTTGACCCCACACATTTTCACCACCATTTTCTAACCCAACACCATCCTGCCTGACCCCACACCTCCCTTACCATCCTGCCTGACCACACACCTCCCTCACCATCCTGCCTGACCCCCACCTCCCTCACCATTGTGCCTGACCCCACACCTCCCTTACCATCCTGCCTGACCTCACACCTCCCTCACCATCCTGCCTGATCCCACACCTCCCTCTCCATCCTGCCTGACCACACACCTCCCTCACGATCCTGCCTGACCCCACACCTCCCTCACCATCCTGCCTGGTCCCACACCTCCCTTACCATCCTGCCTGACCTTACACCTCCCTCACCATCCTGCCCGACCCCCACCTCCCTCACCATCGTGCCTGACCCCACACCTCCCTCACCATCCTGCCTGACCCCACACCTCCCTCACCATCCTGCCTGATCCCACAACTTCCTCTCCATCCTGCCTGACCCCCACACCTCCCTCACCATCCTGCCTGACCCCACACCTCCCTCACCATCCTGCCTGATCCCACACCTCCCTTACCATCCTGTCTGACCCCTCACCTCCCTCACCATCCTGCCTGAGCCCACACCTCCCTCCCCATCCTGCCTGACCCCACACCTCACTCACCATCCTGCCTGACCCAACACCTCCCTCACAATCTTGCCTGTTCCACACCTCCCACACCATCCTGCCTGACCCCACACCTTCCTCACCATCCTGCCTGACCCCACACCTCCCTCATCATCCTGCCTGAACCCACACCTCCCTCACCATCCTGCCTGACCCCACACTTCCCTCACCATACTGCCTGACCACTCACCTCCCTCACCATCCTGCCTGGCCCCAAACCTCCCTCACCATCCTGCCTGACCCCACACCTCCCTCACCAACCTGCCTATCCCCACACCTCCCTCACCATCCTGCCTAACCACACACCTCCCTCACGATCCTGCCTGATCCCACACCTCCCTCACGATCCTGCCTGACCACTCACCTCCCTCACTATTCTGCCTGACCCCACACCTCCCTCTCCATCCTGCCTGACCCAACACCTCCCTCACCATCCTGCCTGAGCCCACACCTCCCTCTCCGTCCTGCCTGACCCCACAACCTCCTCACCGTCCTTCCTGACCCCACACCCCCTCACCATCCTGTCTGACCCCACACCTCACTCACCATCCTGCCTGACCCCACACCTCCCTCACCATTCTGCCTGAGCCCACGCCTCTCTCTCCATCCTGCCTGACCCCACAAGCCCCTCACCATCCTGCCTGCCTCCACACCGCCCTCACCATCCTGTCTGACCCCACACCGCCATCACCGTCCTGCCTGACTCCACACCGCCCTCACCATCCTGTTTGACCCCACACCTCCCTCACCATCCTGTCTGACCCCACACCTCCCTCACCATCCTGCCTGACCTCACACCGCCCTCACCATTCTTTCTGACCCGTCTCCCCCTTCACCATCCTGCCTGACCTCACACCTCCCTCACCATCCTGCCTGACCCCACACCGCACTCACCATCGTGCTTGACCCCACACCGCCCTCACCATCCTGCCTAACCCCACACCGCCCTCACCATCCTGTCTGACCCCACACCGCCCTCACCATCCTGCCTGACCCCACACCGCCCTCACCATCCTGCCTGACCCCTCACCTCCCTCACCATCCTGCCTGACCCTACTCCGCCCTCACTATCCTGCCTGACCACACACCGCCTTCACCATCCTGTCTGACCCCACACCGCCCTCACCATCCTGCCTGACCCCACACCGCCTTCACCATCCTGTCTGACCCCACACCTCCCTCACCATCCTGCCTGACCCCACACCGCCTTGACCATCCTGCCTGATCCCACACCTCCCTCACCATCCTGCCTGACCCCACACCGCTCTCTCCATCCTGCCTGACCCCACACTTCCCTCACCATCCTGCCTGACCCCACACCTCCCTCACCACTCTGCCTGACCCCACACCATTCTGCCTGACCCCACACCTCCCTCACCATCCTGCCTGACCCCACACCTCCCTCACCATCCTGCCTGACCCCACACCTCCCTCTCCATCCTGTCTGATCCCCCACCTCCCTCACCATCTTGCCTGACCCCACACCTCCCTCACCATCCTGCCTGCCCCACACCTCCCTCACCATCCTGCCTGACCCCACACCTCCCTCACCATCCTGCCTGACCCCACACCTCCCTCTCCATCCTGTCTGATCCCACACCTCCCTCACCATCCTGCCTGACCCCACACCTCCCTCACCATCCTGCCTAACCACACACCTCCCTGACCGTCCTGACTGACCCCACACCTCCCTCACCATCCTGCCTGACCACACACCTCCCTCACCGTCCTGCCTGACCCCACACCTCCCTCACCATCCTGCCTGACCACACACCTCCCTCACCATCCTGCCTGACCCCCACCTCCCTCACCATTGTGCCTGACCCCACACCTCCCTTACCATCCTGCCTGACCTCACACCTCCCTCACCATCCTGCCTGATCCCACACCTCCCTCTCCATCCTGCCTGACCCCACACCTCCCTCACGATCCTGCCTGACCCCACACCTCCCTCACCATCCTGCCTGGTCCCACACCTCCCTTACCATCCTGCCTGACCTTACACCTCCCTCACCATCCTGCCCGACCCCCACCTCCCTCACCATCGTGCCTGACCCCACACCTCCCTCACCATCCTGCCTGACCCCACACCTCCCTCACCATCCTGCCTGATCCCACAACTTCGTCTCCATCCTGCCTGACCCCCACACCTCCCTCACCATCCTGCCTGACCCCACACCTCACTCACCATCCTGCCTGATCCCACACCTCCCTTACCATCCTGTCTGACCCCACACCTCCCTCACCATCCTGCCTGAGCCCACACCTCCCTCCCCATCCTGCCTGACCCCACACCTCACTCACCATCCTGCCTGACCCAACACCTCCGTCACAATCTTGCCTGTTCCTCACCTCCCACACCATCCTGCCTGACCCCACACCTTCCTCACCATCCTGCCTGACCCCACACCTCCCTCATCATCCTGCCTGACCCCACACCTCCCTCACCATCCTGCCTGACCCCACACCTCCCTCACCATACTGCCTGACCACTCACCTCCCTCACCATCCTGCCTGGCCCCAAACCTCCCTCACCATCCTGCCTGACCCCACACCTCCCTCACCAACCTGCCTATCCCCACACCTCCCTCACCATCCTGCCTAACCACACACCTCCCTCACGATCCTGCCTGATCCCACACCTCCCTCACGATCCTGCCTGACCACTCACCTCCCTCACTATTCTGCCTGACCCCACACCTCCCTCTCCATCCTGCCTGACCCAACACCTCCCTCACCATCCTGCCTGAGCCCACACCTCCCTCTCCGTCCTGCCTGACCCCAAAACCTCCTCACCGTCCTTCCTGACCCCACACCCCCTCACCATCCTGTCTGACCCCACACCTCACTCACCATCCTGCCTGACCCCACACCTCCCTCACCATTCTGCCTGAGCCCACGCCTCTCTCTCCATCCTGCCTGACCCCACAAGCCCCTCACCATCCTGCCTGACCCCACACCGCCCTCACCATCCTGTCTGACCCCACACCGCCATCACCGTCCTGCCTGACCCCACACCGCCCTCACCATCCTGTTTGACCCCACACCTCCCTCACCAACCTGTCTGACCCCACACCTCCCTCACCATCCTGCCTGACCTCACACCGCCCTCACCATTCTTTCTGACCCCACTCCCCCTTCACCATCCTGCCTGACCTCACACCTCCCTCACCATCCTGCCTGACCCCACACCTCCCTCACCAACCTGCCTATCCCCACACCTCCCTCACCATCCTGCCTAACCACACACCTCCCTCACGATCCTGCCTGATCCCACACCTCCCTCACGATCCTGCCTGACCACTCACCTCCCTCACTATTCTGCCTGACCCCACACCTCCCTCTCCATCCTGCCTGACCCAACACCTCCCTCACCATCCTGCCTGAGCCCACACCTCCCTCTCCGTCCTGCCTGACCCCACAACCTCCTCACCGTCCTTCCTGACCCCACACCCCCTCACCATCCTGTCTGACCCCACACCTCACTCACCATCCTGCCTGACCCCACACCTCCCTCACCATTCTGCCTGAGCCCACGCCTCTCTCTCCATCCTGCCTGACCCCACAAGCCCCTCACCATCCTGCCTGACCCCACACCGCCCTCACCATCCTGTCTGACCCCACACCGCCATCTCCGTCCTGCCTGACCCCACACCGCCCTCACCATCCTGTTTGACCCCACACCTCCCTCACCATCCTGTCTGACCCCACACCTCCCTCACCATCCTGCCTGACCTCACACCGCCCTCACCATTCTTTCTGACCCCACTCCCCCTTCACCATCCTGCCTGACCTCACACCTCCCTCACCATCCTGCCTGACCCCACACCGCACTCACCATCGTGCCTGACCCCACACCGCCCTCACCATCCTGCCTAACCCCACACCGCCCTCACCATCCTGTCTGACCCCACACCGCCCTCACCATCCTGCCTGACCCCACACCGCCCTCACCATTCTGCCTGACCCCACACCTCCCTCACCATCCTGCCTGACCCTACTCCGCCCTCACTATCCTGCCTGACCCCACACCGCCTTCACCATCCTGTCTGACCCCACACCGCCCTCACCATCCTGCCTGACCCAACACCTCCCTCACCATCCTGCCTGACCCCACACCGCCTTCACCATCCTGCCTGACCCCACACCTCCCTCACCATCCTGCCTGACCCCACACCGCCCTCTCCATCCTGCCTGACCCCACACCTCTTTCACCATCCTGCCTGACCCCACACCGCCATCACCATCCTGTCTGACCACACACCGCCCTCACCATCCTGCCTGACCCCACACCGCCCTCACCATCCTGCCTGACCCCACACCTCCCTCACCATCCTGCCTGACCCCACATCGGCCTTCACCATCCTGCATGACCCCACACCGCTCTCACAATCCTGCCTGACCCCACACCTCCCTCACCATCCTGCCTGACCCCACACCTCCCTCACCATCCTGCCTGACCCCACACCTCCCTCACCAGACTGCCTGGCCCCTCACCCACCATCCTCCCTCACCATCCTGCCTGACCACCACCTCCCTCACCATCGTGCTGACCCTCACCATCCTGCCTGACCCCACACCTCCCCACATCCTGCCCTCACCATCGTGCCTGACCTCCCTCACCATCCTGCCTGACCCCACACCTCCCTCACCATCCTGCCTGACCCCACACCGCCCTCACCATCCTGCCTGACCCCACACCTCCCTTACCTCCATCACATATTACAATAGTATAATGGCTCTTCCGCTTCTTTACTTGTATTAGTTAAAAAATTAGAAGCATGAGAAAGATTTGTGTATCGTGATTATGTAGACGTTTCGCCTACCAGTGTTTTTTTTTTTCAGTACAATACAGGGACACAAGTCGAAGACTGATGAAGTAGAAACAGGGGTAATCAGTCCCTCAGCCAAGTAACAGGTGTTCAGTACCGATGACTTGATGAATCAATAAGACTCATCAAGAATGAATTAATAAAATTCATCAGTACTACGGTACATAACACCTGCTGCTAGGCTGAGGGACTGATTACTTGAGTTTCTACCTCTTCAGTCTTCTGAGTTTGTCCCTGTACTGTCTTGTACTGATAAAGCCACTGGCTGGCGAAACGTCTGAATAATAAAGATATATTGTTGTTGCGCAGGTGTTGAATGCTTCAACTTGTTTCCGTCATTTACCATTCAAGTTTTGATCATTTATTTTGTTCTTGGTTCAGTCAAGGGAGGTTCCTTCATGCTGGTGAAGGGCTCTTGATCCACTTAACCAGACTTCTCCTCACCTTCCTTGTGTCAAATCTGATTCCTTCCCATATCTCCCTAGTGTTGGGTGACCTCTGAAGGCTGTACATTTTTTCCATGTTTACATACATTTCATGTCTGTGAAATTTCACAGGAGCTCGGTAGCTTCGGTTTGTCTATTTATATAATAATAATAATAATAATAATAATAATAATAATAATAATAATAATAATAATAATAATAATAATAACATTAATAATAATAATGATAATAATAATAACAGTTTATTATTATTCTTCCTCTCAGGTAACTCAGGTAATTTAATGACTTATTACAGATCATTTTTTTTGCACAGGACTATAGGACCTCCTTTTATGACGTCTGATGTGTGTTGCCTGGGTGTAAATACTTTGTCTTGTCTAGCTTATATTTGAGATTGTATATCGTGTCTCCAGTGAGGTACAGGTATCATGTCGTCTCTGAAGACTTCCTAGGAGCTCTTCTGCTTCTTACACATCCCTGTCGTTTTCTGTGAGGGTTTATCCTTCCTCCCTTCCTTTCTTTCTTTCTTTCTTTCTTCGTTTCTTTCTTTCTTTCTTCCTTTCTTCCTTTCCCTCTTCCTTCTCCAGTTCATTTCTTCCTTCACTCCTTCCCTCCTTCCTTCCGTCTTTCTTTCCTCCCTTCCTTCCTTCCTCCCTAAGTTCTTCATACCTGATTTCCTTAAGTTGCTCCAGCGTTGATCATATATTGGTAATATCTCATGGATCTGAGGATCCTCGTCCCCGGCACAGTCTCAGACCTGCCCCTCCAAACTGCCCAAGAAATATTACATGAATAACAACTCTCAAAAGGCGCTCTGGAAATTAAAACACGTGTATATTGAATGTAAATAGAGGTTTCTTAGATTTACCTGTCATTTTACGTATTCATAATACGATAAGAAAATAATAAAATCTTGCCAGAGTGCAAAACGTTTGATAAGCCTTTGTTTCACGCTCTTACTGCCACATGGCAGAGCCTCAATCGATTGGTCTGTGCAGTACAGGCTAACAGCGTGTGTGTGTGTGTGTGTGTGTGTGTGTGTGTGTGTGTACTCACCTAATTGTGCTAACCTAATTGTGGTTGCATGGGTCAGGTCACAGCTCTTGGCCCCTCCTGTTCACTGACCCCTACCAGGTCACTCTTCCTGCTTCATGAATTTGTGTGTGTGTTTTTGTGTGTATGTGTGTGTGTGTGTGTGTGTGTGTGTGTGTGTGTGTGTGTGTGTGTGTGTGTGTGTGTGTGTGTGTGTGTGTGTGTGTGTGTGTGTGTGTGTGTGTGTGTGTGTGTGTGTGTGTGTGTGTGTGTGTGTGTGTGTGTGTGTGTGTGTTTTTGTGTGTATGTGTGTGTGTGTGTGTGTGTGTGTGTGTGTGTGTGTGTGTGTGTGTGTGTGTGTGTGTGTGTGTGTGTGTGTGTGTGTGTGTATGTGTGTGTGTGTGTGTGTGTGTGTGTGTGTGTGTGTGTGTGTATGTGTGTGTCCATGTGTGTGTGCGTGTGTGTGTGTGTTAGTTACCATTTTGTCCTAGGCACATGTCGATT
>NC_091313.1:6715238-6752738 GCF_038502225.1 Cherax quadricarinatus | reverse complement strand
CCCGTCCTACTTCTGCTACCTTCTCCACTTGTGCGGCCAGCAGTAACAGCCTGGTTGATCAGGCCCTGATCCACCGGGAGGCCTGGTCATGGACCGGGCCGAGGGGGCGTTGATCCCTGGAATAACCTCCAGGTAACCAGGTAACTTGTAGCTCGACTATGTAATCAAAGCAGAGAACCACATGATCACTAGCTACAAGGGGCCTTTCGTATGTGATATCCTCGATGTCCGAACTACTCAAGGTGAATACCAGGTTCAGTCTTGCTGGATCATCCTCACCTCTCTCTCTCTGGTAGTGTCTCTAACATGTTGATGCATGAGGTTTTCCAGTACCACTTCCATCATCTTGGCTCTGCATGTTTCGGGACCCCCATGGGCTCCAGGTTTTCCCAGTCAATCTCCTTGTGGTAGAAATCACCCATAACTAGTAACTTTGCTCTTCCCATGTGAGCTCTTCAGGCCACCTCGGCTAGTGTGTCTACCATTGCTTTGTTGCTTTCGTTGTATTCTTATCTTGACCTCCTGCAGTTCTGTGGCGGGTTGTATATTACTCCAATTATCAGCTTATGGCCCTCAGACTGGATTGTTCCTACTATATAGTTCCTTTCGTCCATTCCATACATTCCTTCCATTTCCTCGAAACCCCACCGGTTTTTAATGAGCAGTGCGACTCCTCCTCCCCCTCTGCTCCTTTATCTTTCCTAAGGATTTGATATCCAAGTGGAAAAATTGCATCTGTTATCATTCTGGTGAGTTTCCTTTCTGTGAGTGTTATTATGTCTGGGGATGTCTCCTTGATTCTTTCATGCCACTCCTCATACTTATTTAATATTCCGTCTACATTTGTATACCAAACCTTCAACTTCTTTTCTAAAACTGCGGTCTGTGTGTGTGTGTGCGTGTTTGTGTTTGTGTGTGTGTGTGTGTGTGTGTGTGTGTGTGTGTGTGTGTGTGTGTGTGTGTGTGTGTGTGTGTGTGTGTGTGTGTGTGTGCGTGTGTGTGTGTGTGTGTTATGTATAACACTCGGGACAACACAGAGTAACACGCAACTCCTGGCTGGGTTTAACGCGATGAAACATACATTACCTCGCGTACTCTATGTAATTACCTACTTGTAGCTACAGGAACACAGCTGCGCTCGTGGTGTCCCGTCTTCAATAAATTGTCATTTATTTGTTTTTAATTTCATATGGCTGCAGTGCTTACTATATCCTCTTCAAATGCATTCCAGTGCTCTATTACTCTCTTTGCAAAGACAATTTTTTTAGCATCCCTTCGATTCCACTGTTTTTTCTCTATTTACAACTGTGGTCTCTTGTTATCCCTGTTGAAGATACGAACAAATCCCTTTTATTTACTCTTTTATGGTCTTGTATACGGGATAATTATCACGTCTTTACTTTTCCTTCTATCAACCCACATGGCCAACTTTAGTTTTTACAGGCTTTTATCATAACTTTTATTTTTTAACCATGGTAATCATTTTGTAGCTTTTGTTTTGCCTTTTATAACATATGTATGTGTTCGTGAAGCGAGAGCATCACGTCACCGCTGCACACTAAAACTGGGGCCAAATATATGTTGAAATCAACATTTTTTGGCAACATTTCTACATATTATTAAGAGTTATTTTTTATAATTCTCCATAACAGCTCATAAGTTTCTCACGGTTTCGTTTGTTTGGTCCACCAGTTAAGTTTTTTTTTAATAATAACTATTTGGTCTCTCTGGAATTTTCAATATTTTATCGCAGTCAGTATTCTTCATGTGGCCTGATTTCACTTTCTTCAATTTCTACTATATGGCATTTACCTACAATAAATTTTATCAATCCATCTGTCAATATTTGTTCAGTTTATCCAAATCTTACTGTAGAAGATATTTACGGTAAATCATACTGTAAAAGAAATTTTCGGTATTTTTTGTGTGTAATATTTTGCATCATCTGCAAACATTTTCATATAATTATTTATTCCTTCTGTTAAGTCATTTATTGTGATAAATGAGACACTTAGGCAACGTTTGGGTATCTTTACTTTGGAAACGTTTTGCCAGCCATTGGCTTCTTCAGTCCAGTGCAAAAAAGGTGGAATGTAAGGAGTAAACAAACCATACCACGGGTGGGTAGAACCCGCGATCAGAGAGTCTCAAAACTCCAGACCGTCGCGTTAGCCACTGGACCAGCTTGCCTCAATATCCCCGCCCGTGGTATGGTTTGTTTGCAATCGTGTCATTACGATTTCGTGAGTCATATAAGGAGTAGTTTGGGGTAATCCGTCCCTCAGCCTAGAATTGCTGTGTTCAATCTATCAAGACTGATGGACTGAACGCATCGACTCCAGAGGGCCTGATTACCTCAAACTCCTCCTAATCTTTCACGTTTCTCTGCATTGGACTGAAGAAGCCACTGTTGGAGAAACGTTTCCAGAGTAAAAATACCCAAATGTTGCCCAAGTATCTCATTTATCAAGTCGTCGGTTTTCTAAATTAAATCATTTATACTGTGACGTCTTTCCCTGAGAACTTCTTTCTTTGTATAATTTCGCATTCTCCTCTGAAACAGAAAGTTTCTCATCCATTTCAATAATTTACCTCCATCGTTTTGAAGTCTCCAGATTAGTCTCTCATGAGGAACTTTTTAGAAAAAAAAGATTTCTTAAAATCTAGATAAATATAACTTACCCGTGTATTTGATCCTTGAACAATTTGTGTCTGACATGGCAGCTTAATTTATTTAATATACAGGAATTTCCAGACCGAAAGCCGAACTGTTTACTCGTCAGGAGATTGTTCTCTTCCATGTATTTTATCCGCTCATTTCAAATGACTTTTTCCAATATTTCTGCAGCACGTTTCAAGGAAACAGACATATGATTCATAGATTCTTCCCAGTCACCTTTTTTTTTTTTTTAATATTGGCACAATGTGTCGTATTTCATTCGTCAATCAATTTTTCTTCATAAATTAAAATGTTACATATTTTCCTAAGTTGACAGCTCAGTTCTTGTGCACAGTCTAATAAAATCTCATCTGGTTCTTTTGGGCTTTTGTCATCATCCAGCAACAATTTCTTTACTGCTTCTTTAGTTGTCTCAATTTCCTCTTTCTCATTTATTTGCTTTCATTTTAAATCTGCTACGTATAAAATATCTTTTGTAAAAAACAATCTGAAATTTTCCATTTAACATCTGATACATGACCTCCAGTTCAGTGATTTTGTTACCATCTATATTTCTTTTTATTTTGCCTTGAACATTTGTTTCCATTTTACAAACTTAAAAAAATTGGTTGTGTCCTAAACTTGTTTTTATTATTTCCTTTTCAAAGTTCCTTTCTTTCTTCCTCTCATACGTTTCTGCATTTTTTTTGGCTTTATTATACCTTTGATACGTCTGTGGATTGGCCCACTTCCTATAGTATTTCCAAGTTTTTTTTTGTGTGTATCACATTAGCACCTTCCTATTTTGGAATAAACTGTTTAATTCCAATTTCATATATATTACAGAGGTTTCTGTATACATTATTTTTATGTCTCTTGTAAAAATATACACTAATATAAATATAAATAAAATTTCTTTCATCATATCTGTAATTATTTAACCTCCAACAGCGTTTAGAAATTCCGTTGATTTTCCTACCTGTCCTTTTTCGAAAATTCCTCTATAATCTGTACATTTTTATAAACTTTCCCTTGTTTTAGCTTCCATTATCAATTCTTTTTAGTGCTTAATCTGTGTGAATGCTATTTTCTGTGGCCTGCTTTTATTTTTCTCGTATTTTCTAATTCGTATATATCCCTTTACATGATGTTAAATATTAAAGCTATTTCAACACATTGTCGTCTCACTAATGTGATTTTTCTCCTCTTGTCTCTGTCTGATCTTTATTATATTTCCTTTATTATGACAACCAAAAAGAATGATAGTTTTATTTCTGTCCGCTGCTTCCCTCAGGAACATACAATTATTTGCTATTCCTGTTTTTATTTCAAGATTAATGTTAACCCTTCCTGTAATTTTCTTAGCTAATTCTAAGAGATATTTTTTTTTATTTTGACATATCTATCGCTATTTATTGCTTTATATTCCTCTAGTTGTTTTACTCGAAGCTTCCGTTGATATTTTCCGTGGGATCGGGAGCAATGTGCACTTTGTCTTTTTTTGATTACTATTCCAGCATTATTATCAAGTAATTTTGTACCATACTCATCCACTTCTTTTATTGTCTTCTCTAAATTAGTTGTATTCTTTACCAGTTCTTCGTCCGTCTTCACTTCATCCACTGAATCTGGTAATCTTTAGAGTATTTTCTGCATGATTTGAGAACTCTCCATTACATCTATTTCACTTTTTTTTAAGTTTCGTTTTCCTTAAAGAATTTGTCCAAAACTCCTTCCTGCCTTACCTGGCTTTGTTTCCGTTTTGTCAGTCTGTCCATCAAACAACTCAATTTTTCTTTATTCGGTGTATGGGCACATACGTCTTTGTTCTAGTTCTATCGGCCATTTTGTAAACAAAGGCTCTTCTGATGTTTGTTTTACTATTTTTACCTTAAAATTCACAAAAAAATCTCCTTCACTCAGGAATCTTTTAAAACAAACATTTCTTCTGTGTGTTAGGGACACCGGAAAACATGAATTGATATACTCTATTCGTCACAACATGTATCAATTGCCATTAGGTCACTCAGCTAGAGAGGATGCGTGCCTCCACTGTTGACCGTGTGTGATATGTATATGATGTTAGAGTATGGAAATGATGCATGGGAACGTGGAAGTTTTGAAGAGCAGGAAGAAACAGGATTTTTGAGAAGGAAGATTCAAGAACGAATCTAGAGAAAGTCAATGAGGTAGTAGCAAGTCAAGTTGGAGGAAAAGGTAGGGAAAGACACTGCCCATGTATAATAAGAAAGTGGGTGGTGAGTCACAGGATAAGTTGGAGGAAGTGAGTGGTGAGGCACTGGGCAAGATGGATGAAGTGGGGGTGAGGCACTGGGCAAGATGGATGAAGTGGGGGTGAGGCACTGGGCAAGATGGATGAAGGGGGGTGAGGCACTGGGCAAGATGGATGAAGTGGGGGTGAGGCACTGGGCAAGATGGAAGAAGTGGGGGTGAGGCACTGGGCAAGATGGAGGAAGTGGGGGTGAGACACTGGGCAAGGTGGAGGAAGTGGGGGTGAGGCACTGGGCAAGATGGATGAAGTGGGGGTGAGACACTGGGCAAGATGGAGGAAGTGGGGGTGAGACACTGGGCAAGGTGGAGGAAGTGGGGGTGAGGCACTGGGCAAGATGGAAGAAGTGGGGGTGAGGCACTGGGCAAGATGGAGGAAGTGGGGGTGAGGCAGGGGACAAGTGGAGCAAGTGTGGGTGAGGCAGTAGGCAGGATGAAAGAAATTGAAGCAGCTAGAATGGATGTTAAAAGCAAGTGAGGGTATAATTCTGGAGTGGCTGGTGCATTTGTTCTGTGTAAGCATGAAAGAAGGGAAGTTACCTGAGGACTTGCAGAGATTATACTTCTTAATAAAGGGAAAATGCACAAGAGAGAGAGGGGAAGAATTATAAGGAAATAATCCTCTTCAGCGTTAAGAAAAAGTATACGGCATAATTTATATTTAAAATAAGATTTTAAGGGAATAATCTAGTTTTAGGAAAGACAGGAAAAATATTAACTGTTTACATTAAAACATATTTAAATAAGGGAAAGTCTCTTTTTATTTATTGTTTTTAAAAAAGCATGAGATATGGTGGACAGGAAAATAATGTTGCTGGTGTTGCATATGTATGGTACGGGTGGTAAGTTGTTAAAACTGTAATCTGTATTTATGATAGCGAAGCCCATGCTAGAGTATGCAGAAGAGAAGTATATTATTTTCCCTTGAAAATAGTCCTCAGGTAGGGAAGCGTGTTGTCAGCGTGATTGTTACATGTATTTATAGAAGGGGACATACAAGATGTAGATACTAAAGTGTCGGGGAGGAGTGTGGGCTTAAAGATAATAAATCTGTTATAAAGACTTAGCTGTCAAAGTGTTTTTGAGTTATTCAGAAGAGAGAAATTAAAGAAATTTGTGGAGAAGTTTGCAAGGGTATTTAAATGAAGGGAATTGAAAGTAAACATAAGAAAAAGTAAGCATATGAAATTAAGAAATCTAGACAATAAAATATTTGACGTCAGATCAGGAAAAATCAACATAGAGGAAGCTAGTGTTTTTAGAAATTTGGGAATGGGTGTGTCAGCAAATGGGTATGTGATATGACTGAGCTTCAAAATAAAAGACAGTGTCGAGAAATCTAAAAAAAAAAAAAATTCTGAACATTTGTCAATAGATGTAAAAGGAAGAATGTAACTGAGTATAGCTGAGTAAATGTTTTTGTATAGGTATGAAAGATAGTCTCTGAATGTTACAGTGGGGAACAGGCTTAAGGAAGTGGAGGTCCCATTTTTGAGAGCAATGTGTCGTGTGAATGTTATGCAGGGAATCTGGAACAAAGAAGCTGAACGATATGAGTCAGTCGGCGAGGGAGAGCTCGTTGAGATGGTTTAGTCATTTACACAGGATCGAGCAAGGTATGTTGATAAAATAGGCTTATAAATCTGGCGGAGATGGCTAAAAGGTGTTGAAGACATCTAAGAAAAGAGTTGGAAGTAAGGTGTGAAGGGTATCCAGCAAAAACTGTGAATGTGTTAAATCAGAGCGAATGAATAAGAATAATTTTTGGGATCTGATGTGCTGTTGGACTGCCAGTATAGCAATATCTGCGAACGGGTTCAAGAAAATTGGTTAGACAGACAAGTTTTCGAGGTGGGAAGCACAGCATCTGTACTCTGATATATGAGTGGGGATATTGCGGCTTGAGGGATTGTTGAACTGTAAGACTCATGAAATTCTAGAGAAGGTAGCTAGAGATTGTGCGATGGTGAAAGTGTTTTTCCTCTTTGGGTCACCATGCCTTGGTAAGCCACGGCCACTGAAAAAAAAAATGACCGGGCTCACGTCACCATCAATTATTTACTGACTAAAGAGAAAATCATAAAGGTCGTTTAGTGTCTGGGCTCCAGGTTGTCGATAGTTATTTGTCTTGTGGTGAGTGATGACGGTCTGAGAACTGCCTTGTACCAATTCCCTCCCTCCCTCCCTCCCTAACACCATCCCTCCCTCCCTCCCTCCCTCCATCCATCCCTACCTAGTTCCCACTCCCTCCCTTCCTGCCTTGTTCCTTCTCCATCTCTCCCTCCCTCCCCCCTCCCTCTGTATTTTGTTCTCACTCCCTTCCTACCTACCAACCTACCTACCTTGTTCCCACTCCCTCCCTTCCTCCCTGCCCTGTACCCCTCCCTCCCTCCGTCCCTCCCTGCCTTATACCCAGCCCTCCCTCCCTCACTACCTTGTTCCCAGCCCTCCATCCTTAACTCCCTCCCTGCCTTATACCCCGTCCCTCTCTCCCTCCCTCCCTTGTTTCCCCTCCCTCCCTCCATTGTACCCTCTCTTTCCCTCCCTGTCTGTCTGCCTTGTACCACTCTCTCCCTTCTATGTTACCACTTCCTCCCTCTGTCCAAGCCTTGTACCCCCACCCGAACCCTTCCCTTCCCTTCTCTCGTCCCTACCTCCACTGCTCCTCTACTCCACCTTCCTCCTCCCTCCCTCTGGTATATTCACTGCGTTACTCGTCTCTATAAATATTATGACAACTGTTCTGAAAATCTGGAGTATAACTTTTATCGACTTGTCTCTAAGTTTCCTGTTTGTCTCCTGTTATACTGTGTCTGTCTACTGTTGATACATTCCTGTCTCTCGTTAGTCCGTCGCTGTTTACAGTTTACCCTCTCCCCTTCTTTTTCCTGTCCTGTCTTTGTTTCCTATTTTTTTTTTGTTTCTGTCTTCCGTTTTCCTTTCTTCGTCTTCCGTGTTCCCCTCAGTGTCGCCCTTCCCCCCACCCCGTATTCCTCCCCGTGTGTCCCGTGTTCCTGTCCCTCACCCTCAAGTTTATTTCCCCCGCTCGTGTTTTACTGCTGCTCAGGAAGTTTTGCTCTCTTTTCCCTCGTCGTTTTTGTCGTGTTGTTCTCCTGGTAATCATCGCCTTTCCTCTCCTGCTTTACCGCATCGTCACGGCTTTAAACTTACGCGTGTTATTGCCTTATTGCATGTGAGACCCAGGGGCGCTGCCGGAGATTACTTTGGTAAATGTAGCCACGAGAATTATTGATGGGGGTAGAAAATGACCCCGGGGGGTCCAGTCTTGTGGGTCCTCGGCGCCATGGGGGATGGGAGGGAGGGGGAGTAGTAAAAAAACACACACACACACACGCTCCATGAGTGATTATTACATTATGATATTCATGGGGGAGGAGGAGGGAGAGTGTAAACGTGTATGGGGTTATACAACGCCTGGGGAATAGGAGGTAATTAGGTTCAATCCGAGGAAAGAGAGTTGTTTCTTTTTTTTTTTTTTTTGCATGAAGAGCCCTTCACTAGCACCAAAGCACCTTCCTTGAAGGGTCCTCCAGCGTAAGAAGGGAAGGCATGACAGGAAAGACACATCTTGCAAAACTAGCTCTGACTAGGACACTATTACTATTTATCCCAGAATAGAGCTTTAAGTCCTGATAAAGCTCTACACAGAGGTTAACGTTGTTCCGACGAATGTTTGATCGGCAACTTGTGTCACTGTCTTCGTGCATCGCGTTATCCATGGCAGGGCAAGCAGGGCCTGTGAAAGAGGGCGGGGACCAATGTACCGGGCCCTGGTACATTGGTCCGGGGCCCGGCTGTGAATCTCTGAAGGGGCCTCATAACCATAGACGTTTTATATCTACTCTTTGATTTGATTTTTTTTGGTAGTTTCAACTATTTTTAGTTTATATAGAAAAATAATTAATTAAAATTCACTTAGACTGGGGGGGGGCCTCAGCCAGTCGCCAAGGGCCTCAAAGCAGTCTTGTTCCGCCTTGCAAAATTTCTCTTGAAGGTCCTGAGGGCAAGCGTAATATACACTGGACCCTGTCGACCTTCTCGCTGACGTGATAAAGCGATTCTTCACTAATCTAACTCTTAAATAAGTTCGTGACATGATATTTATTCGTGTCCATTTCTGTGGTTACATTGCTAAAGTTACGTTGGTAGTGGAGACAGTTGCATATTTATTGCAAACAATAGGTTACGTAAGGTTTGTCAGGAAACAAGACAAGTGTTTTCTGACGCCGGTCTTAGTCATATTATGACCCACAGCTGGAGTTTTTCGTCATCTGACTGAGGCAATCTACTGGCTTACTGGTCCACCCCTTTAAAAATTATGCAGACAATTGCAAACAATCGTTCAAGCAGGAAAGATATAAGGAAGGTGGATGTGTAGCAGCGCCAAGACTCTCCATCAGTGCTTCGACGGGATTCAACTAGCGTTGCTGAAGCCAACACTACAGCTTTCTAGATCTAGTATGGGCAGGTTGTGGTGTGGGCAGGTTGTGGTGTGGGCAGGTTGTGGTGTGGGCAGGTTGTGGTGTGGGCAGGTTGTGGCGTGGGCAGGTTGTGGCGTGGGCAGGTTGTGGCGTGGGCAGGTTGTTGTGTGGGCAGGTTGTGGTGTGGGCAGGTTGTAGCGTGGGCAGGTTGTGGTGTGGGCAGGTTGTGGTGTGGGCAGGTTGTGGTGTGGGCAGGTTGTGGTGTGGGTAGGTTGTGGTGTGGGCAGGTTGTGGTGTGGGCAGGTTGTGGTGTGGGCAGGTTGTGGTGTGGGCAGGTTGTGGCGTGGGCAGGTTGTGGCGTGGGCAGGTTGTGGTGTGGGCAGGTTGTGGTGTGGGCAGGTTGTAGCGTGGGCAGGTTGTGGTGTGGGCAGGTTGTGGTGTTGGTAGGTTGTGGTGTGGGCAGGTTGTGGTGTGGGTAGGTTGTGGTGTGGGCAGGTTGTGGTGTGGGCAGGTTGTGGTGTGGGCAGGTTGTGGTGTGGGCAGGTTGTGGTGTGGGCAGGCTGTGGTGTGGGCAGAATGTGGTGTGGGCAGGCTGTGGTGTGGGCAGGTTGTGGTGTGGGCAGGTTGTGGTGTGGGCAGGTTGTGGTGTGGGCAGGTTGTGGTGTGGGCAGGTTGTGGTGTGGGCAGGTTGTGGTGTGGGCAGGTTGTGGTGTGGGCAGGTTGTGGTGTGGGCAGGCTGTGGTGTGGGCAGGTTGTGGTGTGGGCAGGCTGTCATGTGGGCAGGTTGTGGTGTGGGCAGGTTGTGGTGTGGGCAGGTTGTGGTGTGGGCAGGTTGAGGTGTGGGCAGGTTGTGGTGTGGGCAGATTGTGGTGTGGGCAGGTTATGGTGTGGGCAGGTTGTGGTGTGGGCTGGTTGTGGTGTGGGCAGGTTGGGGTGTGGGTAGGTTGTGGTGTGGGCAGGTTGTGGTGTGGGCAGGCTGTGATGTGGGCAGACTGTGATGTAGGCAGAAGGTGGCGTGGGCAGGCTATGGCGTAGGCAGGCTGTGGCGTGGGCAGGCTGTGGCGTGAGCAAGCTGTGGTGTGGGCAGGCTATGTTGTGGGCAGGCTGTGACGTGGGCAGGCTGTGGTGTGGAGAGGCTGTGGTGTGGGCAAGCTGTGGTGTGGGCACGCTGTGCTGTGGGCAGGTTGTGTTGTGGGCAGGCTGAGACGACCCAATAGGGTCAGGGACCCTTGGAGCATGGGGCAAGTGTGTTCAAAAGTTCATCAAAGAGCTGGGTGAAAAACTCATTATAGAAATCAAGGATCACAGGGCGGCCAGTTTTCTCTTTCAGAGACTCAGCGTTGCGATCCAGCGATGAAATGCCTGCAGCATTCTGGGCACGCGGCCCACCGCCGGGGAGCTGGACGAAGTATTCGAAATTTAGTTTTGAGATGTTATCTGTGTTGTCCTACTCTTTATTGTATTCTTGTCAATGTATTTTCCCAATGAATTTTGTATATATATATATATATATATATATATATATATATATATATATATATATATATATATATATATATATATATATATATAAATGCACCACGCAAAAACAAGCAGGTATATACAAAGAAAGATCGCAGTCAGCTGGATTCGAAACTATTACTGAGGATGGTCAAGATTCTCAGGCAGCGCTCTAGTCCAGTCGGCCACACAAATGCTACACAGACTGGTCAGCCTGGGTTGAATAGCTTGAATCCATGCTTGAGGCTCACTGATGTGCCCGGGCTGGGAAAGAAACATCGCTTGTGAACTAGGCTGCCCAGTCTATGTGGCCGAGTGGACTAGAGCGCTGCCTGAGAATCTTGACCATCCTCAGTAGTAGTTTCGAATCCTGCTGACTGACTGCGATCTTTCTTTGTGTGTATATATATATATATATATATATATATATATATATATATATATATATAAGTGTGAAAGTACTTGAGCTAAAGATTTCCACCACCAGTGGCTTGTCTTGCATATATATATATATATATATATATATATATATATATATATATATATATATATATATATATATATATATATGCAAGACAAGCCACTGGTGGTGGAAATCTTTAGCTCAACTACTTTCACACTTCTCAGTGTGTCATTAGGAGCTATGCAAGGCAGCAACTGAGGGAAAGCTTTTTCTCAGCGTAGCGCAAGGCGGGTTCACTCCAGACACAGTCTCTATGATTGTGAGGCAACTGTGTGCCACCCACTCTACGACCCCCCGCGTCCTTCCCCATACATGGGGCACGAGACAGCCTCTTGAGTTTTCAGCAGTTAAAGAATAGGAAAATAGAAGATATAATAGTCAGTCCCAACCTTCGTCTAGTCGCCTAGAACATGTAATGGGACTTGAGACAGTACATTTCACAGCGGAAAATACATATACATATGGCTTCCTATTATTCTGTTTAACCCCTAATTGATAAAAGAAATGAATGTACTCTTTTGTTCGTTCAAGTGCCGGGGTCTGGGGTTCTAGAATGTTCTCAGGGATACTCAGGAGTATCACTTCAGATATTCCTAAATACTGTCTGCCAGTTTTCTCAGTATAGATTAATATACCTTATAAGAACATAAGAACATAAGAAAGAACGAACACTGCAACAGGCCTACTGACCCATGCGAAGCAGGTCCATGTCTCCCCCCCCCGGATTAGCCCAATGACCCACCTAGTCAGGTCACTACCACTTAAGAAAGGAGCACAGCATCAGACATAGTAGCACAAGCTAGTCAAGTCCAACTCACATCCACGCACACCCACTCATGTATTTATCTAACCTATTTTTAAAACTACACAACGTTTTAGCCTCTATAACTGTACTCAAGAGTTTGTTCCACTCATCCACAACTCTATTACCAAACCAATGCTTTCCTATATCCTTCCTGAATCTGAATTTTTCCAACTTGAAACCATTGCTGCGAGGCCTGTCTAGGCTGGAAATTTTCAGCACGTTATTTACATCCCATTTATTTATTCCTGTTTTCCATTTATGCACCTCGATCATATCCTCCCTAATTCTATGCCTTTCGAGAGAGTGCAGATTCAGGGTCTTCAGTCTATCCTCATATGGAAGATTTCTGATACATGGGATCAACTTTGTCATCCTCCTCTGTAGGTTTTCCAGAGCATTTATATCCATTCTGTAATACGGTGACCAGAACTGTGCAGCATAATCTAAATGAGGCCTAACCAAGGATATATAGAGTTGAAGAACAACCTGAGGACTTCTGTTATTTATACTTCTAGATATGAAGCCAAGGATTCTGTTAGCTTTATTGGGAACACTAATGCACTGTTGTCTTGGTTTTAGATTACTGCTAACCAGAACTCCTAAATCCTTTTCGCAATCTACATTATTTAGTTTATATGTGGCATGGTTATTTTCCTGTCCAACATTTAGAACTTTGCATTTATCTATATTAAACTGCATCTGCCACTTCTCCTACCATTGCATCAGTCTGTTCAAATCATCCTGGAGTTCTCTAGTGTCCTCATTAGAATGAATTGGACGGCCTATTTTGGTGTCATCAGCAAATTTGCTTATGTCGTTATTTATTCCCTCGGCTATGTCGTTTATATAAATTGTGAACAACAACGGGCCCAACACTGACCCCCTGAGGAACACCGCTTGTGACGTTCCCCCATTCTGATTTCTCCCCATTTATGCAAACTCTCTGCTGCCTATTTGTCAGCCCTGCCTCTATCCAGAAAAAAATTTCTCCTTCTATTCCGTGTGCCCTAAATTTCCTCAGTAGCCTCTGATGTGGAACTCTATCGAAAACCATACCGAAGTCCATATACACAATATCATATTCATTACCATGATCTACCTCCTCAAACACCTTAGTGAAAAAAGTTAGTAAATTCATAAGACAGGAACGCCCCTTTGTAAAACCGTGTTGAGATTCATTAATCAATTTATGCCTATCAAGATGGCTACGAATTGCTTCGGCAATTATTGATTCCATAAACTTTCCCACTATGGAGGTAAGGCTTATTGGTCTATATTTCGAAGCCAAGGACCTGTCACCTGCCTTGTAAATAGGTATTGCATTAGCCATTTTCCACTTATCAGGCACTATGCCAGTTTGTAGTAATATGTTGAAAAGATTAGCCAAAAGTATGCTCAGTTCCTCTTTACATTCCTTTAACACCCTTGCAAACAGTTCGTCAGGGCCTGGGGATTTGTTACCTTTTAATTTCTCTATTTGTCTGAGGACCATGTCTCTAGTTACGGCAATCGTGCATAGTTTATTATCGTCCTGTTCTACATAATCTATTATTTCAGGAATTTCGCTAGTATTTTCCTGGGTAAAAACTGAGAGGAAGTAAGTACTGAAAATTTCACACATATCCTTATCACTGTCAGTGATCTGACCTGAGTTACTCTTAAGTGGGCCTATCTTGTCCCTAATCTTACTTCTGTATACCTGAAAGAACCCTTTTGGGTTAGTCTTCGAGTCCCTTGCTACTTTAGCCTCATAATCCCTTTTTGTTTTTCTTATTCCTTTTTTTATTTCTCTCTTTAATTGAATATATTGATTTCTTAACTGCCCATCCCCTCTTTATATGGGTATCTTCTATACCTTACCGATAATATTTCTAAGATCCAGATTTCTTCTTCGGATATCATTTATCCCCATTATCTATGCTATCGCTTAATATTGTGAGCCTGTCCACGTATGGTACAGTAACAGCTAACCAGGTTATACAACGACAGACGAAGCATGAGTCTGGTGCTTAGACATCACTGGTCGAGTACCAACAATCCCTCATGAAACCATCTGGCATAATGAGCAGTCCTGTGAATGTGTGTAGCATTAAAGTTGTGCATAACAGGGTTTTTAGAATATATATATGTATATACAAAGTCATGCATAATCTCATAATAATTTGAGAAATTTGTAAAAGCAATTTGTAACTGTTTAGTTTCTTTTATGTTCACAGGGAAGCCTCAAACCCGTAGCAGTTGTGACTGTTAAGGTTCAAGGGTGCGCTGAAGTTTTCTCTGCCAGGTGAGACAGGTTGTTACCGAGGGGCTCTTGATCCAGGGACCTGGACTTATTCTCCCCTTTCGGGATTTAACCCGATTACTTCGCCAAATTCTAGTGATCCATACAGGTTTAGCACTTCCCTAAATATAATAATAGTAATATTAATAATAAAATAATATTAATATGTATTATTATTATTATTATTATTATTATTATTATTATTATAATAAAAATAATAATAACATGGACCTGCTCCGCGTGGGTCAGTAGGCCTGTTGCAGTGTTCCTTCTTTCTTATGTTCTTCTGTTCTAAAAATAATAATAGTAATAATACAAATAATGATAACAATAAGAAGAATAAGAATATCAATAATATTTATAAAATCTACTACTACTACTACTACTACTACCACTAATAATAATAATAATAATAATAATAATAATAATAATAATAATAATAATAATAATAAATTTATTGGTAATCTAAAAAACAGTTTTACCATGGCAAAATATTTAATAAGCGTAGTTTCACCCACGGTGATACTTTATTAGTTTTTCCTGGTTAAAATATTAAACGTTGTGAAATGAAGTTTTATCCTACTAAAAGGTAAATAAACATTTTGTAACAACATTCCTGCTAAGAAATATATTAAACGTCGTATAATGAAGTTTTTGTTTATAAAATTTTACTAAACGTCGTATAATGAAGTTTTCTCCTGTTGTGGCATGCTAAGAGTAAGTTACATTTTATGTCACACACCCATATAGGCATGTCTCCCCACCAGCCAACCAGGTGCTAAGAGTTTAACGATCAGGGAACTAGTCGTTATACCAGTACCATGGTTCAACCAACATGGTAGTCCACCAAAGCTGTGAAGCGATGGTACACTCGTGAAACAACTTTGGCAGACTTACCTTCCCTGCTGGTCGCTGGTTTATCGTGTCTTATGTTTGCATTTGCTTCAGTGATTATCGTGTCTTGTGCTTACATCTTCCTCCTTGATCACAGTGTCTTCTGCTTGCAATTGCCTTATTGCACATAGTTGTAAGTACTATACATAGGCTATATATGTTGTAAATACTAGTTTATTATTGGTGAAGGGAATATTTTAATTTGTTTTCTGCTGTCTGTTTGCTCGTTTATAATTGATTATCACAATGTATACATGACGTATCTATACTTGTGTACGTAATACCTAATAAAAATTTATTAAACGTCGTATAATGAAGGTTTTCCTGATAAAAATATATTAAACGTGTAATGAAGTTTTCCCAAGCTAAAAATTTGTTAAATATCGCTTAATGAAGTGTTTCCTGAAATAAATATATTTAACGTCTTATGAAGTTTTTCCTGAAAAAAAAATTAAACGTCGTAACGTCGTATGATAGTTTTACTGCTGTAAATCATCTTTGAAATTACCAATAAGTTACTTGGCCGACACCATGGTCTGCCAAGTGACAATTTTTTTTTTTAGACTTACGTGCGCGGAATGTGGAGGTGGCAGGTGCTGGCGCTGCACTCCACCATCACCACTCTGCAACTGCATGATGCAAAAATAAGACACCAGTGCAGTATGATGCGATATTTTAATGACAATATCTCGCCAGCATAGTGGGCTTGATCCAGATATGTTTGTGAATTGATAAAGGCCATTGTGTGGGTGAAAGGTTGTGAATAAAGAATCGCAGTACACTGCATTCGTGTCTTTTTTCATCGTGTGTGTATTTTATATAAGTTTGTCTCCAGTTTCGTGAAGTTCTGTGCTCCTTGAGAATAACATTACAGCTCTGCCACAGCTCAGAATTGCTGCTGAGTCAAGTATTAGCTTCTGAGCACGTATTTGCGATTATGTTTACTTACATTTGAGATGGATGTTTGCAATGCAGTAATCTGCATGTGGTGAATAAATTTAGTGATAACGGATGAACAGGGTGAATTTGTCTTTCTTTCAGTACATCCAAGACCATATCATAGTGATCCAGTAGTTGCGAGAGGCAGGAGCGACCTGCTCTGGACCCATGTTTCACTGGATTGTGCCGATTTTGGGAATCCAAGTGGTTTGCATTTGCTCTTCTTAGCACTCTTTCGAAGATTTTTATGATGTGGGACGTTAGAGCTATTGGTCTATAGTTCTTAGCTAATGCTCTGCTGCCACCTTTATGGAGTGGGGCTATATCTGTTGTTTTTAGTGACTGGGCCTGGGGCCGAGTGCATGGGCATGTTGTTAATGGCTTTCTCAATGTCTATCGGAGTTAGGGTAATGTCGGAAATCTGGCATACATTGATGGAGTTTTGAGGTTCATTCATGAAAAAATTATCTGGATTGTTAATCTTTAGACTGACTAGTGGATCGCTAAACACAGAGTCGTATTGGTATTTCAGTATCTCACTCATTTCTTTGTTGTCATCTGTGTAAGTCCCATCTTGTCTGAGCAAGGACCCGATACTAGATGTCGTATTTGTAAATATTTAGAATTTCTTTCAATTTCACTAATCGCTTTTATCTCCAGTCTCTCCTGGGTCCTGTATGAGTCCTTTAACTTAAGCTCGATACTTTCCACTTCAGCGCTTCCTTCCGTGTATCAGATAGTCTAGAGTTCTTGGGAGGCTCAGTGATTCTTCGTCGTCTTCTGTAGAGGGAGCGTCTTTCCCTCTCTTTCTTAGGGGAATGCGCCTTGAACATACTTCAGCTGCTAGGAAGTTGATCTTTTCATGGCACTGGTTTGGATTCAGAGGCGTCGTGAGGGGGGCGGGCAGCCCCGGGTGACACCATTTAGGGGGTGACACCATAGAGCCTCTAAAGAAGGTGACACTAATGACCAAAACAGTGCTGCACCAACATAAGATAAAAATCCTTCGTTTCTATATAGCCTATTATATGATTACAGAGTACAAATAAGCCTAAATAGGGAAAATCATTGATTTTGATGATGTGATAGATGATTTTGCAGGATTGAAGGCAAGAAAATGTAAGATCAGATTCACTGAGATGTTACCTGTACTCAAGTTCAAATTGGAACTAGTGTTTCTCTGATATTGCAATGTTTTTCTTCATTTTTTCAGTTTTTTTTTTTTGCATTGTTGAAGAATAATAAATGTAGGATCTGTTGCTGTACTCAAAATGGAATTTGAGTTTGTTTCCTCAATATTACTACGATTATTTATTTTATCATTAATAAAGTTGAGAAGTATTCTCCTGTTCAGTTTATGGTCCTTAAACGTTCTCATTGTTAAACATTAGTCACTGGTCATGTAGTAGTGACATAACTGGAGTTTACTCCCCCATCCCCCCGTCCTTGAATATCATGGGGGTGACACCAGAGATTCCGCCCCGGGTGACAACAACTCCAGCGACGCCTCTGGTATGGATCCATGTTATACAAGATATCTTCCCAACATGTTTCATTTTGGACATGGTTCACCTGGTCCCAGTTGTTGTTGAAGTTGTATTTGGTGAAGACACCTTCACAGCTACGTGCATTTTGCTCGTCAGGATCCCTGTGCATATAAGTCTGAACGTCGATTACACTGTGATCGGAATTAATTGTTTTTGACATGGTTATGTTTCTTACCAGGTCCTCATTATTTGTGAAGATAAGATCAAGTGTGTTTTCAAGTCTTGTTGGCTCCACTATCTGCTGACTAAGGGTGTGTTTATCGCAGAGATTTAGTAGTTCATGTATGTGTGACTTTTCATTTGCGCTGCCTCAAGGGATTGTTTCTGCTATAACGTTATTTACTACATTCTTCCATTTTATATGCCTTAGGCTGAAATCACCAATCAGTAAGATGTTTTGGATGAAGCTGGAGGTCTTTCCAGACAGTAATCAATTTTCAGTAGCTGTTCCTTGAATGCTGGGAAAATGTATATTGAATTCATTTCTACCACTACCTCATCGAGCTCATTCCATTTATTTACCACTCTGAGCCTGGAAAAGTATTTCCTAACATCCTGCAATTCATCTGTATCTTCAGTTTCCATCTATGACCCAACATCCCTTTTCAACTCATTTTAAAAAAGTCTATATGTGCTTTGTCAAAGCCTCGAAGTATCGTAAATGTGTTGCAATCATGTCTCCCCTAATCATTCTTCTAAAGATTTAATTATTTTAGCCTTTATATCTAAATTCCTTCAATCTTGTTACAAGCTTCTGGATCTTTTCTAGTTTACATATATGAAAAGGTGAGATCTCCATGCTGATGGTGCATACTTCATGATAGGCCTAACATACGTTGCAAAGAGTCCTAAAAGATTATGTACTGAGGTTTCTGAGAGCAGTTCTGAGATTAGTTATCCTGGCATGTGCTACAAATGCAATATATTAGATTCATCTGCACCCTTAATGATATGTTGGGTATGATGTTCACGCCACGATCCTTCTCACTGAGTAATACCTGTAGTTTCTCGCCTCTTAAGCTGCATTCCACCACTAATCGCCTCTCTCCAATCCCAAGTTGCATAGTCTTGCACTTACGCAGGTTAAACTCCAGTTACCTCTTGTTTCATCATTTTTGTAAATTGTCCAGCTCTACCTATAGCCAGTTTTTATCTTTTTCAGTCTGGATTATTCTCATTAGTTTTATGTCATCAGCAAACAAACATATGAGTGAATCCTCTTTGGCATATCATTTACGCATATTAAAATAATAAAGATCCTAGAACTGACCCCAACATGTTATATTTCCTTCTGAAAAATCGGGCCTTACCATCGCTCTTTGACTTCTGTTCGTTAGATATTCCGTGTTCCTCTAATTTATCAATCCATCTCTGGTGCAAGTACAGTGTCAAACGCTTTCCTATAGTCCGATATGGATTCAACCCATACTCGTCATTCTTACTTGATTTCTATTATTTTACTGTAGAATTCCAGTAGGTTAGTGAGGCAACACTTACCTTCCCAAAATCTGTGCTGGCTTTTGGTAAAAAGTCCCACCTCAATATCTTTTTCAGTATTTTGAAGGGTATACATGTCATCGATACTGGCCTGTCTGTCCTCTGCTTGTACATTACGATCACTTTTCAGTTTTCTTCAGGGACATGTAGATTATTTCAATATGTTCATCTACTGCATCCAGGTTCCGTTGGTCTCATCATACTTCTTCCTCGGGCTTCTGTTGTTCAGGGAAGGGGATTATAAGTCACTGCTACTATTACCTTGGGTATCCCAGTAATTAATTCTTCTACTATATATTCTTTGAAGTTTCCAATGTCCATATTTCCAGTCTCTTCAAAACTGCACTGATTCTTTACCAATAGTACCACCCCCACCTCCTTCGATCTCTCTCTCTCTCTCTCTCTCTCTCTCTCTCTCTCTCTCTCTCTCTCTCTCTCTCTCTCTCTCTCGTTATATCTGTCTGTTTCTTTGTCTCTCTCTTCCCTCACTACGATTAACCCCACCGGTTAACATTACAGAAAGTTTTGTTTCAGTGATATCCTTGATATCTGGATGCTCCTCTGCTACTCTGTCTTTAATTCATCACTTTTGCCTGTCTCCGCCGCTTCACTGGTCGCTACTAGGTCATTCTCCCTGCTCCATGAGCTTTATCATACCTCTTCTTAAAGTTATATATGAATCCTGCCCCCACTGCATTACTTCCCAGACTGTTCCATTTCCTTACAACTGTGACTTTAGAAATACTTCCTAACATCCCTGTGATTAATCTGAGTCTTCAACTTCCAATTGTGACGACCTTGTTGCCATGTCCCATCTCTGGAATATCCTGTCTCTGTCAACCTTGTTGATTCCTCTCAGTATGTTATATGTCGTTATCATATCTCCCCTATCTCTCCTGTCTTCCAGTGTCGTCAGGTCAATTTCCCTTAACCTCTCTTCGTAGGACATGCCCCCTAGCTCCGGGACTAGTCTTCTTGCAAACCTTTGCACTTACTCTAATTTCCTTACGTGCTTGGTTAGGTGTGGATTCCAAACTGTTGCTGCATACTCCAATATAGACCTCACGTACACGGTGTACAGGGTCCTGAATGATTCCTCATTGAGATGTCGGAATGCTGTTCTTAGGGTTGCTAAGCGCCCATATGCTGCAGCAGTTATTTGGTTAATGTGCGCCTCAGATGTACCCGGTGTTATGCTCACTCCAAGATCCTTTTCCTTGAGTGAGGTTTGTAGTCTTTGACCCCCCCCTCCATTACTGTACTCCGTCTGCGGTCTTCTTTGCCCTTCTCCAATCTTCATGACTTTGCACTTGGTGGAGCTAAACTACAGGAACCAGTATCTGGACCAACCCTGCAGCCTGTCTAGATTCCTTTGTATTTCTGCCTGGTCCTCATCCGATAAATTTTTCTCATTAACTTCACATTTGCAATAAGGAAACATCTGAATCTATTCCTTCCATTATGTCATTCACATATACCAGAAACAGCACCGGTCCTAGGACTGACCCCTGTGGAACCCCGCTCATCACATACCATGACTCGCTGATGTCTTCCCAACAGGTATTCCCTAATACATTGCAGCGCCTTCCCCGTTATACCTGCCTGATCCTCCAGCTTATGCATTAATCTCTTGTGTGGAACTGTGTCAAAAGCCTTTTTACAGTCCAAGAAAACGCAGTCTACCCACCCCTCTCTTGTCTTACTGCTGTCACCCTGTCATAGAACTCCAGTAGGTTTGTGACACACGATTTCCCATCCCTGAAACTGTGCTGGTTGTTGTTGATAAGCTCATTCCAGTCTAGGTGCTCCACCATTCTTCTCCATGACTCTGCATGCTATACATGTCAGTGACACTGGTCTATAGTTTAATACCTCGTGTCTGTCTCCTTTCTTAAAAATTGGGGCTACATTTGCTGTCTTCCATACCTCAGGTAGTCGCACTATTTCGATAAATGTTGAAGGTTGATGTTAGTGGCACACACAGCGCCTCTACTCCCTCTCTCAGGACTACTGGAGAGATGTTATTCAGCCTCATCGACTTTGTGGTATCTAGTTCGCTTAGCAGCCTCTTCACTTCTTCCTCGGTTGTAAGTATTGTGCCAAACACTTGGTGATGTACCCACCTCTCGGTGTGTGTACTAACCTAATTGTACTCACCTAATTGTGGATGCAGGGGTCGAGACTCAGCTCCTGGCCTAGCCTCTTCACTGACCACTACTGGGTCCTCCCTCTCCCTGCTCCATGAGCTTTATCATACCCCGTCTTAAAACTATGTATGGTTCCTGCCTCTACTACATCGCTTGCCAGACTGTTCCACTTCCTAACAACTCTGTGGTTGAAGAAATACTTCCTAACATCCCTTTGACTCGTCTGAGACTTCGCCTTCCAATTGTGACCCCTTGTTTCTGTTTCCGATCTCTAGAACATCCTGTCTCTGTCCACCTTGTCTATTCCTCGCAGTATTTTTATGTCGTTATCATGTCTCCCCTGACCCTCCTGTCCTCCAGGAGGGTCATGGGAGATTTCCCTTAACCTTTCTTCGTAGGACATTCCCCATAGCTCTGGAACCATCCTTGTTGAAAACCTTTGCACTTTCTCTAATTTTTTGACGTGGTTGACCAGACGTGTGTTCCAAACTGGTGCTGCGTACTCCAGTATGGGCCTGACGTACACAGTGTATAGAGTCTTGAACGATTCCTTACTGAGGTACCGGAACACTATTCTCAGGTTTCCAGGCGCTCATATGCCGCAGCAGTTATCTGGTTAACGTGTGCTTCTGGCGACGTACTCGGTATTATACTCACCCCTAGATCTTTCTCCTTGAGTAAGGTTTGCAGTCTTTGGCCGCCTAGCCTATACTCTGTCTGCGGTCTTCTTTGCCCTTCACCGATCTTCATGACTTTGCATTTGGCGGGGTTAAATTCTAGGAGCTAGTTGCTGGAACATGCATCCAGCCTGTCCAGGTCTCTTTGTAGACCTGTCTGGTCCGCATCTGATTTAATTCTCCTCATTAACTTCACATTGTCTGCAAACAGGGACACATCTGAGTCTTTCCCTTCCGTCATATCGTTCACATATACCAAGAATAGCACTGGTCCCAGGACTGACCCCTGTGGGACCCCGCTCGTCACAGGCGCTCACTGTGGTACCTCATCACGGACCATGACTCGCTGTTGCCTCCCTGTTAGGTATCCTCTGATCCATTGCAGTGCCCTTCCTGTTATACGCGCCTGATCCTCTAGCTTCTGCACTAATCTCTTGAGGAAGTGTTTCGATGGCCTTCTTGCAGTCCGTGTGTGTGTGTGTGTGTGTGTGTGTGTGTGTGTGTGTGTGTGTGCGTGTGTGCACGTGTGTGCGCGTGTGTGCGTGTGCGTGTGTGTGTGCGTGTGTGTGTGCGTGTGTGTGTGCGTGTGTGTGTGCGTGTGTGTGTGCGTGTGTGTGTGCGTGTGTGTGTGCGTGTGTGTGTGCGTGTGTGTGTGCGTGTGTGTGTGCGTGTGTGTGTGCGTGTGTGTGTGCGTGTGTGTGTGCGTGTGTGTGCGCGTGTGTGTGCGCGTGTGTGTGCGCGTGTGTCAATTCCTCTCAGTATTTTGTATGTCGTTATCATGTCCCCCCTATCTCTCCTGTCCTCCAGTGTCGTCAGGTTGATTTCCCTTAACCTCTCCTCGTAGGACATACCTCTTAGCTCTGGGACTAGTCTTGTTGCAAACCTTTGCACTTTCTCTAGTTTCTTTACGTGCTTGGCTAGGTGTGGGTTCCAAACTGGTGCCGCATACTCCAATATGGGCCTAACGTATACGGTGTACAGGGTCCTGAACGATTCCTTATTAAGATGTCGGAATGCTGTTCTGAGGTTTGCTAGGCGCCCATATGCTGCAGCAGTTATTTGGTTGATGTGCGCTTCAGGAGATGTGCCTGGTGTTATACTCACCCCAAGATCTTTTTCCTTGAGTGAGGTTTGTAGTCTCTGACCCCCTAGACTGTACTCCGTCTGCGGCCTTCTTTGCCCTTCCCCAATCTTCATGACTTTGCACTTGGTGGGATTGAACTCCAGGAGCCAATTGCTGGACCAGGTTGAAGTAGTGGACGGAGGGTGGAAACGATGTGTGCGTGTGTGTGTGCGTGTGCGTGTGTGTGTGTGTGTGTATGTCATCCTCTTTATTTCTGGGCACAGTAAAACTCTTACTGTCAACAAAATATGGAAGACGTTATCTCAGTATCTTCTTCAGCTTGATTTAGACAATGCAGCTGTGCTAAACTTTCTGATATGTCCCTCGACCCCATCCCCTCCTTCCTTCTTATTTTGTCCCTCCTCTTTCTATCTTACATGGGCTGTAACTCTTTCTTTACTCTCCCATCATTCCCCTTTTCCTTCCCCTTACTCTTTCTCCCCTCACCCTTCTTCTCAACCCCCGTCCATCTCCTAATTCCCCAAAGGTTCTCCAACTCCATTCTTTACTCCAACAAACTTTGTACCTGGAATTCACTTCTTGGATTCACATTCGTTTTCCAACTGTGATTCACTGCTGGTCGATATCGACCTCAGTGAACACCCTCAGCTTGTTCTTTGTTCTCCATGTTATCCTTGTTTATTCACTTATCTGTCATACCACCACCAGTACCTCAGTGATCCTTCTTAATTCTCCGCCAGGCATCATAAATATTTATATATTTTTAATCATAGGTCGTGGATACGTGTAACTAAAAACATGAATATTTCTAACTCAGACGTTGGAGGAATTTCAAATTGAGAAATCGTGGGCTGTGTGTGTGTGTGTGTGTGTGTGCGTGTGGAACCACATGCTAGGTTGCTTCTCTCGTGTGTGAAGCGACATGCTAACTAGCATTTCTCATACCGAGAAATTCCATTATATCACTAATTTGTTTAGCGATTAGTCGACAGAGAATCGAGCCTCCACAATCCTTGTACTGAAAGACCCCGCCCGCCCTACAGCTTCTATATCTAAAACCAAAGTTTATCTAAAAACGTGAATAGATGGATAACGGGGTCTCTATTAGCGAGCGGAGGCTAGAGCCTGCACCATACTCTCTCCTGAATGATTCACCAGTGGGTTAGCAGTTTAAAAGAAAAAATCTGGGGCCGCTGGAGTTTGTGTCGTTGTTCAGGTGAGGTGGAGAATAGTTAAGTGTCTCCTACCTCGCGGGTGGAGGGGGGGGAGGTAGAGTGGTGAAGATACTGGTGGACAGCGGGTTGAAGTAGTGGACGGAGGGTGGAAACGATGAGCTGGTGTTGTATTGGTGGTTAGAGGAAGAAATGGTGAGGGCAGTGGTGGTCGCGAATAGTAGTATTGGGGAAAATGAAGGTGGATGGATGGGGGTAGTCTTAGTGAATATAATGGTGAAAATGGGTAATAGTGGTGAAGACGATGATGGGTGGGGTATAATGGGGACTTGCAAGGTTAAGTTTTTGTCCCTATAATATTTCTGATTCGTGAAGAAATGGCCCGGAAACAATAAAAAAAAAATAAACGAACACTTTTTCGGATAATGCAAAACTCCCATTGATGATTTTTGTGTAAATTTGTTTGCGTGTTTTCTTTTTTGTCTGTGTGTGTGTGTGTGTGTGTGTGTGTGTGTGTGTGTGTGAAACAGCTCTATTGAAAGCACTTCTATGTCGAGTCTTGCGAACTTTTCCTCGATCTCCGCCATGAGGTGCTCGGGCTGCACTACCTGTTTCAGGTTCTACGTTCTTCTGTAATCCAGTTCTGCTGTAGCCTTTTTGTGCAAAGTTTCCTCTGCTGTTTGGCGTTAGAATGTGGCGCCTCACCTGGATCGTGACTTCGATGTATCTGTGGTCTGGAAGGTTGGCTTCTCTCTATGCCCTTCTTGAATGATGCCTGAGATGCATCTTTGTGGGCAGAGAAAGGGGGACCCCTAAGTATCAAGCCCTTTTGATGACCTTACTTAATTTCTTGGAGCATGATTAGCTTCGTGCTTCAGTGATAAAAATATTTACTGACAGGTCTAAGAGCGAGATGGGTGTTCACTTTTCTGTGATTGCTGGCGAGGTCTTTTATTGTGCACAGTTACCAAGAAAATCCTGTGTTCACTGTGGAGCTTAGTGTAATCCTCGCACTTATACTGATAACTGGCCCAGTTTGTTCTCGGTTCACTGTGTTTGATTCAGTGTGCTCTGTCTTCGCTAGCCTAGTAAGCTTCAGTCCACCTTGTGTTCCAAATGATCAGTGTGGTTAGTGAATCTCCATGCACGGAACAAAGGTATGGAGTTCTGCTGTTACCATGTTGATCCTTCGGGATATGAACGAATGGATGCCGAAGCAAAGGTTGATGTAGCGAGCCCATTACAGTGGATTTATTGGCCATATCCACAGATATGTCCTTCAGAAGTAGCAGGGCACACTGGTCCTGCTACTTCTGGAAACAAGTTATGTAGAGTTCGGCAGTACGTCGATGTGTGGCCATCATCCTTCATTAGGAATCATAACTTTGAGACAAATCTCTGTAGATTGAAGATCAGACACACACACACATCCCCACAGCCACCTATTCGCAGGTGCTCCTATCCCCTTCTGTGTAATGTGTGGCGTGCCACAGACTTTGAAACATGTTTTCCCACGGCTTAGGCCTTTCCACTTTTTTCATGCTTTTTAAAATTGTTAAGGTGCCTGTAGAGACCTCATGGAGCTTTTAGGAGTCTTTTGAACACTAGTAAGTTAATAGGATTTTTAACTGATGTTGCTTATTTTAACCTGAAATGATAGAATTTATTCGTGATGGGCTTGTATATGTGTTGCTTTTGTTTCTTATTTTAATCCTTGTTATATATATATATATATATATATATATATATATATATATATATATATATATATATATATATATATATATATATATATATACAAAACAACCACTCTGAAAGAATAGAGAAATTCCAAGCGCTTTCGTGACTACTCACATTATCAAGGAACTATGAAAGTAAAGCATCCAAGGAAGCTATATAAGGGGTCTGGCCAGCACCTCACTATCAGATCCCACAACGGTCAAACACGTGACGCGTGCCGACCCAACTTGGATAGGTCCTTTGAACAACTCACCCACAAACTATTCTACCCAAGAAAATTTAAAAATTATTATTTGTCCAGTGTATTATTAAATTCTTCCCAAATTCTATTAATTATAAATGGATCTAATTTATATAAACCAAAGGAAATATTCATATTATTGTCAAAACTGCTTTTTATGAAACAAGATTCAATTATATTCCTGTCGACCATGGACTTGCTTGATATTACTTTCTCAACTTTTTGAAAATCAATTGGATGGTTAAAATCTCTTACATGAATAAATAGAGCATTGGAATCTTGTCCAGTTCTAATGCTATATTTATGTTGTTTTAATGTTAGTTCGAGATTTTTACCAGTTTGACCGTAATAAACTGTATCGCAAATTTTACAAGGAATCTTATAGACACATCCATCAGCATTTTGGGGGGAATTCTTTATCAAAAGTTTTTTTTTACTGTATCAAGATTTTTTAATACAACTTTAATATTAAAAGTCTTAAGAAGAGAAGGCATATCAACCAAGTTTTCATGGTAAGGGAGAACCAACATATTTTTAGTTGAATAAGGCTGGTTGTCCCTTTTTGGATTGTAAAAAGTATTTCTAGCAATTTTAAAAGATTTATCAATTACATTTCTTGGGTATTTTAAATCATTACCTATTTCATAAATTTTGGATATTTCCTCATCTATGAACTCAGGACTACAAATTAGTAAAGCTCTCAAAAACATTGATGAGAAAACAGAGTTTGACTATCTTGATGCGAGGAATAATAGTGGACATAGGAACAGTTATTTGTAGGTTTTCTGTAAATTTTAAATTTGAATTCATTATTACCCTTAATAATTAAAACATCTAGAAAAGGCAATGAGTTATTTTCTTCAAACTCAACAGTAAAGTTTATAGAATGGGCTAAGCTATTTAATTTCCCAATTGCCCTCAAAGATTCTTTAAGTCTTATGATACACTTAATAACAATAAAAATTTGCGCCTTACTAAAGCAGACAAAATAAATGCAATAGTAATTATGAAAGAAAATGATTACCAAGAAAAAATGAATAATCTCTTAGATGATACTGAAACCTATTCTAAACTTAGGAAAAATCCCCTAGAAACCGTTAACAGCAATTTCAATAAAACAATAAAACTTCTACTGAAAGGCAAAGATGAATTAGTCAAACAATTTACTTCAACTAATCCATCTTTACCTTACATGTATGGACTAATAAAAACACACAAACCAGGGAATCCATTCAGACCAATTATTAGCTCCATAGGGTCAGTTTCATATAAATTATCCAAATGGCTTGTTGATATTTTGAGCCCTATTGTTGGCAAAATTTCTAACTTTAATGTTAAAAACAACATAGACTTGGTTGATAAATTAAGCTCCTTGATTGACTTAAATGATTTTAACATGGTTAGTTTTGATGTTACTTCCTTGTTTACGAAAGTTCCTGTTGATGATTTATTAAGTTTCTTATCTGAAAAACTCGTTAACTATGATTTACCATTTCCAGTTCCTACTATCATTAAACTTATTAAACTTTGCATTGTTGATGCAGAATTTGTATTTAATGATAAGTTTTACACTCAGAAGTTTGGTATGGCAATGGGAAATCCTCTTTCACCTGTTCTTAGTAACCTATACATGGAATTTTTTGAAACAAGGTTGCTTAACACAATCCTCCCTAATAGAGCTAAATGGTTCAGATATGTTGATGATATTTTGTGTCTTATACCCAAAAATGTAGATATACACCATTTCCATGGAAAATTAAATAGCTTAGCCCATTCTATAAACTTTACTGTTGAGTTTGGAGAAAATAACTCATTGCCTTTTCTAGATGTTTTAATTATTAAGGGTAATAATGAATTCAAATTTAAAATTTACAGAAAACCTACAAATAACTGTTCCTATGTCCACTATTATTCCTCGCATCAAGATAGTCAAGCTCTCTGTTTTCTCATCAATGTTTTTGAGAGCTTTACGAATTTGTAGTCCTGAGTTCATAGATGGGGAAATATCCAAAATTTATGAAATAGGTAATGATTTAAAATACCCAAGAAATGTAATTGATAAATCTTTTAAAATTGCTAGAAATACTTTTTACAATCCAAAAAGGGACAACCAGCCTTATTCAACTAAAAATATGTTGGTTCTCCCTTACCATGAAAACTTGGTTGATATGCCTTCTCTTCTTAAGACTTTTAATATTAAAGTTGTATTCAAAAATCTTGATACAGTAAAAAAACTTTTGATAAAGAATTCCCCCCAAAATGCTGATGGATGTGTCTATAAGATTCCTTGTAAAATTTGCGATAAAGTTTATTATGGTCAAACTGGTAAAAATCTCGAACTAAGATTAAAACAACATAAATATAGCATTAGAACTGGACAAGATTCCAATGCTCTATTTATTCATGTAAGAGATTTTAACCATCCAATTGATTTTCAAAAAGTTGAGAAAGTAGTATCAAGCAAGTCCATGGTCGACAGGAATATAATTGAATCTTGTTTCATAAAAAGCAGTTTTGACAATAATATGAATATTTCCTTTGGTTTATATAAATTAGATCCATTTATAATTAATAGAATTTGGGAAGAATTTAATAATACACCGGACAAATAATAATTTTTAAATTTTCTTGGGTAGAATAGTTTGTGGGTGAGTTGTGCAAAGGACCTATCCAAGTTGGGTCGGCGCGCGTCACGTGTTTAACCGTTGTGGGATCTGATAGTGAGGTGTTGGCCAGACCCCTTATATAGCTTCCTTGGATGCTTTACTTTCATAGTTCCTTGATAATGTGAGTAGTCACGAAAGCGCTTGGAATTTCTCTATTCTTTCAGAGTGGTTGTTTTGCGTATTTTGAAATCACCTGTTTACTGTGATCTTATTGCATATATATGTATATATATATATATATATATATATATATATATATATATATATATATATATATATTACTACTATCCCACAAAAGGCTATGCAACCAAACTTTGTCACAGGTTTTAGGCTATAAATCATTCTAAAGTTTTAAATAAGCATCATGTTGAGTGACACTATTAAAATCTATATATACAAGCTTCATAAATATATATGGCATTCCAAGCTGTTTATTTCTCTCGAGGCGCCCTTTTGAGTATTTTTTGGTGTATCAGTTTCATTTAAAAAATTCTGCCCAAATGAAATCAATCATTATTTTGTAGACCTAAAATTAAAATAAACGTGAAAATGCTGAGTCACCCACACCAGCCTCTTGAAAGGTTGATGTGGGAGTGGAAGTTACCCAGGTGTGGGGGAGTGAGACCCCCACACCTACCTCTTAACAAGGCAGGAGTGGGGGAGTGAGACCCCCACACCTGCCTTTTAACAAGGCAGGTGCGGGGAACAAATCTCTTGATACCATTGTTAGAACTATTAAAGATAGTTTAATTTTTATATACGTATATTATTTATCTAAAGGTACATGAAATATATCCAAGCAGGGCCGAGTTATCCTATTTACCCGCAATATAAAAAATTCTGAATATACTTTCAACCTAACGAGGATAAGTAACATACTGTCATCAACAGAAACTATTATAACCATTTAATGGTAACTGTAACAGTCCGCATCTCCACCATAGTAGTGCTGTAAACAACAGAGAAGCTCTGAGTATCCTGCACTACCACGTCATTTATCACCAGCTGGACTTTCTGTCACCTGGGTTACCATATTCCTTATAATAATCACAATCCTATCATGTCATTTATTACCAGATTAGTACAATACAAACTAAAACAGCGTAAAGGTTTTCCCTCTGACTATCCACCTTAACCTTGATTGGCGTTCGCCTGAGAGAATATTCTCATACAAAACACTGAGAGGGCTTTCATCTACCACACTGTTCAATCATTATCCTATACACTCAGATACAAATATTATTATAACAGCTGGAGCTGATCTCCTTACTAGCCAAGTCATCAAGTGCATACACCTCAGGGTACCTAATTACCATTCACACGAGTCCGATCATCCTGAATATTAATTAGGTATTACCGATGTCAGCAGAGGACTGATACACAAGTGAGCACTTAGAGGTGTTCAGTGAATGAAGAAATGTCTAAAAGGGAACTAAAAGTCAAATATTTACTATAATAAAAATGGAAGAATTCAAATCTTTACAACTCTGACACACAAATTTTACAGTGAAAATAGTTTAGCGAATATTACTAGAGGTCAGAGATGGTATACAATAATATCATTATATTCTATTCACTCAGTAATACAACAGACCTGTGGACCACTCCACCAGCCTGTCCAGCCCACTGCAACTCATTAGTCCTCTCTAATAGCTTTTGGAAAAGTAGTCACTAATGCAGTATAATGCGATCCTTTATTGACTACGTTTCGCCCATACATTAACTTGCATTTGTGACTACTTTTCCATCGTGTCGGTATTTTATACCATTTATCTCAACCAGCCGTTACTGTCCTATACACTGCCGCAAACCTCCTTCCCCACTATTCTGTTTTCGTGGAGAAGTGTTATCACGTTAAGCAATATGAGAAAAAATCAAGACCGCGTGGTCTTCATATATTGTTCACAGAGGTTGGAGTCCTCTGATAGAAATATTATGTGAGGAAGTTGGTCTGAACGAGTCGCTCGTGTTCTTATAGACAATACAAGGGAAAACAAACAGAAGATATCATGCCAGACACGTTGTGTATCTAATGGTCCACCAGACACGCTGTGTATCTCATGGTCCACCAGGTACGCGGTGTATCTCATGGTCCACCAGACACGCTGTGTATCTCATGGTCCACCAGACACGCTGTGTATCTCATGGTCCACCAGGTACGCGGTGTATCTCATGGTCCACTAGACACGCGGTATATCTCATGGTTCACAAGCAACACGGTGTATCTCATGATACACTAAACACTTGATGTATTTCATGGTCCACCAGACACGCTGTGTATCTCATGGTCAACCATACACGCGATGTATCTCATGGTCCACCAGACACGCTGTGTATCTCATGGTCCACCAGCAACACGGTGTATCTCATGGTCCACTAGACACGCGGTATATCTCATGGTCCACCATCAACACGGTGTATCTCATGATACACTAAACACTTGATGTATTTCATGGTCCACCAGACACGCTGTGTATCTCATGGTCAACCATAAACACGGTGTATCTCATGGTCCACTAGACACATTGTGTATCTCGTGGTACATCTCTCTCTCTCTCTCTCTCTCTCTCTCTCTCTCTCTCTCTCTCTCTCTCTCTCTCTCTCTCTCTCTCTCTCTCTCTCTCTCTTCCTCTCTCCCTCTCCCTTTCTCGCTTAAAGACTTATTGACTCTACTATAAACTTTGACAGAGAGAGTCAATGCAATCTGTAAAAAGCAAATTTATTGCCCGGCTTTTCAGGAAGTTTTAAGGTGGACACAATCCTGGTGGTTGGTCCAGCTCTCCAGCACACTACCAGTCTTCCCTCATAATTAAGCTATAATCCCTAATGAATATTTGCCAAACGTACATTTCTGAGAGTCATGCTTTCAACGAGAGTTTATCGGCGTTTATAGATTTTAAAGAGGCTGTAACGATCGCAGATTTCCAGTCACCGTTTTGGATTTTGCTGTGAGTAGCAAAAGTAATTGTACAAGTGGGAGCACAGGTCCTGTGCAGCTGTGTTTTCGCATTGTTAAAACAAATGTCAAATGCTTTTTCACAGTTATTTCGGATTCTCTTGCTCCAGTGGTAATGGACTGACTATATCATCTTCCTCTCTACTTCGTCTGCTTATCTTCCACTAATGATGATGTCTTTGTCTTCGACTGACGAAGACTACAGCGCAAACAAAACGTTTCGCCAATAAAGATTCTTAGTGTTGCACGTGTGTCGTACTCTTCAACTTGGCAGTGCTGTGTACTATTTGTAAAAGAAAAATATAATAATACACTGAATAAAAGGAATATTTATATTGTGCCATTCTCTCCGTTCTCTTACAGATGAAAAACGTTACACTAAAGAATTGATGCATTTCAATACAGGTCGAGATTGACAGGCTGGCAGATAGAACCATCCTGGGAGGGCATATGAGTTTGAAATGGAAGCCTGTTGAATGTTTCAGGCTGTCAGGATTTCTGGTCTTTTCTTTCTCTCTTCTCGTCAGGTGAGACAGCAGAGGTACGTTTTATAAACTTCTGTTTACATTCGTGACTCACTTGTTTCTACTCTCATGTCTGTTTTCCCATAATAATTTCTGGGTAATACTTTCATTTAAACTTAGGTCTTATCTGGGACCGAGTAGCGGGGGCTATGATCACCACAACTACTAAACTCTAACAAATCACATAACGGTATCAGCTGACTTAACGACCTCGCTCACTTGAACACTCTCACAAATCGATACCAGCAGTCCTGCTCACCGGCCGCGCTGATCATTGCCCATCAATAAATTCTGACATTCATGTTTTTCTTTTACATATGTCACACGCTAGATTTAACTGGAGTTCTCAAAATTGTATCTAACAAATTCCCAGTATACCAAGTTATTTATAGTTTAAATTCACGCATTATAATCTAGAACACGCGATCACCTTCGTTTCACCAGAATCTGTCTATTGATTTTATGAGACAAATGTGACTTTCGACGTTCGTAGACGAAGTGTGTTACTTAAGTCATTTTTGTTACTCCATCCATTTTTGTTACTCCATCCATTTTTGTTACTCCAGCCAGTTTTGTTACTCCAACCAATTCTGACGTTGGCTGGTTGCAGAGCGTTACTCCAGCCATTTTTGACGCTGATTGGAAACAGTGTGTTACTCCAGCCATTTTTGACTGATTGGATGCAGTGTGTGTGTGCGTGTGTGTGTGTGTGTGTGTGTGTGTGTGTGTGTGTGTGTGTGTGTGTGTGTGTGTGTGTGTGTGTGTGTGTGTGTTTTTCTCCAGCCATTCTTGATGCTGATTGGTTGAAGCGTTTGTTGCTCCAGCCATTCACGACACTGATTAGCTGTAGTGCGTGTTACTCCAGCCGTTCTCCGCGCTGGCTAGATGACACGCATGTGTTGACCGAAGGTAACGGGAATCAAAAATAGGTGTTACCTTTGTCCAGATCATCGTCAGTTTTGTCGAAGCGTTGTGGAAAGCTGTTGTGAAGACGGCAAGAGCACGACACGAAATTCACGAAAGTCAGCGTTAAAAATAACATCGCATGTTTCCCTCGCTAGGCTAAATTTATACTGGTGAAGGACTTTTGATCTAAGGAAATGGGGCTGTTTTTCCCGTCCTTGGATCAAACCTGATTACCTACCATTTCCCAGGAACTGGATGACCCTAACTGGTTTAGCGCATCCATGTGATAATAACATTGAAATTCGAAGACATGATTTAAATCACGTCTGCCTTGATCCAAACACGTTTGCCAAGATCCAGACATGAAAGACTAAATTCAACCAAGTCTTAGTAAATTCAGAAATGTTTGCTAAGGCCCAAACACGTCTGGCTAGACCCAGACACGTCTGGCTAAACCAAGACACGTCTGGCTAGACCCAGACACGTCTGGCTAAACCAAGACACGTCTGGCTAGACCCAGACACGTCTGGCTAGACCCAGACACGTCTGGCTAAACCAAGACTCGTCTGGCTAGACCCAGACACGTCTGGCTAAACCAAGACACGTCTGGCTAGACCCAGACACGTCTGGCTAGACCCAGACACGTCTGGCTAGACCCAGACACGTCTGGCTAGACCCAGGCACGTCTGGCTAGACCCAGGCACGTCTGGCTAGACCCAGGCACGTCTGGCTAGACCCAGGCACGTCTGGCTAGACCCAGGCACGTCTGGCTAGACCCAGGCACGTCTGACTAGACCCAGACACGTCTGGCTAGACCCAGACACGTCTGGCTAGACCCAGACACGTCTGGCTAGACCCAGACACGTCTGGCTAGACCCAGGCACGTCTGGCTAGACCCAGGCACGTCTGGCTAGACCCAGGCACGTCTGGCTAGACCCAGGCACGTCTGGCTAGACCCAGGCACGTCTGGCTAGACCCAGGCACGTCTGGCTAGACCCAGGCACGTCTGGCTAGACCCAGGCACGTCTGGCTAGACCAAAAACGTATTGCTTCATCCAACACATCTGGCCAGACCCAGATGCCATACTGCCGACTACAGTGAGCACAAATCACACGTTGGACAGCAAGATATTTGTAGGGACAACGCGTCGCTCTGCTTAAAGCTTCAAGTCAAGACTTGAAGCTCTACATAGTGAAACGTAGTCCCAGTTAGAGGTAGTTCTGCAATGCAGGTGTTGCATGTGCGTCATATTCATACACTTGTTAGAATTTTATACCTTTGGTCTATTTATACCTGACAGACACAGCAACTTCACTCTTGATAAAGAGAATAGACTGACTTTCTGCCTTTTACAAGCAGCCTTCGTTATCCCCATACGGCTGCCTACAAGACTACTACTACTATTACTACTACTACTACCACAATTACTACTACTGCTGCTGTTGCTTTTACTATTACTACAGCTACTGTTAGTATTGCAATTACTATCATTATTACTACTATTATTATTATTACTACTACCACCAATATTACTGCTACTATTACTATAAATATTACAACTATTAATATTACTGATCATCTTGCTGGTAGGGTGATGGACACAGTCATCACTACATTCGACTGAAAAAGTCTGCAGCGCAGTCAAAGCTTTTCCGCAGTAAAGAGTCCAAGTGTTATGTGTCTTGTCAACTTGTCAGAATTGTGTACCATTACATACTACTACTACTACTACTACTAGTATTGCTTCATTGCTCCGCTATATAAAGCTCCTTTCTCCTGTATGTATTAGTTTACTGAAGCTTATGGTGGGCGAAACATCTCTCAAATATGGTTACCTACCCAGGTGTTGCACGTTTCTTATTCATCGTCGAATTCTTACGTATTTAAACAAATTTCCCAATATATTTTATTAGAATTACGCTGTTAGATTACGTTTTGTTCGGTTATAGCTTGTTTAGATTATGTTTAGTTAGGTTTGTTTAGGTTTTGGTAGGCTTATTTGGGTTAGGTTTTGTTTGGTTAAGTTAGATGTGGCTTTCGTTAAAGTGTCGTTAATGAAAAAAAAATTAAATACTCATAACATAGTGACACGAATTCATGAAATAGTATACAAAGATGGTAGAAAATAGTTCTCGAAGAAGGTAAAAAATAGTTCTCGAAGAACTGAGAGCACTTTAATGTGTCAAATAATAACCATTACTACTACTACTAATACTACTACAACAACAGCTACTAATACTACTACAATTACTACTAATACTACTAAAACTACTACTAATAGTACTACAACAATTACTACTACTGCTACTAATACTACTACTGCCACTTCTATTTCTCCTCCTCCTCCTATTATTATTATTATTACTACTACTGCTAATACTAACATAATTACTACTACTATTAATATTACTACTACTATTAATACTACTAGTACTATTATTACTACTACGACCGTATTACACCTTACATCTACTCTACTTTTCTCACTCTAGTTGTGGTTTAACAATGGTAAAAGTGTGACACAAACGTCGTCATGAAACTCCTCCATAATGTGCTGGTTATGGTGAAAATTACTAACAGTCTTCAGCCAGAGTGATAAACAGACGATATTTTAGGAAGCTGTTCCGGGACATTACTCGTCCAGCGTCATCTTTACTACTGATGTTTCGCGAGCGCTGACTCTAATGTATAATTCTTTCTGAATGATTATTTAAAAAAAAACAAGTTTTCGTTTGCAATAATGTTTTTTTCAGCAGTTAATTGTGCTGCAGACATTAAAAGAGTCGTTTCAAGAGACGTCCCAAATTGCTACCGAAACAACGCCCACTTAAATTTTGATTTTAATTTAGATTGCCCTACGTGAAGTTAGCTAGGAAGGGCCCCTTAAGAATATATGAAGCACAGTTCGTATTTTCTCTTATTCCAGGGGAAAAAATTCGGGTTTTAATTTCTTTTAATGGAATATGTTGAGTTGAAATTTTAACAAGGATTTATATTGCCTGTGCTTCCAACTTCTATATTTTTGTTGCAAATTTAAAATAAAAGTGTCTCATTATGGAAAATATATGCACACACACAGGCTTAAAAATGCATATATGTCGTGCTTTGTTCCTTGAATTTGCCGCTTTAGCTAATCGGCATCGAGTATTATGACATAAAATGAAGTCGAGCGTGAATTAATCTGTGGTAAATCCGTGGAAATCAATAGGAACATCAGACAGTGTTTTTGTTCCATTGATATTTAATAAAATAAAAATGAAATATATTAAATACTGATATACTGCACACATTTAGCGAGGATAACGTCAGGTTGCTGGTTATGTTAGTTTTAGCGTAATGTTAAAAATTGTCGTATCATTTCCAACTTATCTAGTGCAACATTAATAGCTCCTGACGAGCACTGGCAACAGTGCGAAAGACCTTGAGTGGAGGCAAATGGTTTTTATGACTTGATGTGCTATCGGAGTGTGAGCAAGGTAACATGATGGGATTCAAGGAAGCCGGTTAGCCGGATTTGAGCCCTGGAGGTGGAAAGTACAGTGTCTGAAGGAGGGGAGAAGATAAGGGGCATAATGGGGGGGGATGTGAATCAGTGTTTTTGAAGCAAAATGTGAGCAGTATTTAGATAAATAGAAGTTTTTTTGATTTTTGGATTTAGAAAAAGGAAAGATAGTGGATAGGGGGCAACATGGCAGATGTTGCAAGTATATGAATAGGGGGGTTACAAAAGCTGTAAAATTTTTATGAGGATAAAAGGCTCAGGTTGGGGGTGTGTAAAGGGGGGGACTAAATTTCCCCGGGAAAAGTAGGTCTTTGAAGGATGTTTAAATTTACCCTGGTTGTTTAATATATTTTTTGATGGGGGGGGTTAAAAAAAGGTAAATGCAGGGGGTTCGGGAGGGGGGGTTAAATTTGGGGAAATAAAAAAAAATGGGGAAATGAATTTCTTTTTGCTGATGATACTGTGCTTATGGGGGAAATTTTAAAGAAAAAATTCAAAAGGGTTAGTGGCTAATTTGGGGAATTTTGTAAAGGTAGAAAGTTGAAAGTGAACATAGAAAAGTAAGGTG
>NC_091313.1:6637509-6715138 GCF_038502225.1 Cherax quadricarinatus | reverse complement strand
GCTGGGGGTTACACTGGAATAAGGCCACAGCATTTAAAGGAAATGGTTAATCCAGTTATTGGGGAAATTGCAGAGACACTGCTTTCAGAGATCACAAGGTTCGTCAACAATTCCTTGGCTGGTCTGATTCCTGATGAAATTAGACCTTTCTTTTTTGGTGCAACACTTTGTGCACTTAAAAAGAAGGATGGAGGAATTCGGCCAATTGCAGTAGGCAACACGTTACGCCGCCTCGTATCCAAAGCTGCTGTGCGAAGTATTCGTGCACAGGCAGCCATGATGCTTCAACCAAACCAGCTTGGCTTTGGGGTCTCTCAAGGAAGTGAAGCAGCGGTTCATGCAACAAGGGCGTATATCAACAGCCTGCCTGAGGACAATGCAGTGGTAAAATTAGATTTCAAGAATGCGTTCAATCTCCTGAAAAGAGACGTTGTATTAGCAGCAGTACAAGAAAATTTCCCTGGTCTCTTCCCTTTTGTTTCAGCTGGGTATAGCAAGGAATCAATGCTTCTCTTTGGAGAGCATGAAATCACATCATCGGAGGGTGTCCAACAAGGAGATCCTCTTGCACCATTTCTCTTCTGTATAGCAGTTAGGGAAATCACAGTCAGACTGACCAGCGAGCTAAACATCTGGTTCCTAGATGATGGCACACTAGCAGGTACAAAGGAGTCCCTCCTACATGACCTTACACAGGTAATGACACGGGGACAGGAAATGGGTCTCGTCCTGAATCCATCCAAATGTGAAATCATCTCACTCAGTCAACAAGTGATAAATGCAGTGAGATCAAAACTACCAGGAGCAGCAGTCATTGCCCCCACAAATAGTATCTTGCTAGGAGCACCTCTGGGAAGCAATGCCATTGACACAATTCTCAGGAAGAAATTGGAAGAGTTAAGGAGAATGGAACAACGAATAGGCAATCTGGACACCCACGATGCCTTGTACCTTCTCACAAAGTGCTTGAGTCTGCCCAGGTTTACATATTTCCTAAGATGTGCACCTTCATATGATAACCCTATACTGCACGAATATGACAGTATTCTGAGGCAGATTTTTACGAAAGTACTTAACCTCACTCTAGAAGACGGGCAGTGGAACCAAGCTACACTTCCAGTCAGACTAGGAGGCATTGGTTTCCTCAAGTCATCACAGATTGCGTTACCTGCTTTTCTGTCCTCGTGTATTGCATCCAGAGAGCTTGTAGCAGCGATTCTCCCTGAACATCTTAGGGACAAGATTGGAGTCCAGGACCAAAAATTCATTGACGGAGCAATGATCTGGGATAATCTAACGGGCTCTGAAACCAGACCTGCTCCCCCCAACAACTACAAACAATCGCACTGGGATGGTCCAATAGTGGAAAATATAGAATCAACAATGCTTCGGAGTGTGTCAGGGAAGGATAGAGCCCGCCTCCTGGCAGTGAGAGCCCCTCATGCTGGGGACTTTCTGTTGGCTGTTCCCAACTCCAGCCTTGGCACACGCCTCGACCCACAGACCATCCGCATCGGTGTTGCCCTTCGACTTGCCGCCCCTATTCTCGCCGAACACAGGTGTATTTGTGGCAGTGAAGCAGCAGACCGATTCGGGTACCATGGTCTTGTGTGCCGTAAATCCGAGGGAAAGATTGCAAGACATGAGGAGGTTAATAACATTATCAAGAGGAGCCTCACAACAGCTGGATGCCCAGCAGTAAGGGAGCCACCCCAACTATGCAGATCTGATGGCAGCCAGAAGCGTCCAGATGGTATCACCCTTCAAGCCTGGACAGATGGGAAGCAGGTGGTGTGGGACTATACATGTGCATCTACCTTGGCTGATACCTATCTCCAATACACCAAGGAGGAAGGAGGGGCAGCTGCCAGCTTCAGGGAGTCCCAAAAGTCTAGAAAATATGGAGAACTTGCCCATCATTATATGTTTGTTCCCATAGGCTCAGAGACCCTTGGCTCATGGGGAAAGAGTGCATCTAAATTCCTTAAGGAGCTGGGAAAAAGACTCATCAGCGTAACTAGGGATCCCAGGGCAGCTAGTTTTCTGTTCCAGCGGCTCAGTGCGGCTGTTCAAAGAGGTAATGCCTGCTGTATTTTGGGCACACGCCCCAGCTCTGAGGAGCTGGATGAGATTTTCGCCTTATAATCGGTGATACACACGTAACAACATGTACCTTATATGCCACCTTTATATCAACAATGTATCTCTTAAATCTTTTGTACTATATTATGTAATAAAATATTCCTATTGGTAAAAAAAATATATATCAAAAGATGGGGTGGTAGGGGAAGTGGAATATTCAAACGGCTTCAGGAAGAAATCCAAATATTCTTCCTTGAAGCCTTTTTATCCACTTCTCCGAGGCTATGGGTCCCACAATTTAAACCAGAGGTGGACCCCATCCTATATATATATATATATATATATATATATATATATATATATATATATATATATATATATATATATATATATATATATATATATATATATATATATATATATATATATATATATATATATATATATATATATATATATATATATATATATATATATATATATATATATATATATATATATATATATATGTCGTGCCGAATATGTAAAACTGGTGAATTAGCAAGAACTCATTTAAAATTAAGTCCTTTCTAAAATTTTCTCTTATACGTTTAAGGATATATTTTTTTCATTAATGTTAATGTAAAAATTTATAATTTTGCACTAAAAGAATCTTAGAAAACTTACCTAACCTTATTATAACAAGAACAATTTATTTTAGCCTAACCCAACTAAATATATTTTAGATTTGTTTACAAAAATTTAATACTAAACAAATACAGTGAAATATATTTTTTTCGCTAGGTTAAGAATGATTTTGGCGAAATTATTACATACACAAATTTTCGCTTGCCCTATATGGCAAGATGAGCGTTGCTATTTAAGCCAAGATCGCAAGTTCTGCCTATTCGGCACGACATATATATATATATATATATATATATATATATATATATATATATATATATATATATATATATATATATATATATATATATATATATATATATATATATATATATATATATATATATATATATGCACACACACACACACACACACACACAAAGTTAAGGAGATTCCAATTCCCCTCAGCAAAAGCATTTCAGCCTTCCGAGAGGAACAGGAAGAAAAGGGGAAGAGAGTAGTAAGAGAAAGAAGAGTTAGGAAAAGGGGGGTGAAGGCGGCTGGACAAATGAAACACGGAATGAGTGCCACATAATAGCGAGGCGACTTTCATTGTTGTGCCTGTGTTGGCACCAGCCTGCACGGTGAGAATGTTGGTAGCAGCCTGCACAGCGCCATTGTTGGTAGCAACCTGCACAGTGCCATTATTGGTAGCAGCCTGCACAATGCCACGATTGGTAGCAGCCTCTACAGTGTCATTGTTGGTAGGAGCCTGTGCGGTGCCATTGATGGCATCAGTAAGACGACTGCCACCAGCTGTCACGGTGCAAGTATACTAACGACTTTATGTGTGTGTGTACTCACCTAATTGTACTCACCTGTTTGTGGTTGCAGGGGTCGAGTCATAGCTCCTGGCCCCGCCTCTTCACTGATTGCTACTAGGTCCTCTCTCTCCCTGCTCCATGAGCTTTATCATACCTGGCCTTAAAACTATGTATGGTTCCCGCCTCCACTACTTCACTTTCTAGGTTATTCCACGGCTTGAAGAAATACTTCCTAACATCCCTTTGATTCATCTGAGTCTTCAACTTCCAATTGTGACCTCTTATGTCTGTGTCCCATCTCTGAAACATCCCGTCTTTGTCCACCTCATCTATTCCGCGCAGTATTTTATATGTCGTTATCATGTCTCCCCTGACCTTCCTGGCCTCCAGTGTCGTCAGGCCGATTTCCCTCAACCTTTCTTCGTAGGACAATCCCCGTAGCTCTGGGACTAGTCTTGTTGCAAACCTTTGCACTTTCTCTAATTTCTTGACGTACTTGACTAGGTGTGGATTCCAAACTGGTGCTGCATACTCCAGTATGGGCCTGACGTAAATGGTATACAGAGTCTTGAACGAATCCTTACTGAGGTATCGGAACGCTATCCGTAGGTTTGCCAGGCGCCCGTATGCTGCAGCAGTTATCTGATTGATGTGCGCCTCAGGAGATATGCTCGGTGTTATACTCACCCCCAGATCTTTTTCTTTAAGTGAGGTTTGCAGACTTTGGCCATCTAAACTATATTGTGTCTCAGGTCTTCTTTGCCCTTCCCCAATCTTCATGACTTTGCATTTGGCAGGGTTAAACTCAAGGAGCCAGTTGCTGGACCAGGCTTGTAGCCTGTCCAGGTCTCTTTGTAGTCCTGCCTGATCCTCATCCGATTTGATTCTTCTCATTAACTTCACATCGTCCGCAAACAAGGACACTTCTGAGTCTATCCCTTCCGTTATGTCATTCACATATACCAAGAACAGCACAGGTCCTAGGACTGACCCCTGTGGAACCCCGCTTGTCACAGGCGCCCACTCTGACACCTCGTCACGTACCATGACTCGTTGTTGCCTCCCTGTCAGGTATTCTCTGATCCATTGCAGTGCCTTTCCTGTTATGTGTGCCTGATCCTCTAGCTTTTGCAGTAACCTCTTGTGAGGAACTGTGTCGAAGGCCTTCTTGCAGTCCAAAAAAATGCAGTCGATCCACCCCTCTCTCTCTTGTCTTACTTCTGTCACCTTGTCATAAAACTCTAGTAGGTTTGTGACACAGAATTTTCCCTCCCTGAAACCATGCTGGTTGTCAATTATACACTTGTTTCTTTCCAGGTGCTCCACCACTCTCCTCCTGATGATCTTCTGCATGACCTTGCATACTATACACGTTAGTGATACAGGTCTGTAGTTTAGTGCCTAATGTCTGTCTCCCTTTTTAAAAATTGGGACTACATTTGCCATCTTCCATACCTCGGGGAGTTGCCCAGTTTCAAATGATGTGTTGAAGATCTTTGTTAATGGTACACACAATATCTCTGCTCCCTCTTTAAGGACCCACGGAGAGATGTTGTCTGGTCCCACCGCCTTTGAGGTGTCAAGTTTGCATAGCAGCTTCTTCACCTCCTCCTTGGTTATATGTACCTCATCCAGCACTTGCTGGTGCAACCCCCTGCTCTGATTTCCTGGAGTCCTACTGGTTTCCACTGTAAATACTTCTTTAAATCTCGTGTTGAGCTCCTGACATACCTCCCGGTCGTTTCTTGTGAATTCCCCATCACCCTTCCTCAGTTTGATTACCTGGTCCTTGACTGTTGTTTTCCTCCTGATGTGGCTGTACAACAGCTTCGGGTCAGTCTTGAATTTCAATGCTATGTCATTTTCGTATTGCCGCTGAGCCTCCCTTATCTGTGCATATTCGTTTCTGGCTCTTCGGCTAATCTCTTTATTTTCCTGAGTTCTCTGTCTTCTGTACCTTTTCCATTCTCTAGTACACCTAGTTTTTGCCTCCCTACACCTTTGGGTGAACCAAGGACTCGTTCTGTTCTTCCCATTATTTCTGTTTCCTTTGGGAACAAACCTCTCCTCTGCCATCTTGCATTTTGTTGCGACATAGTCCATCATTTCTTGTACTGGTTTTCCTGTCAGTTCCCTCTTCCACTGAATGTCTTGAAAGAAGTTCCTCAAGCCTGAGTAGTTCCCCCTTTTGTAGTTTGGTTTTTCCCAGCCTATTCCTGCTGCTCTCTCCACTTGGAGCTCAACTATGTAGTCGAAGCACAGAACCACATGATCACTAGCTCCCAGGGGCCTTTCATACATGATATCCTCAATGTCAGAACTACTCAAGGTGAATACAAGGTCCAGTCTTGCTGGTTCATCCTCTCCTCTCTCTCTGGTAGTGTCTCTAACATGTTGATGCATGAGGTTTTCCAGTACCACATCCATCATCTTGGCTCTCCATGTTTCGGGACCCCCATGGGGCTCCAGGTTTTCCCAGTCAATCTCCTTGTGATTGAAATCACCCATAACTAGTAACTTTGCTCCCCCCATGTGTGCTCTCCTGGCCACCTCGGCTAGTGTGTCGACCATTGCTCTGTTGCTCTCATCGTATTCTTCTCTTGGCCTCCTGCAGTTCTGTGGTGGGTTGTACATTACTGCAATTATCACCTTATGTCCCTCAGACAGGATTGTTCCTACTAAGTAGTCCTTTTCGCCCGTGCCATCCATTCCTTCCATTTTCTCAACCCCCCACTGGTTTTTAATGAGCAGTGCAACTCCTCCTCCCCCTCTCCTCCCTCTGTCTTTCCTGAGGATTTGATATCCGGATGGAAAGATTGAATCTGTTATTATTCTGGTGAGTTTTGTTTCTGTGAGTGCTATTATGTCTGGGGATGTCTCCTTGATTCTTTCGTGCCACTCCTCATACTTATTTGTTATTCCATCTGCATTCGTATACCACACCTTCAACTTCTGGGAGGTGTATTGGGGATGGGGAAGTGGGAGACCTGATAAGGAACTATGGGTGGTTGCTGTGGGGGTGGAGTTTGTAATGCAGTGGGTGGGGGAATTGGATGTGGCATGGGTGTTTTGGCTTCTATAGGAAGTTGTGAGGGAGGCTGTATTTGATCTTCCTGTGTCTGGGATCTCCTGTCTGTCTTCTCCATCCCCTCTCTTTCCTCCTTTCGCCTTTGTACCATCTCTCTCAGTTTCTGCCTTACTGCTTGTGTTCTGTCGCAGTCGAGATACACCTTCCTGTATGCCGGCATGTCCCTTAATCGTGCTTTCTCCTGCAGGATCCTGTTCCGAGACGATTCTGCCTTGAAGGTCACTTTCACTGGCCGGGTTCTTTTTTTTACAAACCCTCCTATTCTCCGAAAATGTTCCAGCTGGGTCATGTCGTCTTCTCCTATTGCTTTTATGATGCTTTCAATTGCTTTTTTTTCCCCTTGTTTTCTTGCTTCATATGTTTCCCTTTCAACTTCCTGGAGCCCATACACAAAGACTGACCTCACCCTTTCATTATCCCACTGCATATCCCTGTGTATCCCCTCATTCAATTTGATTTCCTCCACTGCAGCTTTCCTTTCATCAGTTTCACTAGCTAATGTACTTGGGCTCAGTGGCCTGTCCTTTTCCCTTCTCGGCTTTCCCTGGGCTCTGCTGTGGTCTGTTAGGGCCTCCACATATAGCTTAGCTCTTTCATTTACTACAGTCTCCACTGATTGTGTGTGTGTGAGTGTGTGTGTGTGTGTGTGTGTGTGTGTGTGTGTGTGTGTGTGTGTGTGTGTGTGTGTGTGTGTGTGTGTGTGTGTGTGTGTGTGTGTGTGCCCTTCTCTCGCGTGTGTGTGCGTGCATGTGCATATTTGAATCTGACTGTGATATATAAAACTGTATACACACTCAAGATAGAAAGAAAACGCTTCTCTTATGTTATTTTCACAATACTGAGAGGAGAAGCTTTTTCTTTTTGTCTCGGGTGTGTACAAAAATAAGTGATACCAGGATAACAGTTTTATTTATCACAGTTAGAGGCAAATATGCACATGCACGCACACACACGCACACACACACACACACACACACACACACACACACACACACACACACACACACACACACACACACAGTCACACAAGACTAGTCCCAGAGCTAAGGGGTATGTCCTACGAGGAAAGGTTAAGGGAAATCAACCTGACGACACTGGAGGACAGGAGAGATAGGGGGGATATGATAACGACATACAAAATACTGAGAGAAATTGACAAGGTGGACAAAGACAGGATGTTCCAGAGATGGGACACAGCAACAAGGGAACACAGTTGGAAGTTGAAGACACAGATTAATCACAGGGATGTTAGGAAGTAGTTCTTCAGCCACAGAGTAGTTAGGAAGTGGAATAGTTTGGGAAGCGATGTAGTAGAGGCAGAATCCATACATAGCTTTAAGCAGAGGTATGATAAAGCTCAAGGTTCAGGGAGAGTGACCTAGTAGCGACCAGTGAAGAGGCGGCGCCAGGAGCTTGGACTCGACCCCTGCAACCTCAACTAGGTGAGTACAACTAGGTGAGTACACACACACACACACACATACACGCACACACACACACACACACACACACACACACACACACACACACACACACACACACAGAGGAGCTGAGTCTCGACCCCTGCAACCACAATTAGGTGAGTACACACACACACACTCACAAGGAGACATGACAACACTATATAAAAATACTGAGAGAAATTGACAAGGTGGACAGAGACAGGATGTTCCAGAGACTGGACACAGAAACAAGGGATCACAGTTGGAAGTTGAAGACTTAGATGAGTCACGGGGATGTTAGGTAGCATTTCTTCAGTCATAAAGTTGTCAGTAAGTGGAATAGTCTGGAGAATGACGTTGTCGAGGCAGGATCCATATATAGCTTTAAGAAGAGGTATGATAATGCTCATGGAGCAGCGACCCGTAAAGAGTTGGGGAAAGGAGCTATGAATTGTCCCTTGAAACCAGAGAGCGATGTAAAGGTTCTACACAGACCCATGTAAGGGACTAAATAGACCAATATCTACTCTCTCTCTCTCTCTCTCTTTATATATATATATATATATATATATATATATATATATATATATATATATATATATATATATATATATATATATATATATATATATATATATATATATATATATATATATATATATATATATATATATATATATATATATATATATATATATATATATATATATATATATATATATATATATATATATATATATATATATATAGCCGAATAGGCAGAACTTGCGATCTTGGCTTAAATAGCAACGCTCATCTTGCCATATAAGACAAGCGAAAATCTGTGTATGCAATAATTTCGCCAAAATCATTCTGAACCTAACGAAAAAAATATATTTCACTGTGTTTGTTTAGTATTAAATTATTGTAATCAAATCTAAAATATATTTAGTTGGGTTAGGCTAAAATAAATTGTTCTTGGTATAATAAGGTTAGGTAAATTTTCTAAGATTCTTCTGGAGCAAAATTAAAAATTTTTACATAAACATTAATGAAAAAAATATATCTTTAAACGTATAAGAGAAAATTTTAGAAAGGACTTAATTTTAAATGAGTTCTTGCTAATTGACCAGTTTTACATGTTCGGCACGACATATATATATATATATATATATATATATATATATATATATATATATATATATATATATATATATATATATATATATATATATATATATATATATATATATATATATATATATATATATATATATATATATATATATATATTATTGTAACCACGAACAAGTGGTATTTAATCAATAACAAACTGCGGCTAGGCGGGGGATCGAACCCGTGTTGTTTTAGCTCGCATCGTGGAAAGAGCAAAAATTCACGACCCTCTAAACCACTGGGCCAGCGAAGATTGTATAATTCAACGGCTTAGGGCGTCGTGAATTTTCGCTCTTCCCACGAGGCGGGCAAAAACAACACGGGTTCGATACACCGGCTAGCCATAGTTTGTTATATAAGTACGTATATTCTTAAAGGCATCAGAAGAGCAGGAAGGACACTTCTTACAGAACATGAATGTATCTGAACACTGCTCTGTGTAGCGCCTTTACACTGTTGTGTAGCGCCTTTACACTGCTGTGTAGCGCCTTTACACTGCTCTGTGTCGCGCCTTTACACTGCTGTGTAGCGCCTTTACACTGCTCTGTGTAGCGCCTTTACACTGCTCTGTGTAGCGCCTTTACACTGCTCTGTGTAGCGCCTTTACACTGCTCTGTGTAGCGCCTTTACACTGCTCTGTGTAGCGCCCTTACACTGCTGTGTAGCGCTTTTACACTGCTCTGTGTAGGGCCTTTACACCGCTATGTTGAGGTTGATCAAGTCATGACTTATAAAAAGTGTTACGCAGAGCGAAACGTTGTCTGTAGCGAGGCTTGTGTTACAAATATGGTCTTATCTCTAGCATTACTGACTGAACGCAATTTAGATTAAATAGAACAGCAGCTGAGCGTTTTGGGTACTGATGGACAGTAGAAACAACAATGATAACTTCCTGTGGACACCGCTGGGCAGTAGAAACAGCAGTGAAAGTGCCTCGTTGTTATTGTTAGGCACTGTCAGACAGTAGAAACAGCAGTAAGGTGCCTCGTTGTTATTGTTAGGCACTGTCAGACAGTAGAAACAGCAGTAAGGTGCCTCGTTGTTATTGTTAGGCACTGTCAGACAGTAGAAACAGCAGTAAGGTGCCTCGTTGTTATTGTTAGGCACTGTCAGACAGTAGAAACAGCAGTAAGGCGCCTCGTTGTCACTGTTAGGCTGGGCATTAGAAACAACAAGGATAGGGTTCGTGGTCACTGTTAGACACTGCTGGGTAGCGAGAGGGCGTCTCGTAGTCACCTCAACCGCCCAGTAGGAAACACTTGCACAAACAAATCAATTATGTATACGCCCCCCTGCGGTGGCGAGCCTAGCAAAACACACACACAATAAGCTCGCAACTTTGTATTTTATGTCAGAAAGAAAACTTGAGATTCCTTCGCTTGACCACCCCCAAGAAACAGAATAATACAAGTAATTTAAACGTCAACCGTGACAGCCCTGGAATATAACTCAAAAAACTAATAGTATAAACAAGAAAAATACAGCAATGAATGTAAAAAACACGATGAAACACAACTGAGTCAACACAGAAAGCAGTAGGAGCCCTTGTGGGACTACAGTTAGTGGCTATCACAAACGTTAACACCTTCCACCAGAAAAAAAATCAAGGGAATGATGTGCGGAAGAAAAGATTTTGCGGTGCCTAAGTTCTGTATAACTGTTCATTTCATCAGTGAGAGAAGAAAATGAGAAAATGAAGTCACTTGTGACTTTCTGATGGTCCAGGACGATAAAAATGAAACATTTAAAAGTTCCTCCCCGAAGTGTGGGTTATGTGTATTATCCAGCTACGGTATTGTGGGTTTGTTGTGAATTATTCCAACCACTGTATTATGAAATGTGAATTGTTCCAACCTCTGTATTGCGTGTGTTAGTTGTGAATTGTTCCAACCATAGTATTGTGTGCTGGTTGTGAACTGTTTCAACCACAGCTGGAGAGTTTTCCTACTCCCACAGCCCAGCTTTTTGGCCAGGATTGTTTGCTTGCTGCATGCCTGGTAACAAGGCTTTTACTGTTGGTGGCCCGTCAGGACTCACATCCATCACAGTCCAGATGGCCTGGCACCTGATGGAGGAAACCGTCCGGTTTCAGCAGTGTTCTGATATAATATCTTCTAGTAAGATGTTAAAAGGTCTGAGACCTTTTGAGTTTATAGCATACTCTTATAGTGCCCACGGCGTCGTTCACTTTGTTTTATCTACATACCCCTTCCCCATTATCTTTCGCTCCAGTATGTTGTTATAGAAGTGTGTAGATTTGGGACCAGACCCTCAAAGCACCTTCCATTTACACATATTATCATGTATCTCTTTCTCTTCTGCTCCAGCTTAGATATCTCTCGTGCCCTGAATGGAGCCGTCAAGACCGAACAATACTCTAAGCAGGACAGCACGAGCGACCAGTGACACTATTTCCCTTGTTCTGAAAGTTCTCCTTATCCACCCCATCATTTTCCTAGCTGTCGTGACATTTGCCTTATTTTGTTTTTGACAAAAAGACCTGCTGACATTATCATTCCCAGGACCTCTGTGTATTCCTTTCCTTTTGTCTGGTAATAAATACTCTTGCACTGTGTGCGCACTGTCCCTTTTAAGTTCCTCATTCTTTCCATTTCTCAGCAGTTGAAACTTGCAAGTTGTGAATTGTTCCAGCCATGGTGTTATAATTTTCATTTTCCTAGGAAAAACTGGTTTAATGAGAAATACCAGAAAGATATGGAAGAGATAGGAAATTCCATGTAATGATATTACGAAAAACGCTGTGCAGAAATGACAATGATTTTTTCTTTATAGAAGATCTTCTGATAGCAGGAATGGAATCAGAGACTAGGTAGTATGTTATAATTATTACAGATACTAAATATTGTATGTGTATATATATATATATATATATATATATATATATATATATATATATATATATATATATATATATATATATATATATATATATATATATATATATATATATATATATATGTCGTGCCGAATAGGCAGAACTTGCGATCTTGGCTTAAATAGCAACGCTCATCTTGCCATTTAGGACAAGTGAAAATTTGTGTATACAATAATTTCGCCAAAATCATTCTGAATCTAGCGGAAAAAATATATTTCACTGTGTTTGTTTAGTATTAAATTACTGTAAACAAATCTAAAATATATTTAGTTGGGTTCGGCTAAAATAAATTGTTCTTGCTATAATAAGGTTAGGTAAGTTTTCTAAGATTCTTTTGGTGCAAAATTATTTTTTTTTGCATTAACATTAATAAAAAAAATATATCTTTAAACGTATAAAAGAAAATTTCAGAAAGGACTTAATTTTAAATGAGTTCTTGCTAATTGACCAGTTTTACATATTCGGCACGACATATATATATATATATATATATATATATATATATATATATATAGATTACTGTAAACTTATATAATATATATATATATATATATATATATATATATATATATATATATATATATATATATATATATATATATATATATATATATATATATATATATATATATATATATATATATATATATATATATATATATATATATATATATATATATATATATAATGATTACTGTAAACTTATCGAAAACATGTTTAGTTGGATTAGGCTAAATTAAATTGCGCTTGTTATAGTAAAGTTAGGTAAGTTTTCTAAGGTTCTTATGGTACAAAATTACTATGGTTCTTTTGGTATAAAATTATTAATTTTAGGAAATGTCTGCCTTGTGCTGATAAGAGGTAGCAAGTCAAGTTCCTAGCCTCGACGGTCATTAAATGAAGAAATTTTTCCAGAGTTGACGACTTTATTTACTTTCTCCATCAACACAAAAATGGGAGAGGCAGACCTCTCTAGTCCTTCCAATAACAATGAGAAAATCAGAATGAAGGTTAGCAAAAAAATGAAGTACAGTTGGGGCAATCGGTGCTCAAGCATCTACAGAAAAGTACCCTGCCAGGGAATCCAGGGGCACTAGCAGTTCTAATACAACTGTCCCTACTGTGGAACTACTGTCTGTGCAATAATCAGACGTTCACAAAGCATTCATGTCGTTCTCAAGCTCTGCTGGGGGCAACCCTGGAATCAGACTTCAGTATTTAGAAGAGATGGTTAGTTAATCCAGCTCTCGAAGAGACTGCAGACACGCTCTTATTGGAGATCACAAGGTTCCTTCACAATTCTTTGGACGGTCTGTGTCCTTAAAAAAAAATTCTTCTTTAGAGCCTATCTTTGTGCCCTTCAAAAGAAAGATGGAGGAATTAGGCTTACTGCCGTGGGCAGCACTCTTTACTGCCTCATTTCTGAAGCTTTTGTCCGAAGTATTCACATAGGGGCAGTCAAACCAACCCGGTTTGATTTTGGTGTTCCTCAAGCCAGTAAAGCAACGGTGGCTCATTCGACAAGGGCCTATATCAGTAATCTGCCTGAAGATAATACAGTAGTAGAAGACTTCAAGAACGCATTTAATCTCATTTTGTTTCAGCTGGACACAACAAGGAATTGTTGCATCTGTTTGTGAAGCATGAAATCCCTTTATAGGAGGATGTCAACTTTTCTCTTTTGCATAATGTAAGATTGACAAGTGAGCTAATATCTGGTTCCTGGATGATGGCACACTTGCGGGCACGAAGAAGTTCCTTCTAGCAGATAATTCGCAGGTGATGACACGGGGACAGGATATGGGATTCATCTTCTATCTATCCAAATACAATGTGATCCAGAGAATGGAACAAAGAATGAATTGGAGAGCGTATTACTCTGTATGGGAAGGAAGGTGGGGTAGAGGTCGTCCTCGAAAAGGTTGGAGGGAGGGGGAAAGGAGGTTCTGTGGGCAAGGGGCTTGGACTTCTAGCAAGCATGCGTGAGCGTGTTGGATAGGATTGAATGGAGACGAATGGTTTTTGGAACCTGACAATTTGTTGGAGTGTGAGCAGGGAAATATTTGGTGAAGAGATTCAGGGGAAACCGGTTAGCCGGACTTGAGTCTTGAAAATGGGAAGTACAATGCCTGCACTTTAAAGGAGGGGTTTGGGATATTGGCAGTTTGGTGGGGTATGTTATATATCTTTATATATGCTTCTACACTGTTGTATCTGGGCACTTCTGGGAAAACAGTGATTATGTATGAAGTGAAAGTGTTGAATGATGATGAAAGTATTATCTTTTAGGGGATTTTCTTTCTTGCTGAGTCACTCTGCCTCGGCGGGAGACGGCCGACTTGCTGAATATATATATATATATATATATATATATATATATATATATATATATATATATATATATATATATATATATATATATAAATAGTGAGTGGTGCACTTAGGAGTCTGTGGAGACAAAGAACTTTGTCCTTGGAGGCAAAGAGGGGAATGTATGAGAGTATAGTTTTACCAACGCTCTTATATGGGTGTGAAGCGTGGGTGATGAATGTTGCAGCGAGGAGAAGGCTGGAGGCAGTGGAGATGTCATGTCTGAGGGCAATGTGTGGTGTGAATATAATGCAGAGAATTCGTAGTTTGGAAGTTAGGAGGAGGTGCGGGATTACCAAAACTGTTGTCCAGAGGGCTGAGGAAGGGTTGTTGAGGTGGTTCGGACATGTAGAGAGAATGGAGCGAAACAGAATGACTTCAAGAGTGTATCAGTCTGTAGTGGAAGGAAGGCGGGGTAGGGGTCGGCCTAGGAAGGGTTGGAGGGAGGGGGTAAAGGAGGTTTTGTGTGCGAGGGGCTTGGACTTCCAGCAGGCATGCGTGAGCGTGTTTGATAGGAGTGAATGGAGACAAATGGTTTTTAATACTTGACGTGCTGTTGGAGTGTGAGCAAAGTAACATTTATGAAGGGATTCAGGGAAACCGGCAGGCCGGACTTGAGTCCTGGAGATGGGAAGTACAGTGCCTGCACTCTGAAGGAGGGGTGTTAATGTTGCAGTTTAAAAACTGTAGTGTAAAGCACCCTTCTGGCAAGACAGTGATGGAGTGAATGATGGTGAAAGTTTTTCTTTTTCGGGCCACCCTGCCTTGGTGGAAATCGGCCGGTGTGATAATAAAAATAAAAATATATAAATATATATATATATATATATATATATATATATATATATATATATATATATATATATATATATCTCTGTCTACACAATAAAGAATATATATATATATATATATATATATATATAATATATATATTATTTATTAACACATCGACCGATTCCCACCAAGGCAGGGTGGCACAAAAAAGAAAAACTTTCATCATCATTCACTCCATCATTTTCTTGCCAGAGGGATGCTTTACACAACAGTTTATAAAACTGCAACATTAAAACCCCTCCTTCAGAGTGCAGACACTGTACTTCCCATCTCCAGGACTCAAGTCCGGCCTGCCGGTTGCACTGAATCCCCTTATAAATGTTACTTTGCTCATACTCCAACAGGACGTCAAGTATTCAAAACCATTTGTCTCCATTCACTCTTTTCAAACACGTTCACGCATGCTTGCTTGAAGTCCAAGCCCCTCCCACACAAAACCTCCTTTACCCCCTCCCTCCAACCTTTCCTAGGCCGACCCCTACCCCGAACTCCCTCCACTACAGATTTATACACTCTCGAAGTCATTCTGTTTCGTTCCATTCTCTCTACATGTCCGAGCTACTTCAACAACCCTTCCTCAGCCCTCTGGACAACAGTTTTGCAATCCCGCACCTCCTCCTAACTTTCAAACTATGAATTCTCTGCATTATATTCACACCACACATTGCCCTCAGACATGACATCTCCACTGACTCCAACCTTCTCCTAACTGCAACGTTCATCACCCATGCTTCACACCCATATAAGAGCGTTGGTAAAACTATACTCTCATACATTCCCCTCTTTGCTTCCAAGGACAAAGTTCTTTGTCTCCACAGACTCCTAAGTGCACCGCTCACCCTTTTCCCCTCATCAATTCTATGATTCACCTCATCTTTCATAGACCCATCTGCTGACACCTCCACTCCCAAATATCTGAATACATTCGCCTCCTCCATACTCTCTCCCTCCAATCTGATATCCAATCTTTCGCCACCTAATCTTTTTGTTATCCTCATAACCTTACTCTTTCTTATATTCACTTTTAATTTTCTTCTTTTACATGCCCTGCCAAATTCATCCACCAACCTCTGCAACTTCTCTTCAGAATCTCCCAAGAGCACAGTGTCATCAGCAAAGAGCAACTGTGACAACTCCCACTTTGTGATTTATTCTTAATCTTTTAACTCCACTCCACACCTCTTGCCAAGACCCTCGCATTCACTTTTCTTACAACCCCATCTATAAATATATTGAACAACCACGGGGACATCACACATCCTTGTCTAAGGCCTACTTTTACTGGGAAATAATCCCTCTCTTTCCTACATACTCTAACCTGAGCCTCACTGTCCTCGTAAAAATTCTTCACTGCTTTCAGTAACCTACCTACTAAACCATATACCTGCAACATCTGCCACATTGCTACCCTATGCACCCTGTCACACGCCTTTTCCAAATCCATAAATGCCACGAAAACCTCTTTAGCCTTATCTAAATACTGTTCTCCTACATATTTCACTGTAAACACTTAGTCTACACACCCCCTATCTTTCCTAAAGCCTCCGTGTTCATCTGCTGTCCTACTCTCCGTCTTACTCATAATTCTTTCAATAATAACTCTACCATACACTTTACCAGGTACACTCAACAGACTTATTCCCCTGTTATTTTTTCACTCTCTTTTGTCCCCTTTGCCTTTATACAAAGGAACTATGCATGCTCTCTGCCAGTCCCTAGGTACCTTACCCTCTTCCATACATTTATTAAATAATAGCACCAACCACTCCAAAACTATATCCCCACATGCTTTAACATTTCTATCTTTATCCCATCAATCCCAGCTGCCTTACCCCCTTTCATTCTACCACTGCCTTTCGAACTTCCCCCACACTCACAACTGGCTATTCCTCACTCCTGTAAGATGTTATTCCTTCTTGCCCTATACACGAAATCACAGCTTCCCTATCTTCATCAACATTTAACAAATTCCTCAAAATATTCCCCCCATTTTCCCGATACCTCTAACTCTCCATTTAATAACTCTTCTCTCCTATTTTTAACTGACAAATCCATTTGTTCTCTAGGCTTCCTCAACTTGTTAATCTCACTCTAAAATTTTTTCTTATTTTCAACAAAATTTGTTGATAACCTCCCACTCACATTCTCATTTGCTCTCTTTTTTACATTGCTTCACCACTCTCTTAACCTCACTTTTTCTCTCCATATACTCTTCCCTCCTTGCATCACTTCTACTTTGTAAAAACCTCTCATATGCTCACCTTTTCTCCCTTACTACTCTCTTTACATCATCATTCCACCAATTGCTCTTCTTCCCTCCCGCACCCTCTATCCAGTAACCACAAACTTCTGTTGAACACTCGAAGACTATATTTTTAAACCTACCCCATACATCTTCGACCCCATTGCCTATACTCTCACTAGCCCATCTATCCTCCAATATTGTTTATATCTTGACCCTAACTGCCTCCTCTTTTAGTTTATAAGCCTTCACCTCTCTCTTACTTGATGCTTCTATTTCCCCTTGTATCCCATTTACCTTTTACTTTCACTGTAGCTACAGCACACACACACACACACACACACACACACACACACACACACACACACACACACACACACACACACACACACACACACACACACATGCACACACCCAAACCAACATGAACAAAAATTATGCGAACCGTTTAAAATTATTCTCCCATCCTCCATCTACAAAAAATACAAGTACTATCAAAATAACTTGTGTCCGTTATAAAACCTATTTAATATAAAAAACAACAACAAGAAGTTCCCTAAAAGCTGGGCATGTAGCCAGCAGGTCACCAGACGAGAGTAAAGTTGTGAGCTAAAAGGCTGCAGCACAAGGAAAAAAAAGGTGAAATGGAAAGTCTATCCTCCTTTTACTAAACTATTTTTGTGCCTTTAAGCGTAACTTTGTATTATTATTATAATAATAATTATAATAATAATAATTATTATTTTTTTAATTATTAGTTAAGGTAAGATATACTTTTTTTAATAATTTAACCATAAAAAAGCAATTCAAAAACAGACTATGTAAAGTAACGCGTGCAAGATGTAAGTAGACAGTGCACCAGAGTTTATCTTAATACAACCTTTCGCCCACGATAAAAGCCATTCGCAGGTGAAACGTGCACCAGTGAAAACTTAAATGCATGCTGTATCTATTAAACTGCCCCCACCTCTATATAAATATAAGGCTATGGCTGAGCTGTGCCAAGAAGTGCTCAACTCTGCCTATGTGTAACTCGTCGTGAGAATGTGTTAGAATCGTTGATTATAATTATTCAGTGAGACGCAACAAACATGAGAGACAGAGCAGCAACACCCGGAGACGTGCGATCTCTCCCCAGTCTACAGATAATCATCTCCACATCTACTGTGGAATGATTAAAGATAAGCATTCACATCCTGCTAGCCAATGGAGATTTTTTTTTTGAGGGGGGAAAATGAACGAAAAGGGAAGGTTCACAAGGCAGTTTCTGAACTGGTTTGTACATTGACTCAAGTCAATTAATAACAAGGTCTGAAATTTCGCTCTGAGGCACCTTGACTGAGCGGACCAATATACTATAGAGACAGGGTGAGAGAGATGGAGGGAGCACCCAGTGTGTGAGGCAGAGTGAGAGAGATGGAGGGAGCACCAAGTGTGTGAGGTAGAGTGAGAGATGAAGGAAGCACCCAGTGTGTGAGGCAGGGTGAGAGGGGTGGAGGGAGCACCCAGTGGGTGAGGTAGAGTTAAAGGATGGAGGGAGCACCCAGTGTGTGAGGGAGAGTGAGAGAAATGGAGGGAGCACCCAGTGTGTGAGGTAGAGTGAGGGGGTGGAGGAAGCACCCAGTGTGAGAGGTAGAGTGAGAGGGATGAAGGAAGCACCCAGTGTGTGAGGAAGACTGAGAGGGATGGAGGGAGCACCCAGTGTGTGAGGCAGGGTGAGAGGGGTGGAGGGAGCACCCAGTGTGTGAGGTAGAGTGAGAGGGATGGAGGAAGCACCTAGTGTGTGAGGCAGGGTGAGAGGGGTGGAGGAAGCACCCAGTGTGAGAGGTAGAGTGAGGGGGATGGAGGGAGCACCCAGTGTGTGAGGTAGAGTGAGAGGGATGGAGGGAGCACCCAGTGTGTGAGGCAGGGTGAGAGGTGTGGAGGGAGCACCCAGTGTGTGAGGTAGAGTGAGAGGGGTGGAGGGAGCACCCAGTGTGTGAGGTAGAGTGAGAGGGATGGAGGGAGCACCCAGTGTGTGAGGTAGAGTGAGAGGGATGGAGGGAACGCCCCGTGTGTGAGGTAGAGTGAGAGGGATGAAGGAAGCACCCAGTGTGTGAGGCAGGGTGAGAGGGGTGGAGGGAGCACCCAGTGTGTGAGGTAGAGTGAGAGGGGTGGAGGGAGCACCCAGTGTGTGAGGTAGAGTAAGAAGGATGGAGGGAGCACCCAGTGTGTGAGGTAGAGTGAGAGGGATGGAGGGAACGCCCCGTGTGTGAGGTAGAGTGAGAGGGATGAAGGAAGCACCCAGTGTGTGAGGCAGGGTGAGATGGGTGGAGGGAGCACCCAGTGTGTGAGGTAGAGTGAGAGGGGTGGAGGGAGCACCCAGTGTGTGAGGTAGAGTAAGAAGGATGGAGGGAGCACCCAGTGTGTGAGGTAGAGTGAGAGGGATGGAGGGAGCACCCAGTGTGTGAGGTAGAGTGACAGGGATAGGAGAGGATGGACGTGTGTGAGGTAGAGTGACCCCCCGTGAGTGAGGTAGAGTGAGAGGGATGAAGGAAGCACCCAGTGTGTGAGGCAGGGTGAGAGGGGTGGAGGGAGCACCCAGTGTGTGAGGTAGAGTGACAGGGATGGAGGGAACGCCCCGTGAGTGAGGTAGAGTGAGAGAGATGAAGGAAGCACCCAGTGTGTGAGGCAGGGTGAGAGGGGTGGAGGGAGCACCCAGTGGGTGAGGTAGAGTGAGAGGGATGGAGGGAGCACCCAGTGTGTGAGGTAGAGTGAGAGGGATGGAGGGAGCACCCAGTGTGTGAGGTAGAGTGACAGGGATGGAGGGAACGCCCCGTGAGTGAGGTAGAGTGAGAGGGATGAAGGAAGCACCCAGTGTGTGAGGCAGGGTGAGAGGGGTGGAGGGAGCACTCAGTGTGTGAGGCAGGGTGAGAGGGATCGATGGAGCACCCAGTGTGTGAGGTAGAGTGAGAGGGGTGGAGGGAGCACCCAGTGTGTGAGGCAGAGTGAGAGGGATGGAGGGAGCACCAAGTGTGTGAGGTAGAGTGAGAGATGAAGGAAGCACCCAGTGTGTGAGGCAGGGTGAGAGGGGTGGAGGGAGCACCCAGTGGGTGAGGTAGAGTTAAAGGATGGAGGGAGCACCCAGTGTGTGAGGGAGAGTGAGAGAAATGGAGGGAGCACCCAGTGTGTGAGGTAGAGTGAGGGGGTGGAGGAAGCACCCAGTGTGAGAGGTAGAGTGAGAGGGATGAAGGAAGCACCCAGTGTGTGAGGAAGACTGAGAGGGATGGAGGGAGCACCCAGTGTGTGAGGCAGGGTGAGAGGGGTGGAGGGAGCACCCAGTGTGTGAGGCAGGGTGAGAGGTGTGGAGGGAGCACCCAGTGTGTGAGGTAGAGTGAGAGGGATGGAGGAAGCACCCAGTGTGTGAGGCAGGGTGAGAGGGGTGGAGGGAGCTCCCAGTGTGTGAGGTACAGTGAGAGGTGTGGAGGAAGCACCCAGTGTGAGAGGTAGAGTGAGAAGGATGAAGGAAGCACCCAGTGTGTGAGGCAGGGTGAGAGGGGTGGAGGGAGCACCCAGTGTGTGAGGTAGAGTGAGAGGGATGGAGGAAGCACCTAGTGTGTGAGGCAGGGTGAGAGGGGTGGAGGAAGCACCCAGTGTGAGAGGTAGAGTGAGAGGGATGGAGTGAGCACCCCCCAGTGTGTGAGGTAGAGTGAGAGGGATGGAGGGAGCACCCAGTGTGTGAGGCAAGGTGAGAGGGGTGGAGGGAGCACCCAGTGTGTGAGGTAGAGTGAGAGGGATGGAGGAAGCACCTAGTGTGTGAGGCAGGGTGAGAGGGGTGGAAGAAGCACCCAGTGTGAGAGGTAGAGTGAGAGGGATGGAGAGAGCACCCAGTGTGTGAGGTAGAGTGTTAGGGATGGAGGGAGCACCCAGTGTGTGAGGCAAGGTGAGAGGGGTGGAGAGAGCACCCTGTGTGTGAGGCAGGGTGAATGGGGTGGAGGGAGCACCCAGTGTGTGAGGCAGGGTGAGAGGGCTGGAGGGAGTACCGAGTGTGTGAGGCAGGGTGAGACAGATTGAGGGAGCACCAGGTGTGTGAGGCGGAATGAGAGGGATGGAGGGAGCACCCAGTGTGTGTGAGGCAGGGTGAAAGTGGTGGAGGAAGCTCCTAGTGTGTGAGGCAGGGTGAAAGTGGTGGAAGAAGCTCCTAGTGTGTGAGGCAGGATGAGAGGGGAAAGTGATAGGGAGGGAGACCCCATGAAAAAAACTGACTGTGATAAGAGGGAGAGACCGAAAAAATGAAGTAAAGACTTGGAGTTGAGCTCCATGGCTCTTTTTGAGTTGATGCTCAAAAAAGAAAAGTGAAAAGAGAAGACAGACCACGTCCTCACACACACAGCCACAAACACGCAAACACTCACGCGCTCACAAGTACTGACAAGCATTCTCATTCATTGATGAGCACCTACAAGAGTTAATAAGCTAACAAGTTCTTCAAGTTCTTGCAAGAGTCGAGAAGCACCCTCGGACACCCTCAACACTGCACAAGCATTGAGTAGCATAATAAAATCTTTCAAAAGCTTTTAAAGGCTTCCAGACTCACCGGCAAGAAAATACACTTCAGCACCTGTGAATAATGCAAGTTATTCTCAAGCATAGTTTTAACAATTGGTATTTTCAAAATAAGGCCATTACCTGTATTATTAATGCAACTGTATTACTAATACATCTGTGTGACTAATACACCTGTATAACTAATACAACTGTATTACTAATACACCTTTATTACTAATACATTCACGTTATCTCAATATTATTTAGGAAGCCACAGAGAATTTGCATGAAACGTGAGACTAAATTGTTAATATTATTTTCGAGGAGATGCGCTCTCTCTTAAGGGTTTGATCCGACGAAGGTGAGAGGCAGCTTCAATTTATGAAGGCGAGTTCTTCACTATCATCAAGGAACTTTCTCTGAACGAGTTGAGACTTCAAACCAGGCCTCATCACTATCATTATGGTATGGTATACTGTCTGAGAGGATGTGACCTTTAACAGCTCACGAATACTCCTGTATTTATTGCTGGGTGAGCAGAGTTAAGTGGCTAAGATTACACATGTATTGCACACGTTTATTGTACACGCGTCTTGCACACGTGTCTTGCCCTAAAAAATTTTACAAACCTTGGCCTTACAGCTTTTAGTGTCTAATTTCTCCCTAATATTTTTTTTTCTATCCTCTTTCTCTCTGTCTATCAAACAGGCGAATACAGTAATATACTGTTCCTCTCAAGACCCACACTGTCTTACAACTTCACATTAAAAAAATATATTTCTCAATACATTCTACATCATCGCCCCTATAATGATACTGATGCTAGTGAAGGGCTGTCGAATCAAGACGATTGAGCGACTCTCTCCTTTCTTGTTTCAAACCTAATTACTTCCTGTTCCCCAGGCACTGTATGACCCATTTGTAGTTAGAGCTCCCAATGAATGTAATAATCTACCTTTCTGTCAGGTTCCTCCTTTGCCCTCTTCTTAATTAATGTACCTCTATGCCTATCTACAGTGTTGGAACAATTCTGTTGAAAGAAATCAGTTCTGACGGACGAGAAGTGACAGACTCCCACCTACGAGCACTAGCTTCAAACATTATGATCTGCTCAGATCTGAAAGATGTATGAATGTGCAGAATATAACACTAGATTGTCTCCTGACCCCTGCCTATTTTACGTGTTAACTCTGTGGAAAATATCTGGGGCAGGACGTTCAACATTACATAATCGCATGCCCACACATTAGCAGTTTCAGGAACAATGAATGGGGTTCTCTCCTCTATGTAAAGACCACTTTCACTTCGGTATCATTAAGGTCATCTTTATTGTCAGCCCAAAATTTGTTAGCACTAACTACCAAACCAGTAACACTTCCATTGCATGTGAAGTCCGCTGCACCAATTTTATAACAATGTAGATGCAAATATACGAACATATGTATATGCATTAATATATCTATGTATATGTATATGCATTAATCTTTGTAATCATGCAAACATTCTCTCACTCACTGTTTAGCTTTTGTTCAGCAGAATAATGCCATTTATTCTTTTTAATGTGTATTCGACATACATACATGCATATATGTGTATATATATATATATATATATATATATATATATATATATATATATATATATATATATATATATATATATATATATATATATATGTATATATGTATGTATGTATATATATAATATATATATATATATATATATATATATATATATATATATATATATATATATATATTATATGTATGTATGTATATGTATATATATATATATATATATATATATATATATATATATATATATATATATATATATATATATATATATATATATATATATATATGTATATATATATATATGTATATAGGGAAGTACCACCTCTATAGCTGGAATGGGGACCCTCATCCTCAGAGAAGACAATAAACGTACCTCAGGGAAAACTCAAGGTTCTCCCCGGAGCTGTTTGAATATTTTCTTCTCCTACCACCCCCTATATTTATATTCTATGTGAACATTTATTAATAAATACATAAAATACATTTACAGAAAAAAACATAAACATGAATACAATGGCACAATGTATCAAAGATGATGAATTTCCTCCAGCTCCTCCGAGGCTGGACGTGAACCAAGTATGCAGCAAGCATTTCCCCTCTGGATGGCGACGCTGAGGCGCTGGAACATGAAAGTGGCTGCCCTTGGGTCCCTGGTGGTGTCGATGAGTCTGGAACCCAATTCTTTAAGGAAACGTGTGGCATTTTTTCCCCATGATCCCAAGGTCTCTGATCCCACTGGGACAAATTGATACTGTTGGCTAATGTCCCTGTACTTGCTGATCTTGTACTCCTCACTGTGGTCAGCAGCTCCTCCCCGTCGCCCCACACTGTGATGGATATAGGTGTCAGCCAGTGTGGACACACAGGTATAGTCCCATGCTAAGAGCTTGCCATTCTTCCAAGGATAGATGGTGATCCCGTCGGGGCGGTTTGCTGGGTTGTGGGTATTGTTTGCTGCAAGTGATCGTGGCTCCCTCTCGGTAGGGCATCCAGCTGTAGCAAGGGTTCTCTTAATGATGTCGTTGACCTCATTGTGTCTTGCATGCCAGCCCTTGGTTTTGGAACAGTTAAGACCATGTAGACCGTATTGGTCTGCTTGCACTTCGCCGCAAATACACATATATTCTGTGTGAATTGGGGCAGCAAGGCGTAGAGCCACTGCAATACAGAGGGTCTTAGGGTCGAGTCGCGTTCCCATTGCCGATATGGGAACTGTTTGGAGGAAGTCCCCGGAGTGAGGTGCACTCACAGCCTGGAGACGGGCAATCTCCCTATCTGATGTTGCAGCCCTGAGCATGTTGGCAAGCACCTTTTCAGCAATTGGGCTATCCCAGCTTGACTGTTTGTGAGCCAGTGCTGCACTAGGGTTTGGTGCTGGAGCAGCAAGAGTCTCCCATTCGGTGATGGCACTGACATAGCTAGCTATATATATATATATATAGCTATATATATATATATATATATATATATATATATATATATATAAATATATATATATATATATATATATATATATATATATATATATATATATATATATATATATATGCAAAACAACCACTGTGAAAGAGTAGTGAAATTCCAAGCGCTTTCGAGAATACTCACATTGTCAAGGAACTATGAAAGTAATACATCAAAGGAAGGCAATAAAAGGGCTTAGATCACACCTCACAGTCAACTCCCACAACAAAGAAACACCTGACGAGAGACAATACCGGACTCATAAGAAAAGAGTAACACTGCAGTCGGTCCGCTGGTCCAACTAGACAGGTCCTCACGACAACCCACCAACAAATCATTCTACCCAATCATTCTATTTGTCCAATATATTATTAAACTCTAACCAAATTTTATTAATTATAAATGAATCTAATTTATATAAACCTTAGGAAATATTCATAATATTTTCAAAACTGCTTTTTATGAAACAAGATTCAATTATATTTCTGTCAACCATGGACTTGCTTGATACAACTTTCTCAACTTTTTGAAAATCAATTGGATGGTTTTAAAGTCTCTCACATGAATAAATAGAGCATTGGAATCTTGCCCAGTTCTAATGCTATATTTATGTTGTTTTAATCTAAGTTCGAGACTTTTACCAGTTTGACCGTAATAAACTTTATCGCAAATTTTACAAGGAATCTTATAGACACATCCATCAGCATTTTGGGGGAAATTCTTTATCAAAAGTTTTCTTTACTGTATCAAGATTTTTAAATACAACTTTAATATTAAAAGTCTTAAGAAGAGGAGGCATATCAACCAAGTTTTCATGGTGAGGGAGAACCAACATATTTTTAGTTGAATATGGTTGGTTGTCCCTTTTTGGGTTGTAAAAAGTATTTCTAGCAATTTTAAATGATTTATCAATTACATTCCTCGGGTATTTCAGATCATTGGCTATTTCATAAATTTTGGATATTTCTTCATCTATGAACTCTGGACTACAAATACGTAAAACTCTCAAAAACATTGATGAGAAAACAGACAGTTTAACTTTATCTTGATGGGAAGAATAATAGTGTACATAGGAACAGTTATTTGTAGGTTTTCTGTAAATTTTAAATTTGAATTCATTATTACTCTTAATAATTAAAACATCTAGAAAAGGCAATGAGTTATTTTCCTCAAACTCAACAGTAAAGTTTATAGAATGGGCTAAGCTATTTAATTTAGTAAGGAATTTAAGGTAATGGATCAGTTTAAAGAATATAATGCTCCTTATTTTGAATTCAGTAAAGTTTTTGGTAGATTCCCACACAAAAGACTGTTAAAGACAGTGACAGCATTTAGTACTGAGTGGAAATATTTTTCAAAGATGGAGGCATGGCTGACTAACAGGGAGCAAAGAATTCGTATAAATGGAGTCAACCAGAATTGGGACCGGTCGCAAGTAGCATCCCGCAAGGATCAGTTCTTGGTCGCTTATTGTTCATTATCTACCTTAATGACTTTTATGTGGGACTAAAAAGAGACATGAATAATTTCTCTGTTTTCATAATATTTTCTGTGGAGGATATAACTGAACTTTAAGAAGGAAATAAAGTTATATACACAATCAAGGTATTCATTGAAGGAGACGTTAGTGGCTATCTCAGTCCTAATGCAGTCATAGCTGAGAACGTAGTATATATAGCAAAGAGAGATCAAGTGTAACCTACATAGACTTAGTGAGAGCAGCGATATCACCTGTTATAGAGAGGACGAGGCCGTGTTAAACCTTTCACCTTATGTGATGTCCGGGTGAAGCAGGATCATTCTTTGGCGAGACGCTAAAGCTACAGTAGTTTTGGGTTATAGCTTTTGAAACAGTAATCACTGAGGCATCTACGCACTGGCATTTTAATCATTTTCTTTGATGAGTGGTTCTGCTCGCCCACCTCATGCTGCAACCATGTATACTGTGACGTCGCACACATGCTCACATCATAGGAAGAAGAACCTCTTAAAAATTATTTACTTTGAACTCAGATGATTTCTAGCCTCCGAGTTGTTAGCGAAGGATTGCTCCAACATTTGTGAGGTGTTCACCCTGATTCCTTTACCCCTTTCATTTTATCAAAGAAGGGATCACTCACCTGAGACATACAAACAGGTGAACGCTGAGGCCGAAATCATACAACGCCAGGGCATTTGCATGCAATCAGATTTAATCAGATGAGCGGAGGGAACTGAGCTAAATAGTCGATCAGATGAGTAGCCATAGGAAAGTCTACTGACAGCAATTTCTCACGAAACAAATAGGATCATCGACCCAAATCTCGGTGACATCTGTCACACAAAAACTGAGCGACGGCACAAGTGTAGATCACTTCACAGTACAACAACAATGTGATTGTGAAGCTGTAATGTCAGGCCACCCGGATCAAAGAGACTATTACTGTACACCTGAATGATGCCTCCCTATATAATAACTGGATTCATCTGGAGACCTTCATTTTACAGACCTTCAAAGTCTTCGCAACAATGTAATTCGCACAACGAGATATAATAAAAATCACAATATCGTGACTGGAACACTTCACAACTAACTCTTGGTGCTGGGCGATTATGAAGACCATGGCTGTTTCCTCCTCTTCACCTCAGTTGTTGTTTACTATTCACCTTATTTCTCACTCGCGACTTGATAATGATTCAGGACGAACCAACACATTGTTTAAACCATGACTAACATTCTTATGATGGAATTAAACCTTCTGTTTGTTTATTACAGAAGATATAAGAGACGGACGCTATTTGACTGTACACGGAAGATTAGTTTTGGGAGCAAATATGGGCAACTTGGTAGCATGTGATCTGAAAAACACTAGAGATATCGAAAGATAGACAAGAGGATATACATCACTTAATGCGATTGCAACTGACGAATATCCAGGCAGTGATGGAATTAAATAGCGTATGACGTCACTCAGAAGAGCCTCGAATAACATTTTAGTTATACAGTAACTGTTATTGTGGCTAAGTGTAACACGCCTGCAAGGATGCCAGATTACAGAACTATTGCCTTAAAAAGTGCGACAATACATTGGTGCCAAGTTATTAGAGAACAGGACAAACAGTGTGAGTGGGTATGTTGTGGTCCCTGTCAACATGGCGTGTCTGGACACAATATTAGCGCAACAAACTAGGTAATTGCCGATTATGAAGCAATAGTGAGTATAGAGAGGGTGAGTCTTTGTCATCGACTAACTGGAAGGCTGATTTTGATACAGTCGTCAAGAGTACCTTGTTTGATGTGATGAGCAAAACGAGCCAAGATGGATGAAAACGACATTTAATGTTTCCATTCCAGAGTGAGTTGCTTTGAATATGCTCCGGTCCTGAAATTTTGACATTCGTTCTTTTTAGTTACGTGTCATTCAGTTTTTGAATAAGATTATGCCTATCGGTATACAGGTTGATACCAATATTCTTTCTTAAAAATAAAAGTGTGTCATTCATATTAATGGGAGACAACGTGCGCATCATAATAGATAGTCGCAAGTGACATGGATGCCCGCTGACACAACTTCGTGCGTGTCTCCAAGTTCAGTTCTTCCCGATTATTGCTGCGATCGTTACGGAAGGACAGCGGACGCGGACTGGTGGGAACATACGTCCTCCCTAGGATGTGCAGATGACACGAAGATCCTTGTTGACGAGCCGACTAATCTCACACAATTAGAGTCTGGCGCTTTCTAGTATTGCCTTACGACCGGATTGTAGGTAAGCTCCTGCTAGCTACGGCTACACGAGTTAGGTCCCTGGGTTACTGAAGTTGAAACACTGCATCACAGACGACGGGGGTCGTGCAGTTATTGGTGTAAATATTTATTAGATGAATATTGCAGTAGCACTGGCACAGAAATCTAGAATGCTCCACCAAAAGATAAATGAGAAACTTGACGAACCTGGACGGTGAAGCAGGTCATGCTAGTCAACACTACAGGTATTTTGTTTTGTCAGGAGAGGAGAAGGGAAAATATCTCCTGGCTCAGACCTTAGTAACATGTCGACCAACTCATTAGGTCTTCAGCTGGCTTACTGATTCAACCCGTAAAAAAACGATCACCTAACATGTGATAGAAGGTTTGCCACAGCAACTAAAGACACACTCATCAGTGTCATTTAACAAGGCAGCAATAAAGCGGAATATTGATTTACATATTATTATTATAATCAAAAAAGAAGCGCTAAGCCACAAGGACTATACAGATTGATTTACATAAAAAGTTCGTTTTGAGCGGTGATGATTGAGTCATTGTGCACACACCACTGGTAGGTAGATTGTAGCTGTCATTGTGCACACACACCACTGGTAGGTAGATTGTAGCTGTCATTGTGCACACACACCACTGGTAGGTAGATTGTAGCTGTCATTGTGCACACACACCACTGGTAGGTAGATTGTAGCTGTCATTGTGCACACACACCACTGGTAGGTAGATTGTAGCTGTCATTGTGCACACACACCACTGGTAGGTAGATTGTAGCTGTCATTGTGCACACACACCAATGGTAGGTAGATTGTAGCTGTCATTGTGCACACACACCACTGGTAGGTAGATTGTAGCTGTCATTGTGCACACACCACTGGTGGGTAGAATATAGCTGTCATTATGCACACACTACTGGTGGGTAGAATGTAGCTGTCATTGTGCACACACCACTGGTGGGTAGAATGTAGCTGTCATTGTGCACGAACCACTGGTAGGTAGAATGTAGCTGTCATTGTGCACACACACCACTAGTAGGTAGAACGTAGCTGTCACTGTGAACACACCACTGGTAGGTAGAATATAGCTGTCATTGTACACACACCACTGGTGGGTGAAATGTAGCTGTCATTGTGCACACACACCAATGGAGGGTAGAATGTAGCTGTCATTGTGCACACACACCGCTGGTGGGTAGAATGTAGCTCTCATTGTGCACACACACCACTGGTGGGTAGAATGTAGCTGTCATTGTGAACACACCACTGGTGGGTAGAATGTAGCTGTCATTGTGCATGCACCACTGGTGGGTAGAATGTAGCTGTCATTGTGAACACACCACTGGTGGGTAGAATGTAGCTGTCATTGTGAACACACCACTGGTGGGTAGAATGTAGCTGTCATTGTACACACACCACTGGTGGGTAGAATGTAGCTGTCATTGTACACACACCACTGGTGGGTAGAGTGTAGCTGTCACTGTACACACATCACTGGTGAGTAGAATGTAGCTGTCATTGTGCACGAACCACTGGTAGGTAGAATGTAGCTGTCATTGTGCACACCCACACACAACTGGTAGGTAGAATGTAGCTGTCATTGTGCACACACACACAACTGGTAGGTAGAATGTAGCTGTCATTGTGCACACACACACAACTGGTAGGTAGAATGTAGCTGTCATTGTGCACACACACACAACTGGTAGGTAGAATGTAGCTGTCATTGTGCACACACACACCACTGGTAGGTAGAATGTAGCTGTCACTGTGAACACACCACTGGTAGGTAGAATATAGCTGTCACTGAACACACACCACTGATACACAGAATGTAGCTGTCATTGAAACACATACCACTGATGGGTAGAATGTAGCTGTCATTGTGCACACACTACTTGTGGGTAAAATGTAGCTGTCAGTGTGCACACACATCACTGGTGGGTAGAATGTACATGTCATTGTGCACACACACCACTGGTGGGTGGAAAAGCTGTCAGTGTGCACACACCACTGGTGGGTAGATTGTAGCTGTCTTTGTGCACACACACCAGTGGTGGGTGGAATGTAGCTGTCATTGTGCACACACACCACTGATGGGTGGAATGTAGCTCTCAGCGTGTACACATCACTGATGGGTGTAATGTAGCTCTCAGCGTGTACACATCACTGATGGGTGGAATGTAGCTCTGAGCGTGCACACATCATTGATGGGTGGAATGTAGCTCTCAGCGTGCACACATCACTGATGAGTGAAATGTAGCTCTCAGCGTGCACACATCACTGCTGGGTGGAATGTAGCTCTCAGCGTGTACACATCACTGATGGGTGGAATGTAGCTCTCAACGTGTACACACCACTGCTGGGTGGAATGCAGCTCTCAGCGTGCACACATTACTGCTGGGTGGAATGTAGCTCTCAGCGTGCACACACCACTGATGGGTGGAATGTAGCTCTCAGCGTGTACACATCACTGATGGGTGGAATGTAGCTCTCAGCGTGTACACATCACTGATGGGTGGAATGTAGCTCTCAGCGTGTACACATCACTGATGGGTGGAATCTAGCTCTCAGCGTGTACACACCACTGCTGGGTGGAATGCAGCTCTCAGCGTGCACACATCACTGCTGGGTGGAATGTAGCTCTCAGCGTGCACACACCACTGATGGGTGGAATGTAGCTCTCAGCGTGTACACATCACTGATGGGTGGAATGTAGCTCTGAGCGTGTACACATCACTGATGGGTGGAATGTAGCTCTGAGCGTGCACACATCACTGATGGGTGGAATGTAGCTCTGAACGTGCACACATCATTGATGGGTGGAATGTAGCTCTCAGCGTGCACACATCACTGATGGGTGGAATGTAGCTCTCAGCGTGTACACATCACTGATGGGTGGAATGTAGCTCTCAGCGTGCACACATCACTGATGGGTGGAATGTACCTCTCAGCGTGTACACATCATTGATGGGTGGAATGTAGCTCTCAGCGTGCACACATCACTGATGGGTGGAATGTAGCTCTGAACGTGCACACATCATTGATGGGTGGAATGTAGCTCTCAGCGTGCACACATCACTGATGGGTGGAATGTAGCTCTCAGCGTGCACACATCACTGATGGGTGGAATGTAGCTCTCAGCGTGCACACATCACTGATGGGTGGAATGTAGCTCTCAGCGTGCACACATCACTGATGGGTGGAATGTAGCTCTCAGCGTGCACACATCACTGATGGGTGGAATGTAGCTGTCAGCGTGCACACATCACTGATGGGTGGAATGTAACTCTCAGCGTGCACACATCACTGATGAGTGAAATGTAGCTGTCAGCGTGCACACATCACTGGTGTGTTGACAACAGACTCTTAACACAGTGCTCCATCAGGTCAAATGTTCTTACAACTGTATTTTTTTCCAAAAAAAATTATGTCAAAGATTAATAAAATTTTTATGCAATTTAACAAATTCAGTGTGTTTGATGTAAATTAATATGCAGTGTGTGGTGTAAATGTTTCAGCATAACTTGGCTGTCAGACTGTCCTTTCTCAGTTTTTATTACACTGTAGTAGTTTGTGTAATATATCATTCATAAAATAAATTATTGTTTGCTGAATTCAAAGCTAATTTAAATATTCGAGCTGTGTGGTGAAAAGGTTGCTCGTCGCAAAAGCTAAGCCTCCAAATCCTACATCAAAATCACAATACTTATGTCAGACGATCTGCGGCACAAACTAGTAGTTTTTGTTCCGGTATGATTAATTTAATTAAATAAACCAGAATGGTTGGTTTATAATGTTTAAAGTTTTACCGACTGCATGAAAGATGCTTTATTCCCTAAGGTATAGAATAAAACAAGCTAAAAATATAGAGTAGTCTGCAAATTAATTGGGACAGGAGAAATTATGTGATTGTCTCAAAATATGTCTCAGTCTCCGGCTTAATTAATGTAGTTTGTGCTCTTTTATTTTCAGAAGAGTTTGCTACCGACTTATGGCATCAATCCCGTTACGATGTTACCCTGGGACTCTTGTTATTGCTACAACAGCTGTTGTCTTGTAAGGCTATTGCTGCAAGCGTGCTCCGTGAGTGAACGTGTTTCGCCAAGTTCTCCTCTTCAGTTTATTATTACTGATGAAATCCATGATGCTGTTACACCGAGGATGCACGAAAGTATTTTAGCTCTTAAAAACATGATACCTTGAGCATCAGACAGATCACCGAAAATGTAAGCCTAACAAAGTTAATTGTTGGTCGGATTCTGAGGAGAGCTGACGACACTGGGGATTGTGGACCACGATGACAAGGTTATCAAAAGAAATAGTGTGAAGGATTCCAAGAAAACTAGCAAAGATTTAGAGAGAGGTTTGGCTTCAGCTGGCGTTGTTGTGAAGAATAAACGGCAGAGTGAGCACTCGATCAGATGTGGCGCATTTTGAAATACACGGGTACAAATCAGTGGTAGTGAGACGGAGCAAATGTGAACATCTTCGGACTAGACACATTTCAAGAAGCACTAAAACACCCACCAAAAAAGATGTTTTGGGGTAGGTTTACTGCTAAAGGTCCTGAACGCTTGTTATTGTTGAGGGAACGATGAACAGTGACAAATACAAGGTAATTCTGGTTACTCATTTGCTTCCCATTGTGAATAGAGACTTTCCGATGGAGAACGTATTTTCCAGCAGGATCTTACTCCATGCCACACTTCCATTCACTTCCAGAAAAATGCTGGCATTCCTCGAAAAGAGGGGGCTAAGTGTTCTAAATTGTCCTGGAAGCTCTCCTTACCTCAACCAAACTGAGACTCAGGGACAATAACCGAACACAAGATCGCGAAACAGGACTGTTCAACTGTGCAAAGGCTAATTGTTGCTATTATTACTACTGCTACTGCTATTAGTGCTACTTTTACTAATACCACTGTTACTGCTTATACTATTACTACTGCCAATACTATTGACTATTGCTACTACTAATGCTATTACTATTACTACTATTAATACTACTGCTACTATTACCACTACCACTCAAACCTCTACTGTTATAATAATAATAATAATAATAATAATAATAATAATTATTATTATTATTATTATAATAAAAATAATAATAATAATAATTATTATTATTATTATTATTATTATTATTGTTATTATTATTATTATTATTATTATTATTATTATTATTATTATTATTATTATTGTTATTATTATTATTATTATTATAATTATTATTATTATTATATAATTAAGAATACTATTGGGAAAGAAATGTGTTACAGGAGTGATAGCAAGAGAAAATAGAGGAAAAGAAAATAAGAAGGAGGAGAATGAGATACAGGTTACATATGTAAATCAATAGTGTCAATAAGGAGAAGTGACTGTCACTTCACCTCACAAATCACCTCAAGATCAGAGGGAGAGTTCAGTGTATGGTGCTAGTGGAGGGGGTGTTAAGTGTATGGCGCTAGTGGAGGGGGCGTTAAGTGTATGGTGCTAGTGGAGGGGGCGTTAAGTGTACGGTGCTAGTGGAGGGGGTGTTAAGCGTATGGTGCTAGTGGGGGGGTGTTAAGTGTATGGTGCTAGTGGAGGGGGTGTTAAGTGAATGGTGCTAGTGGAGGGGGTGTTAAATGTATGGTGCTAGTGGAAAGTGTATGGTGCTAGTGGAGGGGGCGTTAAGTGTATGGTGCTACTGGAGGGGGTGTTAAGCGTATGGTGCTAGTGGAGGGGGTGTTAAGTGTATGGTGCTAGTGGAGGGGGTGTTAAGTGTATGGTGCTAGTGGAGGGGGTGTTAAATGTATGGTGCTAGTGGAGGGGGTGCTAAGTGTATGGTGCTAGTGGAGGGGGTGTTAAGTGTATGGTGCTAGTGGAGGGGGTGTTAAGTGTATGGTGCTAGTGGAGGGGGTGTTCAGTGTATGGTGCTAGTGGAGGGGGTGTTAAGCGTATGGTGCTAGTGGAGGAGGTGTTAAGTGTATGGTGCTAGAGGAGGGGATGTTAAGTGTATGGTGCAAGTAGAGGGGGTGTTAAGTGTATGGTGCAAGTGGAGGGAGTGTTAAGTGTATGGTGCTAGAAGATGGGGTGTTAAGTGTATAGTGCAAGTGGAGGAGGGTGTTAAGTGTATGGTGCTAGTGGAGGGGATGTTAAGTGTATCGTGGTAGTGGAGTTGTGTTTAGTGTATAGTGCTAGTGGAGAGGGTGTTAAGTGCATGGCGCTAGTGGAGGGGTTTTTCACTGTATGGCGCTAGTGGAGGGGGTGTTCAGTGTATGGTGCTAGTGGAGGGGGTGTTAAGCATATGGTGCTAGTGGAGGGGGTGTTCAGTGTATGGTGCTAGTGGAAGGGTTGCTCAATGCATGGTGCTAGAGGAGGGGGTGTTAAGTTTATGGTGCAAGTGGAGGGGGTGTTAAGTGTATGGTGCTAGTGGAGGCGTGTTCAGTGTATGGTGCTAGTGGAGGGGGTGTTAAGTGTATGGTGCTAGTGGAGGGGGTGTTAAGTGTATGGTGCTAGTGAAGGGGCTGTTAAGTGTATGATGCTAGTGGAGAGGGTGTTAAGTGTATGGTGCTAGTGGAGGGGGTGTTAAGTGTATGGTGCTAGTGGAGGGGGTGTTAAGTGTATGGTGCTAGTGGAGGGGGTGTTAAGTGTATGGTGCTAGTGGAGGGGGTGTTAAGTGTATGGTGCTAGTGGAGGGGGTGTTAAGTGTATAGTGCTAGTGGAGGGGGTGTTAAGTGTATGGTGCTAGTGGAGGGGGTGTTAAGCGTATGATGCTAGTGGAGGGGGTGTTAAGTGTATGGTGCTAGTGGAGGGGGTGTTAAGTATATGGTGCTAGTGGAGGGGGTGTTAAGTGTATGGTGCTCGTGGAGGGGGTGTTAAGTGTATGGTGCTAGTGGAGGGGGTGTTAAGTGTATGGTGCTAGTGGAGGGGGTGTTAAGTGTATGGTGCTAGTGGTGGGGATGTTAAGTGTATGATCCTAGTGGAGGGGGTGTTAAGTGTATGGTGCTAGTAGAGGGGGTGTTAAGTGTATGATGCTAGTGGAGGGGGTGTTAAGTGTATGGTGCTAGTGGAGGGGGTGTTAAGTGTATGGTGCTAGTGGAGGGGGTGTTAAGTGTATGGTGCTAGTGGAGGGGGTGTTAAGTGTATGAGTGCTAGTGGAGGGGGTGTTAAGTGTATGGTGCTAGTGGAGGGGGTGTTAAGTGTTTGGTGCTAGTGGTGGGGGTGTTAAGTGTATGGTGCTAGTGGAGGGGGTGTTAAGTGTATGGTGCTAGTGGAGGGGTGTTAAGTGTATGGTGCTAGTGGAGGGGGTGTTAAGTGTTTGGTGCTAGTGGTGGGGGTGTTAAGTGTATGGTGCTAGTGGAGGGGGTGTTAAGTGTATGGTGCTAGTAGAGGGGGTGTTAAGTGTATGATGCTAGTCGAGGGGGTGTTAAGTGTATGGTGCTAGTGGAGGGGGTGTTAAGTGTATGGTGCTAGTGGAGGGGGTGTTAAGTGTATGGTGCTAGTGGAGGGGGTGTTAAGTGTATGATGCTAGTGGAGGGGGTGTTAAGTGTATGGTGCTAGTGGAGGGGGGGTTAAGTGTTTGGTGCTAGTGGTGGGGGTGTTAAGTGTATGGTGCTAGTGGAGGGGGTGTTAAGTGTATGGTGCTAGTGGAGGGGGAGTTAAGTGTATGGTGCTAGTGGAGGGGGTGTTAAGTGTATGGTGCTAGTGGAGAGGGTGTTAAGTGTATGGTGCTAGTGGAGGGGGTGTTAAGTGTATGGTGCTAGTTGAGGGGGTGTTAAGTGTATGATGCTAGTCGAGGGGGTGTTAAGTGTATGGTGCTAGTGGAGGGGGTGTTAAGTGTATGGTGCTAGTGGAGGGGGTGTTAAATGTATGGTGCTAGTGGAGCGGGTGTTAAGTGTATGATGCTAGTGGAGGGGGTGTTAAGTGTATGGTGCTAGTGGAGGGGGTGTGAAGTGTTTGGTGCTAGTGGTGGGGGTGTTAAGTGTATGGTGCTAGTGGAGGGGGTGTTAAGTGTATGGTGCTAGTGGAGGGGGTGTTAAGTGTATGGTGCTAGTGGAGGGGGTGTTAAGTGTATGGTGGGGGTGTTAAGTGTATGGTGCTAGTGGAGGGGGTGTTAAGTGTATGGTGCTAGTAGAGGGGGTGTTAAGTGTATGATGCTAGTCGAGGGGGTGTTAAGTGTATGGTGCTAGTGGAGAGGGTGTTAAGTGTATAGTGCTAGTGGAGGGGGTGTTAAGTGTATGGTGCTAGTGGAGGGGGTGGTGTTAGTGGAGGGGGTGTTAAGTGTATGGTGCTAGTGGAGGGGGTGTTAAGTGTTTGGTGCTAGTGGTGGGGGTGTTAAGTGTATGGTGCTAGTGGAGAGGGTGTTAAGTGTATGGTGCTAGTGGAGGGGGTGTTAAGGTATGGTGCTAGTGGAGGGGGTGTTAAGTGTTTGGTGCTAGTGGTGGGGGTGTTAAGTGTATGGTGCTAGTGGAGGGGGTGTTAAGTGTATGGTGCTAGTGGAGGGGGTGTTAAGTGTATGGTGCTAGTGGAGGGGGTGTTAAGTGTATGGTGCGAGGGGGGGGGTGTTAAGTGGATGGTGGTAGTGGAGGGGGTGTTAAGTGTATGGTGCTAGTGGAGGGGGTGTTAAGTGTATGATGCTAGTGGTGGGGGTGTTAAGTGTATGGTCCTAGTGGTGGGGATGTTAAGTGTTTGGTGCTAGTGGAGGGGGTGTTCAGTGTATGGTGAAAGGGGATGTGACAAGTACACTGTAAGGTCATCATTTTCCTCGGTATTGGATCTCATTGAACCCAAACGTTTCCCTGTTGGTAGAGCGAAACGTTTTCGGTCTGCCAGGACAGAGCGAGAACGTTTCTCTACATAGATTATTTTATAACTGAATTTAACAAAACTTTCAATGAGCTTAAATCGTTTTCCAGAATACAATGTAACAATATGAATCAGAAATAGGTAAATAAGAAGAATGAAGATTATAATAGGTAACTTATTTATTGAACCTAGCAAAAGGCTCTTGATCCAGGGAATTAAAGCTACCTTACACTTCCTTGGATCAAACCATAGCTGCCGAACCTGCAGCGCGGCGACAACACACTTGTACCATCATTTGTTGCCCCACGCTGTGGTGGTCAGTATACCGTGAGGGCAATATACCGGTGTCAATATACCGTGACAACAAATTTATATCATCGCCCTGGCTACGGGATCAATATACCGTGTCAACAAATTTATACCATCTCCCAGGCTACGGGATCGATAGGTAAGCGATTCTTACAGGTGTGTGGGGAGGTGTAGACTATGATCCATAGGTCAGCAGGTAAGGCACCTTGCACTGCTATTACCCACATGTAGGCATTTCCAGGTGTGTGTACAAGACTCGTGTTAGGTCAACAGGTAGCTTAGACTCGGAGGTGCATATCTGTCTTGCTAGTAGCAGTGTATATATACTGAGGGGCGTATATACTAGCATGTATACACTTTGATTCAATCCACTCTGTCTGACTTTTTTGGGTTATCCTAGGTTCTCTACACATATGCTGCTATGTATGATAATTCTATGTAACTGTATTTGTGTATACCTGAATAAACTTATTTACTTACTTACTAATCCATACATAATGGTTTAAAATACCCTTCACTGGTGGTCCACAGGTGTTACATATATTTTGTGACAAACATGTAGATGGTAGCTTAAAACTTAAGAAACCAACAAATCAGGCAGTTGGCGCAGGGCTGACCAACCACTTGCTTAAGTCAGCACACTCAGCTCAAGTGAAATACATGCGAATGAAATATAGTAAATAAGGTTTATTATCTCCGCTGGAAATCTGCCATGTACCACAGATTTTCTGCAACGAATACAGCAATAATTGGGAAGAACGAAACTTGGAGACAAGCACAAAGTTGATGAGCAAGACACGTGTCCATCTGTTGCGTATCTTTATTGTTGAAACGTTTCGACTACACAGTAAAAGTGCCCAACTGTTGCACAGGTGTCTCATTTGGCAACTTATCGGTATTTTACAACATTTTCAATGTACAGAGTTATGTCAGCAAGAATCCTTGTTACATACGACTTTCTATCTAGATGCGCAAGTTGTCTTCCATTAAATTATATGGTCAACACTGGTATGTATATATATATATATATATATATATATATATATATATATATATATATATATATATATATATATATATATATATATATATATATATATATATATATATATATATATATATATTTATATATATATATATATATATATATATATATATATATGTATATATATATATATATATATATATATACATATATATATATATATATATATATATATATATACAAGTGATCAAATGTATATAAAGATAATGAACCCAGTAAATCACACATAACCAAAAACACGAATGAATGTTGGAACATCGTCATTACAGCAAATTCACACATGATCCATACTTAGAAGAGGAAACTTTAGACGACGTTTTGATCCGTCTTGGCTCGTTTTACTCATCACATCAAACAACTTACTCTTGACGACAGTATCAAAAGCAGCCTTCCTGTTAGTCGATGACAAAGTACCACCCTCCCTATACTCACTACTGCTTCATAATCGGCAATCATCTAGTTTGTAGCGATAATATTGTGTCCAGACACGCCATGTTGACAGGCACCACAAAATACCTACTCACACTGTTTGTCCTGTTCTCTAATAACTTGGCACCAATGTATTGTCGCACATTTTAAGGCAATAGTTCTGTAATCTGGCATCCTTGCAGGCGTGTTACACTTAGCCACAATAACAGTTACTGTATAACTAAAATGTTATTCAAGGCTCTTCTGAGTGACGTCATACGCTATTTAATTCCATCACTGCCTGGATATTTGTCAGTTGCAATCGCATTAAGCGATATATATCCTCTTGTCTATCTTTCGATGATATCTCTAGTGTTTTTCAGATCACATCCTACCAAGTTGCCCATATTTGCTCCCAAAACTAATCTTCCGTGTACAGTCAAATAGCGTCCGTCTCTTATATCTTCTGTAATAAACAAACAGAAGGCTTAATTCCATCATGAGAATGTTAGTCATGGTTTAAACAATGTGTTGGTTCGTCCTGAATCATTATCAAGTCGCGAGTGAGAAATAAGGTGAATAGTAAACAACAACTGAGGTGAGGAGGAGGAAACAGCCATGGTCTTCATAATCGCCCAGCACCAAGAGTTAGTTGTGAAGTGTTCCAGTCACGATATTGTGATTTTTATTATATCTCGTTGTGCGAATTACATTGTTGCGAAGACTTTGAAGGTCTGTAAAATGAAGGTCTCCAGATGAATCCAGTTATTATATAGGGATGCATCATTCAGGTGTACAGAAATAGTCTCTTTGATCCGGGTGGCGTGACATTCCAGCTTCACAATCACATTGTTGTTGTACTGTGAAGTGATCTACACTTGTGCCGTCGCTCAGTTTTTGTGTGACAGATGTCACCGAGATTTGGGTCGATGATCCTATTTGTTTTGTGAAAGACTGCGCCTCACTGGTCTTTTTTTACTGCCACTCATCAGCGCTCTGATATTTGTGTAGTTCCCTTCAGTTCAACGGATCAAACCTGATTGTTTTCCATTCCCAAAGTTCTGTACGACGTTTTTGATCCTTGGATCAAGAGCGTCGTACAGACCAGCACCAAGGGACTCACTCACTTTGATGACTTATCCACTCTGAATTTAGGGTGAAGCACACTGCTGTAATTATGAGTGTAATTATATATATATATATATATATATATATATATATATATATATATATATATATATATATATATATATATATATATATATATATATATATATATATATGTCGTTCCGAATAGGCAGAACTTGCGATCTTGGCTTAAATAGCAAAGCTCATCTTGCCATATAGGACAGGCGAAAATTTGTGTATGCAATAATTTCGCCAAAATCATTCTGAACCTAACGAAAAAAATATATTTCACTGAGTTTGTTTAGTATTAAATTACTGTAAACAAATCTAAAATGTATTTAGTTGGGTTAGGCTAAAATAAATTGTTCTTTTTATAATAAGGTTAGGTAAGTTTTCTAAGATTTTTTTGGAGCAAAATTAAAATTTTTTACATTAACATTAATGAAAAAAATATATCTTTAAACGTATAAGAGAAAATTTTAGAAAGAACTTAATTTTAAATGAGTTCTTCCTAATTGACCAGTTTTACATATTCGGCACGACATATATATATATATATATATATATACATATACATATATATATACATATACATATATATATATATACATATACATATATATATATATATATATATATATATATATATATATATTTTTTTTTTTGTTTTTTTATCACACTGGCCGATTCCACCAAGGCAGGGTGGCCCGAAAAAGAAAAACTTTCACCATCATTCACTCCATCACTGTCTTGCCAGAAGGGTGCTTTACACTACAGTTTTTAAACTGCAACATTAACACCCCTCCTTCAGAGTGCAGGCACTGTACTTCCCATCTCCAGGACTCAAGTACGGCCTGCCGGTTTCCCTGAATCCCTTCATAAATGTTACTTTGCTCACACTCCAACAGCACGTCAAGTATTAAAAACCATTTGTCTCCATTCACTCCTATCAAACACGCTCACGCATGCCTGCTGGAAGTCCAAGCCCCTCGCACACAAAACCTCCTTTACCCCCTCCCTCCAACCCTTCCTAGGCCGACCCCTACCCCGCCTTCCTTCCACTACAGACTGATACACTCTTGAAGTTATTCTGTTTCGCTCCATTCTCTCTACATGTCCGAACCACCTCAACAACCCTTCCTCAGCCCTCTGGACAACAGTTTTGGTAATCCCGCACCTCCTCCTAACTTCCAAACTACGAATTCTCTGCATTATATTCACACCACACATTGCCCTCAGACATGACATCTCCACTGCCTCCAGCCTTCTCCTCGCTGCAACATTCATCACCCATGCTTCACACCCATATAAGAGCGTTGGTAAAACTATACTCTCATACATTCCCCTCTTTGCCTCCAAGGACAAAGTTCTCTGTCTCCACAGACTCCTAAGTGCACCACTCACTCTTTTTTCCCTCATCAATTCTATGATTCACCTCATCTTTCATAGACCCATCCGCTGACACGTCCACTCCCAAATATCTGAATACATTCACCTCCTCCATACTCTCTCCCTCCAATCTGATATTCAATCTTTCATCACCTAATCTTTTTGTTATCCTCATAACCTTACTCTTTCCTGTATTCACCTTTAATTTTCTTCTTTTGCACACCCTACCAAATTCATCCACCAATCTCTGCAGCTTCTCTTCAGAATCTCCCAAGAGCACAGTGTCATCAGCAAAGAGCAGCTGTGACAACTCCCACCCTGTGTGTGATTCTTTATCTTTTAACTCCACGCCTCTTGCCAAGACCCTCGCATTTACTTCTCTTACAACACCATCTATAAATATATTAAACAACCACGGTGACATCACACATCCTTGTCTAAGGCCTACTTTTACTGGGAAAAAATTTCCCTCTTTTCTACATACTCTAACTTGAGCCTCACTATCCTCGTAAAAACTCTTCACTGCTTTCAGTAACCTACCTCCTACACCATACACTTGCAACATCTGCCACATTGCCCCCCTATCCACCCTGTCATACGCCTTTTCCAAATCCATAAATGCCACAAAGACCTCTTTAGCCTTATCTAAATACTGTTCACTTATATGTTTCACTGTAAACACCTGGTCCACACACCCCCTACCTTTCCTAAAGCCTCCTTGTTCATCTGCTATCCTATTCTCCGTCTTACTCTTAATTCTTTCAATTATAACTCTACCATACACTTTACCAGGTACACTCAACAGACTTATCCCCCTATAATTTTTGCACTCTCTTTTATCCCCTTTGCCTTTATACAAAGGAACTATGCATGCTCTCTGCCAATCCCTAGGTACCTTACCCTCTTCCATACATTTATTAAATAGTTGCACCTCCACTCCAAAACTATATCCCCACCTGCTTTTAACATTTTCTATCTTTATCCCATCAATCCCGGCTGCCTTACCTTTCATTTTACCTACTGCCTCACGAACTTCCCCACACTCTGACTGGCTCTTCCTCCACTCCTACAAGATGTTCCTTCCTCCGCCTTTCTCACATCAAATCAGCTTAACCCTATCTTCATCAACATTTAACAATTCCTATCAAAATATTCCTCCATCTTAACCCAATACCTCTAACTCTCCATTTAATAACTCTCCTCTCCTATTTTTAACTGATCAAATCCATTTGTTCTCTAGCTTCCTTAATTGTTAATTAATCTCACTCCAAAACTTTTTCTTATTTTCAACAAAATTTGTTGATAACAGCTCTCCCACTCTCTCATTTGCTCTCTTTTGCATTACATTCCTTACCTCTCTTAACCTCTCTCTTTTTCTCCATATACTCTTCCCTCCTTGCATCACTTCTACTTTGTAAAAACTTCTCATATGCTAACTTTTTCTCCCTTACTACTCTCTTTACATCATCATTCCACCAATCGCTCCTCTTCCCTCCTGCCTCTTCCCTCCAGTGGATATATATATATATATATATATATATATATATATCCTACCTACAACTCTACTCCTCTTTCATTCACATTCTCATTCAAACAATTGACCCTTATAATAAAGTGTTGGAATTTACTACTATACTTTCATACATTCTCTTCTTTGCCTCCATAGATAACTTTTTTTTGTCTCCACATATACCTCAACGCACCTCTCACCTTTTTTCCTTCACCAATTCTATGGTTAACCTCATCTTTCATAAACCCATCCGCTGACACGTCAACTCCCAAATATCTGAAAACATTCACTTCTTCCATACTTCTTCTCTTCAATGTGATATGCAATTTTTCCTTTATCTAAATCGTTTGATACCCTCATCACCTTACTCTTTTCTATGTTCACTTTCAACTTTCTCCCTTTAAACACACCCCCAAACTCGTCCACTAACCTTTGTAACTTTTATCTAGAATCTTCCATAAGCACAGTATCATCAGCAAAAAGTAACTGCGTCAACTCCCATTTTGTACTTGATTCCCCATAATTTAATCCCACCCCTCTCCCCAACAACCTAGCATTTACTTCTTTTATAACTTGCCAAATAGGCAAGATATTTATTTCTCGTTGACAACGATGTAATTCTTTTTATTTATGGACCAAACGTAATTTTAAAACCTCACCTTACTTAACTTTACCTATCTTATTTTTTGGCTAAATTCTGCTATGTATATCATAAGTCAGTTTAAATTTATTTAATATTATTTAATTTTATAATATATATTTTTTATCGCCATGTTCTTCCTGGTTTTTCTAATAAAAATGGCATTTTCTTTCACTCTGCTTATTCGGCAGAATAAGTAGTATTAGACTGGGTTAACAGAATGACGGGGCAATAATAAATGTATAATTAAAGTAGTAGTAGTAATAGTTGTTGCATTAATAGTAGGAAAGGGTGATAGTAGTAATAGCACAAATACCAGTGGAAATAAATGCCGGCGGTGGTGGTGGTAGTAGTAGTAGTAGTAGTAGTATCAGCTGTAGTAGCAGTTGTAGTGGTAGACGTAGTAGCAGCAGTAGTGGTAGTAGTATTAGCAGTAGCAGTAGTTGCAGCTGTAGCAGTAGTACTAGCAGTAGTAGAAGAATTAGTATCAGTATAAGTAGCAGCAGTAATAGTGTCAAAATAGCATTGAACACGGGCAGGTGTGTAATAAGACACAGGTGTAGCAATGGGAGGTTCATTACAAAACCTTTTGTTCACTGGGGACTTTTCAATTTAATACACAGACAAAAACATATAATACATATACAGGCGGAACAAGATTAGGCGTAGACCTCCTGGATGGTCATACCTGGAGAGAGATGATGAATGAGACACGTGAGGTACACTTGCATATCTTTATTGCTGGAACGTTTCGCCTCCATAGCAGGCTGCTTCAGTCGAATTCAGAGGTGACTTTTAAACCCAAGACAGTGGAAGGAATGGAGAGGTGATTTTGAGGTGTTCAGTCCCTCAGCCTTAAAAGATCAGTGTAAAGCTTCTGGTGATCCGGAGGAGTCAGTGGACCTGGCCTTGCCTGATGTTGACCTGAGAGAGTCGGTGGATCTGGCCTTGCCTGGTGTTGACCTAAAGAGTGGACTTGGCCTTGCCTCGTGTTGATCTGGAAGAGTCAGTGGACCTGGCCTTGCCTCATGTAACTCCGTCTCCACTGTTAAACTTCACCTCTACCTCCAGCATATATGGTAATTCACTTCACTCTTGCCTCTGCTTTACATCAGTTTATCAAGGATTAGGGACTGAACACCTATAAATTACATCTCCAATTTTTTCACTATCACTACTTTAAAAGTTATCTCTGTATTCGACTGAAGAAACCTACTGTGCAGGCGAAAGATCTCGACTATGGAGGTATCCAAGTATTTCACAGGTGATTTATTAATCGATTTATAGATATTGTTTGCCATTAATATAAAAATACTAGAGAGAGATGTCAGGCACTGAGGTCACCTGATCACCATGTTTACTCGGGGTAATATTACATCAGCCGCCATCCATGACAAGCTAGAACTACAAGTGTTTTTCCTTTATGACTGTACCGGACTTGACGATCAATACTGACTCCACACATCCTCACTCTCATGAATCATTTTCCATAACAGCCAGTCGAGATTCATCCCTCATAAGTTGTCCGTGGGAATTTTGATGTATGATGCAGACGTTGTTAAGGTTATCCCTTCAACGTGCATACTTATGCTCTTTTATGCATTGGTGAAAAGCTCGTTGGCGCTGTGTCACAAATATAAACTTTGTTTTTCCTCTCCGGGAATAACATAAACACCTGCAGTGAAGTTAGTATATTTACTGGATTACTTCCTGGCAAAATCCTCGATGGAAACAAAGGTGATAATAGCTTCTGTGATAATGAATTAGAAGCTTGTGCAACTCTTGGTTATCTTTATTGTGGAAACGTTCCAACCTGTGGCTTCCTCAGTTCACTACAGAGAAGAATGGTTGAAGATCAGAAGGCGTCTGAGGTAATCATTCCCTCAGTTTGCAGTCGATGTGATCAGTCCATCAGTCTTGATAAGGGTGCAGTGTATGTGATGTGCGAAAAAGGAGGTTATATACTGTAGATAAGCGAGGTGAAGCGGTCTTAGGCGGTGTCACCAAAGACAAATCCACAGGTGGAAGCATAGAATTCCTAGTATAAAGTTCCCAAGATGTTGCTGTGTCTGACAGGAATGTAGGTAAATGGTTCAGAGAACTGATAGGATAATTAATTAAACGCTTGTGTATCTTTATTATGACAAAATTTCTCCATCCAGTGGCTTCCTCTGTCCAACCATTCTTTTACTGTAGTGGACCGAGGAAGCCATTGGTTGACGACACTTTTTTCACAACAAAGATACCCAAGTGTTGTATAAGTGTTTAATTAATTATCCTGTTGGTTCTCTGAACCATTTATCTGCACTATCTACTGTACATTTACACTTGAAGAGAACACCGGAAATGATTCTAACTGCCACACTGAAACACGATACTTTTCTCAGGTGAGTGATCCCATCTGACTATGTTAATGATGCTTAAAGGTCTACTCCTGCCGTCTCTGATAAAATGGAAGAAGAGAAGCCATGTGAGCACCGACTAGTGTAGGAACACTGCTCATGGGGATGGAAATTCTATAAGGTCTCCGCAAGAAGCCGAGAGAGAGGGAGATGACTGTCATGGTTCTCATTCAGTTATTTTATTTGAGTAGTTCTGCTCCTCATGACATGACCATGTGTGCAACATTACAGTGCACATGCTCACACCATGAGGTGGGGAGAACAGAACCACTTATCAAAAAAAATATTTAATTAAACACCAAAGTACATAAGCTTCAATGATTTCTATTACAGACGCCATCACTTAAAACTACGGGAGCTTTAGGGCTTCTAAAGTTCTCTGAAGAATGATCCTACCTCACCAGGACACCAACATTAGGTGAAAAGTTTAACACTGTCTCTTTCCCCTTTCTAACATGTGACATCACCGCTCTCCCTGACAGTCTAGGTGGCACCTGACATCTTTCTCTCTGCTATATATATTATATTTTTAGCTATATCCCTATTAAGGCTGGGGCAGCTACCAGTAGTAAAAGTCTCCTTCGGTAAACGGTTTGAGTGTGCATATGTACGAGGCCTGGTCATTTACGGGGTCGCGGGGGTGTTGACCCGGAACACCCTCCAGGTATGTATCATTATTCCCATCTTAAAGTTTAGTGGTGTTATCCTCAGAGACCATTATTCAGCCTGTTTTTGTGCCTTCAGCAAATGTACTCAAGTGTCAGTTTTAATTCCGTAGTCAAAGTCATGAGAAAAGTGGATGTTTAATAAGAGGAGCAAAACTGCCGCTTGTGACCGGTCCCCATTCTCACTTACCCCTGTTTTTGCGAACTCTGTGCTCACTATCAGTCAGACATGTCTTGGTTCACGAGAATACCGTATGCTGCCACTTTATCATGGTACACCTCTTCAAATACCATGGCAAAGAATATCAGTAGATTTGTGATACAGTAACGGTTTCCCTAACATATGGGTACTGTGACTCCTTAATCAAATTATGGCCATCTAGGTGAATTGCAGTTATATAGGTCATTATTGATTTTTATAATTTGCTTACTAGTTAGGTAAGGTTTATTAGTCAGTGATTAGATCAGCTCAAATTTGCATTCTGTAGGCGCTCAGTACTCACTGAAGACACAGGTTAACTCAATGCTGACAAAGGTTGACTCAGTACTGACTCAGATCAACTTAATACTGAATATGGTCAACTTAGTACTGACTAACATCAACTCACTACGGACAAACGTTAACACAATTCTGATACAGATCACTGACACAGGTCAACTCAGAACCGACATAGGTCAGCTCAGTATTGACACTAGCTAATTTAGTGATGACACGGTTCATGTCACTATCACTATACACAGGTCCACTCATTATCACACAAGTCAACTCACCGTTCGTGTGGCCACACAGCCTACTCAGCAGCACATATAAAAGCTGGAAAGTAAGACACATGGTAAGGCATCTATAATCCTATAGTTTCGTCTACACGGTAACCTTCCTCAGTCGAATACAAAAAGCGACAAATGTAAATACAGAAGAAGCAGAGATTTACTCACTTACTTGTCGGAATTCTGTGTATTTATTACATTCATACATTTAAAAGCACTTTAGTAGTTGAGGTCATATGTTCATCTGGTCTCTCCTTCAGTGCTTCAGGTTCCTTTTCTCTTTCTTCTCCCCATTATTTATTCTCGCCCACTTCCCTATGTCGTTTTCCTTGCAATTAATCTCCTCTGCTATCTCTTGCTTACTTTCTCTCCATTTTCTCTATCTTTTTTTTAATTTCTAATTTATCTTCAATTAGTTCGCTTGGACTTCCTCTGTTTTTGCCCTCCCCCCCCCTCTCTCTCTCTCTCTCCTTCCCTCTCCCACCGTCCTTTCCTCTCTCGTCTTCGCCCTTATCTCTCCCTCCCTCCTAAGGATATGACAAAGTCAATAAGTCACCACGGTGCTCCCTCAGCGTTAGTCCTGGCCACATCCCTCAGCGTTAGTCCTGGCCACATCCCTCAGCGTTAGTCCTGGCCACATCCCTCAGCGTTAGTCCTGGCCACATCCCTCAGCGTTAGTCCTGGCCACATCCCTCAGCGTTAGTCCTGGCCACATCCCTCCGCGTTAGTTCTGGCCACATCCCTCCGCGTTAGTCCTGGACACATCCCTCCGCGTTAGTCCTGGCCACATCCCTCCGCGTTAGTCCTGGCCACATCCCTCAGCGTTAGTCCTGGCCACATCCCTCAGCGTTAGTCCTGGCCACATCCCTCAGCGTTAGTCCTGGCCACATCCCTCAGCTTTAGTCCTGGCAACATCCCTCAGCGTTAGTCCTGGCAACATCCCTCAGCGCTAGTCCTGGCCACATCCCTCAGCGTTAGTCCTGGCCACATCCCTCAGCGTTAGTCCTGGCCACATCCCTCAGCGTTAGTCCTGGCCACATCCCTCAGCGTTAGTCCTGGCAACATCCCTCAGAGTTAGTCCTGGCAACATCCCTCAGCGTTAGTCCAGGCCACATCCCTCCGCGTTAGTCCTGGCCACATCCCTCAGCGTTAGTCCTGGCCACATCCCTCAGCGTTAGTCCTGGCCACATCCCTCAGCGTTAGTCCTGGCCACATCCCTCAACGTCAGTTCTGGCCACATCCCTCCGCGTTAGTCCTGGCCACATCCCTCAGCGTTAGTCCTGGCCACATCCCTCAGTGTCAGTTCTGACCACAACCCTCAGCGTCAACCCTGGCCACAATTTTCAGCGTCAGCCCCGACCACATCCCTCAGCGACATTCCCGACCACATCCTTCAGTGTCAGCCCAGGCCACATCCCTCAGTGTCATCCCTGACCACATCCCTCAGTGTCATCCCTGACCACATCCCTCAGCGTCAGCCTTGGCCACGTCCTTAATTAAGCGTCAGCATCCACCACATCCCATATCGTCAGCCCTGAGCACATTTGTTCAGGAAATCCCATAAGTTGTACGCTTACACACACACACACACACACACACACACACACACACATACACAACTAGGTGAGTACACACACACACATACACATAAACACACACACACACACACACACACACACACACACACACACACACACACACACACACACACACACACACACACACACACACATACACACACACCTGACGACACTGGAGGACAGGAGAGATAGGGGGGACATGATAACGACATACAAATACTGAGAGGAATTGACAAGGTGGACAAAGACAGGATGTTCCAGAGATTGGACACAGCAATAAGGGGACACAGTTGGAAGTTGAAGACACAGATGAATCACAGGGATGTTAGGAAGTATTTCTTCAGCCACAGAGTAGTCAGTAAGTGGAATAGTTTGGGAAGCGATGTAGTGGAGGCAGGATCCATACATAGCTTTAAGCAGAGGTATGATCAAGCTCACGGCTCAGGGAGAGTGACCTAGTAGCGATCAGTGAAGAGGCGGGGCCAGGAGCTCGGACTCGACCCCCGCAACCTCAACTAGGTGAGTACAACTAGGTGAGTACACACACACACACGCACGCACAAACATACCCATCAACACACATACGCATACACACTCACGTACGCACGCACTCATGCTCAATTCTGTCGTTGCTGTATACAATGGATCCTGCATCAGAGATCCCTAAGGATAACTGATCTGCAGAATATGGGCTTTTAACATCTACATGTTCGCCAGTACACTGAAAATTTCACTTTTGTCGTGTTACTGGGAAATAAGCATCATTTCCCAATTCTTCATAACTAAACAAAATTTAAAAAAGAAATTTTGATCCCACTTCTGGAACACTTTCAAGAAAGACTGATGTAAAACTATTATGTTCTAGGGTTTTGGTTGGCAAATATAAAAACAGGGACTCACAAACCAGCATTCAGTTCAGCTCTGGCTGCCTGAGAAGACACATCAAATGAAGTGAAATGGCATCAAGAGGCTGCAATCATACCCCAGATGTATTCTCCTACATATGTGGTCAATTCATTAAGACAAGAACAAAGAAGTTCTCTGTAACAGCATCTAAAACAATGTGTGAAGCTTACAAAGCATATTTTGTCATGCCAGTTGTGGAGCAAGACAAGACCTGGGCGCCTCATGTTGCTTGTGAACATTGTAAGAAAACATTGGAAGGTAAGAAAGTCATTAGTTATATGAAGAGTAAAATCTTGAATAGGAATATTTTTGTAACAGAAACTAATTCTTTTGTTCTTGTACAGGATGGTATAGAGGAGAAAAAATAGCCATGAAGTTTGGTGTTCCTAGAATATGGTGTGAACCCACTGATCACTCAACCAACTGCTGCTTCTGTCTGGTGGATCCTTCCAAACACCGAACTGGGAAAAATGCTCCTGCTGTTTCTTATCCAGACCTTCCCTCTTCTGTTGCACCAGTACCACACAGTGCTGATCTTCCTGTACCTACATCTCCAGAAAGAAGTCAACCGTGAGAAGAAGAAAGCATCAAATCAGAAAATGAAACGCAGAGTGAGCAAGACTATGATCTCACAGATGCAGCTGTTGGGAGGAATAATTACTACCCAAACCAAACAGACCTCAATGACCTTATCGGAGGTGTTGGTTTGACAAAATCAATTGCTGAGCTTTTGATTTAAAGGCTCAAGGAGTGGGCCTTGGTGGATGAAAGTGTGCAAGTGGCAAGCCAAAGAAAACGTCACCAACATTTCTTAGGCTTCTTCACTAATGAAGACAGGTTGTGCTACTGTAATGATGTGTCAGGCCTGTTTGATGCAATTGGAATTTGCATGCAATCCAGATAATTGGAGAATCTTCACTGACAGCTCCTCCAGAAGCCTAAAAGCTGTACTTCTGCACAATGGGAACAAGTATCCATATCTTCCCTTGGCTCATTCAGTGCATCTTAAGGAGGACTACAACAGTGTCAAACTTCTACTGGAAGCTTTGAACTATGATAAGTATGCCTGGGCGGTTATTGGAGACTTCAAAATGGTGGCATTTTTGATGGGACTCCAAGGAAGTTTTACCAAGTTTCCCTGTTATCTGTCACTGGGACAGTAGAGACAGAGCAGCACATTCCCAGAGGAAGCACTGGCCTCAAAGGACTGAGTTCTCAGTAGCAAGACAACATCGAACATAAACCATTATTGGATCCTCAAAAGGGTCTGTTCCCTTCATTACACATCAAACTAGGGCTAATGAAACAGTTTGTTGCAGCTCTTGACAGAGTCTGCAGCCTTCAAGTATCTTCAAGACTTCTTTTCCAAGCTATCAGAGGCAAAGGTGAAGGCTAGCATCTTCATTGCACCACAAGTCAGGAAAATCATGGAGTGCTCAGAATTTCCAAAGAATCTCACAGAGAAGAAAAGGAAGCCTGGGAGAGTTTTGTTGCTATAGCACAGGGCTTTCTGAGTAACAACAAGGCTGACAATTATATGGACATTGTTAAGGCCTTGGTAAAAAGCTATGGTCAGATGGGCTGTAGGATGTCCCTTAAGGTCCATATCCTTGACCCTCATCTTGACAGTTTCAAGGAGAATATGGAAGCATACTCAGAAGAGCAAGGGGAGCGCTTCCACCAAGATATAATGGACTTTGAGCACAGATATCAAGAATCTTATAATGAAAACATGATGGCAGACTACATTTGGGGCTTAAACGGGAAAGTGATTTGTTGCTGCTCGCAAATATAAAAAAGAAACTGATCATTTTTAACTTTGTAAATATGTTTCAGAAAGTTTCAAATAAAATTTGTATAAATTTTATTTTATTTATGTAAATTTTTTTTATTTTATTGTATGTTTTTGTTTTACATCCATAACTAGCAAAAAATATTGAAATATAGCCATTTTTTGTCAAAAATTCATCATGTAAGCCAAAAAAACACAGTTTAAAAGGAATAATGGGCATTTTCTATTGTTTTGCATTAAAAGGAGTTGGAAAATAACACTTTCTTGCCAGGAACAAAAATTGCCTGTGGGAGCATAAGTGATACGCAGGTAACAAGGCCAGTGATACCCGCAGTGTCCACCTACTATATTTTTAATGGTAGTTACTTTTTGGGAAAACCTGCATTATCCATCTACCGTACTGTATATAGTAGTTATATTATAAGACCAGTTGACCACTTGCATTGTGTAGCTGCTGCTCTATATTGTATAAGAGTTACATTGTGGGAACACCTATAGTGTGTTGTTACTTCTTTCATCACAAGTTGAAGTATTCACGTTGTGTGGCTCCTCAGTTACATGTGATGGTTGCGCTGTGGGAGCAAGTGTTTCTGCGTCATATTCTACCGCACATGGTTAACTGTTTACAGGATGTGGTGAAAGTTGTAAGACTCAGCTCTGGGTTCAGCAGCTGTGGGAGCTTCCAGGGTTCCGTTCCAGCGGCCGCTGCGTGGGGATTGTCATTTGTCATAGTGGCTATTATGTAGATGACAACAGAATTCTGACTAATGAGTATTATTTAGTGTTTTAATATAGTTTTGTGAAAAATGAGCTGTGGTGAACTTTTAAGGTATGTCTGACTTAACTTAAAATGGGACCTGATCATTCTCGTGTTCAGAAGGTTGATACAACACCAAGGTAAATATCGCTCATCCGTTTTGTATGTAAAGATACTTAATAGTATGTCTGTAGCCATTTAATTATCTTGTGTTATATATAATATTTGTTTAAATATATGTTAAATGATGATTAATTGCAAGAAAACAATAGAATAATAAAAAGAATGGCTTATTTGATCAGTATGATAATCTTTTGTTTTTCTATCTGTGGGAGTGTGGGTTTCACATCCTCTATCCCCATCTTCCTTAGCAATATAGCTATAAGCAAATAGCTGTATATTGTTGACCTGAGGAGTTCAGAAGGGGTGGTGTTGGCCTCACACATTTTGACAGATCTAAGAAGCCACTGTGGGTCGAAGGAGCTGATATGGAGGACTGTGAGGCGGTGTAATTACCCCAAGAACGTATCAGTGGAAGCAATTGTACCTGCGCACAGTCATAAAAGTCATAAAAAAAGGTCATCTCACACACACACATACACAATTGGAAGTTGAAGACTCGTATGAGTCAAAGGGATGTTAGGACGTATTTCGTCAATCACAGAGTTGTCAGGAAGTGGAATAACCTAGAAAGTGACGCAGTGGAGGCAAGAACCATATATAGTTTTAAAACGAGGTTTGATAAAGCTCACGGAGCAGGGAGAGAGAGGACCCAGTAGCAATAAGTGAAGAGGCGGGGGTAGGAGCTATGACTCGACCCCTGCAATCACAAATAGGTGAGTACACACACACACACACGATGCAGAGTGATAAATGAGAATATCGACTAAGTGCAGTAAATGACAGTTTTTCTATCACACAGCAAAGTGGAAATCACAGAGTAGGATAAAAACAATGGAAGAACTGTTACATATTATTGCTTGGATTCTACCAGGAAAGAATATAGTAAGCAAGGACGGGAGGCAGGGGGAGAGGAATGTGATTGGTAATATAGCTGCTTCAAAGAGAAAAATGGATAAAGAGACAGTAAGAAAGTAATACTCTCTGGAAGAAAACTCTGGAGAAATGGAGAAAATAATTGAAGATAACTTGTAACAAGATAAATGGAGAATTATAACTGAAGAACTGAAAGACTGGAAGAGGAAATCAAAATCTAAATAGGCTCAAAATTTTAAGTAGGCTCAAAATTTTAAGTAGGCTCAAAATTTTAAGTAGGCTCAAAATTTTAAGTAAGCTTAAAATTTTAAGTAGGCTCAAAACGTTAAGTAGTCTGAAATTTTTAACCAATCTCGGAAATTGGGCAGAGGAATTAGGAAAGAATAAAGGAGAAAACTCTTAACAGAGATGATACTCTCAGGAGACCAGAAAACACAAGTTATAAGATAGATGGCAAGATAAATGGTCACACCAGACAAGGGAAAGACACTGGGAGATAAAAAGAGGAGTCTACGTATTTGAGGCTGTTGGAAGGTCAGGAAGATGAGAGGAAGAGGAACTTGATTATGTCGATCAATGAGTATATATGAGGAGGGGAAGAGTAAGAGTTGAACGTAAATCCTGAAATAATCTGGAGATACTCTTAAGGTAAACGATGTCCGATTAAACAAACCTTCTGGTCACAAGTAAACGGAAACAGGATCTTGAGACAGAAAGCATTCTTGAGCAGCACAAGAGCGAGACGAAACAGACAAGGAGAAGATACAGCTGATTGAGCATGTAAAGAATCGTCAATTTCAGAAAGAGTAGCAGAGGGGGATGCTATGAAGAGAGAAGATCCAGCATCCAGAAATCTCTCAAGGCTCTATCCCTCTGCCACTCTCTCAAGCAGCCCAATTTAAGACCCTCCTCTACTTGACCTAGACCAACAATTACCCCACAGATTGTCACTAAGCTACTTCCACTACAATGAGATTTTTATATACACTGAAATTCTGAAAATTTAATAACTGAAACATTCAGATGCGTGAGATCAAACAGATATTTATATGTAGAAAGAATCCTCAAGATTTTTTCCACCACGTGCAATGTGGTAAGTTAGAAGCTGCAACACAATTTAAAATCTTTCTCATGTTAAATATTAAACTAAACTAAGCACAACAGACCTGAATTCGAGTTATTTTTTTTTTCCGACAAACAGCTGGACGACAAAAATATATGGAAATACTGTATAGAAACGAACTGAAACTGCGATATCATTTTGTATCCTTAAGGAAACCTGCTCGTTCAGGATGTTAATGTAGGTAAAGATGGTTCCTGGGTGAAGCCTAAGCACTTTGACTGCCCACAGAGACTTGCGAAGCTATATGACCCTAACTGCTGTCTACTACTTAGAACGAATCTAATAGCTCAGTTTAGAAGTAATTTAACGAAAGGGAATAAGTCTTGAAAAGCAACAACTCTCTGTAATAATTATTATTATTATTATTAAAGATTAGCCGGTATTCCCCCGGCCCGGGCCTTTTCCAAGTGGTGGCCCGACCTTGGCTCCCTTTTTAGGGAGTGTCTGAGACCTAAGTCTCCCATGGGAGGAGGCAAAAGTACCTCCTCATCTTTGGGACCAACTGTCCCCAGGCCTAGCCACAAGCTAGGCCTCTCTGGTCTGCAATCCCCGCCCCAAAGGGGCAAATGGGAATGACAGTCTTGTGAGCTAAAGGCTCGGACACAGGCACCTACCCTACCCTAGAAGGGTTAGGCATGGTATCGATAATGTCTGTAATAATGTTGGTAGAATTACCGACAATATGTAAAGTAAAAGGACACAAGTGCAACTAATGTGACATTTTATTGTGGCAACGTTTCCCTTTCCAGGAGCTTTGTCAAGCCGATACAAACAGTATATGGACACAGGGTATATATAAAGGCTCAGAGTGAGGTGCAATACTAGTGAGGTACCATATCGATGTTCACAGGTGGTAATAGTAGTAGTGACAAAAGTTGTAGTAGTAGTAGTAGTAAGACAATATGGTAGAGCAATTAATTCGTACATGAGTGAAAGGATATAAAAGCTATTACTTGGGTAACATAAAAATAGGTTGGACAAACATAGACTGGAAAGAGAAGGCCTGTTTCAGTGTTCACCCTCTGTAATGTGCCCTGTGTAGTATAACAGGAGAGACTATGTGATGGCAGGGTTTCCTGTTTTCAGGAGGATTCTTGCTAAGACTTCGGAGATGGTGAAGCTGCCGTTGTTTTGTTTAATAGTATTCGAAACAGCGATCAGTGCTGATTCGAGGCACTTGCGTCTGCGGAAATTAGTTTCTTTGATCACTAATTGGGCGTCCCTGAATTTCATGAGATGATTGTTGGAATTTCGGTGTTGTACACAGGCGTTGTTCAGGTTATCGTTCCTACATGCGTAAATGTGTTCATTGAGGCGGGTGTCGAGGCTTCTTGCTGTTTCACCTACATAAATCTTGTCACAGCCTCCACAGGGTATAGTGTAAACTCCTGCATTGACTGGTTCGTGGTGCTTTGATTTTGTCCTGGTTAGATCCTTTATTGAAGTGCTAGAAGCGATGGCGACTCTGGTGTTAGCTTGTGAAAGTACTTTGGAAACGTTCAGTGCAACCTGGCTGCAACCTATTTTTATGTTATCCAAGTAATAGCTTTTATATCATTTAACTCATGTACGAATTAATTGCTCTACCATATTGTCTTACTACTACTACTACAACTTTTGTCACTACTACTACTACCATCACCTGTGAACATCGATATGGTACCTCACTAGTATTGCAACTCACTCTGAGCCTTTATATATACCCTCTGTGTCCACATACTGTTTGTATCGGCTTGACAAAGCTCCTGGAGAGCGAAACGTTGCCACAATAAAATGTCACATTAGTTGCACTTGTGTCGTTTTACTTTACAACAACTCTCTGATTGTTCATTTGACAGCTGGTTAACTATTTTCCTCTTTATTGTTTGATGGAAACACAAACCTGGTAATCCAGTGAAACCCGTCATCAGTTGTGTGGCTTCAGCTACACAGAAATTATTAAAAAGACTTGGAAAAGCTTTTAAACCCGATATGCTGAATACTGTTGACTTGACTGACATGTTGCATGTTAGTGACTAAAAAAAATAAATAAAATTAATATTGCTGCATTATTCATTATAGTCTCTGTAAATGAATGACATCTTCCTCGGTGAAGAACTCCCAAATATAACTTACTAGAGCAAACTTGCACAACAACTCATTTAAAGTGTGAGTATTGATGGCAAATTAGTTCAACAATAGTGCTAGTCTCCTCGTACGTCATCGCATCACGCAGGAGAACAAACATTGTCCTAAACAATATTGTAATGGCGAGTATACGCAAAGTTCCCCGAGTAAAATGAGTGTTTTTGGCACAATCAAATTCAGATGTGATGTGGAAGAGTTACCTTGTAAACGCGCATCCTTTGTCATACAACACAATTAACTGCGCCGGTGAGTTTGTCCTACTCTCACTTGTAAATATGCGCTCGCGCATTTACCTGTGCTATTAACACGTTGTTTAGGGTAGAGCTGATCGTCACTATTGATTACATTCTCAAACTTTTGGAATTCCAAAACACTTAAGAATGTATAACCCACCAGCGTCAATGCGTTGATGTGTTGATGCACTGTGATGATGTACTGTGTTGATGCACTGTGATGATGTACTGTGTTGATGCACTGTGATGATGTACTGTGTTGATGTACTGTGTTGATGTACTGTGTTGATGTACTGTGTTGATGTACTGTGTTGATGTACTGTGTTGATGTACTGTGTTGATGTACTGTGTTGATGCACTGTGTTGATGTACTGTGTTGATGTACTGTGTTGATGTACTGTGTTGATGTACTGTGTTGATGTACTGTGTTGATGTACCGTGTTGATGTACCGTGTTGATGTACCGTGTTGATGTACTGTGTTGATGTACTGTGTTGATGTACTGTGTTGATGTACTGTGTTGATGTACTGTGTTGATGTACTGTGTTGATGTACTGTGTTGATGTACTGTGTTGATGTACTGTGTTGATGTACTGTGTTGATGTACCGTGTTGATGTACCGTGTTGATGTACTGTGTTGATGTACTGTGTTGATGTACTGTGTTGATGTACTGTGATGTACTGTGTTGATGTACTGTGATGATGTACTGTGTTGATGTACTGTGTTGATGTACTGTGTTGATGTACTGTGTTGATGTACTGTGATGATGTACTGTGTTGATGTACTGTGTTGATGTACTGTGTTGATGTACTGTGTTGATGTACTGTGATGATGTACTGTAATGATGTACTGTGTTGATGTACTGTGTTGATGTACTGTGTTGATGTACTGTGTTGATGTACTGTGATGATGTACTGTGTTGATGTACTGTGTTGATGTACTGTGTTGATGTACTGTGTTGATGTACTGTGATGATGTACTGTGTTGATGTACTGTGTTGATGTACTGTGTTGATGCACTGTGATGATGTACTGTGTTGATGTACTGTGTTGATGTACTGTGTTGATGTACTGTGTTGATGTACTGTGTTGATGTACTGTGTTGATGTACTGTGTTGATGTACTGTGTTGATGTACTGTGTTGATGTACTGTGTTGATGTACTGTGTTGATGTACTGTGTTGATGTACTGTGATGATGTACTGTGTTGATGTACTGTGATGATGTACTGTGTTGATGTACTGTGTTGATGTACTGTGTTGATGTACTGTGATGATGTACTGTGTTGATGTACTGTGATGATGTACTGTGTTGATGTACTGTGTTGATGTACTGTGTTGATGTACTGTGATGATGTACTGTGTTGATGTACTGTGATGATGTACTGTGTTGATGTACTGTGTTGATGTACTGTGTTGATGTACTGTGTTGATGTACTGTGTTGATGTACTGTGATGATGTACTGTGTTGATGTACTGTGTTGATGTACTGTGTTGATGTACTGTCTCCTTGGCTCAAAACTGAGTCTTGACCTTCATATTTGAACCAACTAAACTTTAGGTTTCTCTAATACTTATTACAGTAAATCAACAACAGAGTTACCTTCTTCTATTCTTTATAGGTTCATGTGTAGAGATTTTTATATTTATTAGTACGTAAATTACATTTTTGAACACACCAGTCGTCTACCACCGAAGTAGGGTGACCCGAAAAAGAAGAAATACTAATGCTATCACTCATTCCACCGGTTACCAAAAGACATGACGACATTATAGCTCAGATGCTCCTCCAAACTGCAATATCCTCACCCGTCCTTCAGACTCCGGTTAAACAGTTCTATCCCCGCCCGTGGTATGGTTTGTTTGCAATCGTGTCATTACGATTTCGTGAGTCATGTTAACCAGTTTATCTTGAATCTCTTCATGTGTGTTACCTTGCTCACACTCCATAAAAACTACTTGTCTTCACTATCTAACATGCTTCCATACGCCTCTCGTATATAAAACCTGTACCTTCTTCCAACCTTTTCTAGGACGACTCTTATCCCGCCTTCCCTCCACTACAGATTTATTCACCCTCCAAGTCTTTCTATTTGTCTCCATCCTCTCTAAATGTCCAAACCACCTCAATAACCCCTCATCATCCCTCTGGATAATACTTTTAGAAATCCCACACTTCCTAATCTTCAATCTACGAATTAGCAACGTTCGTGAGAGTCTTGCAAGTTCATAATCATGAGAACGTTAATAGGGGGTTAATAGGATTATATGAAACTTTGTCTGAACTTCAGCATCTATGATATATAACCGATAAAGCTTTTAAACAAGAAAAAACTCTTTTGAACTGACATGAAGTTAGACTAAGCGCAGAATGATATGTTTTTAAAATTTATTGAGAAACTTTCGTTCATCTTAACTCTAAGATATTTAACATAGTTTTAACAATACGTAAATACAGTATTACGTCTGCTAATTGATAACTCTGCTGAGGCAGCTGCTGTGTTTATTGCTCTCCTTGATCATGATGTCACTGAGGAATTATTGATCAAACTAGCAGTTAACTTGAGACTAAATTAGGACAACAGTTATATAGTATATGGACAGCATCTGATGTAACGTCTTCGTCAAGTTGAACTCAGATATACGGCAAAACTGATTTTGATCAACGATTTATAGAAATAGTAATGAAGAGGTCCAGTCGCACTGAACATGAGTCAGGTGATACTATAAATATAGATCCAGGAATATATGAAATGATTATTCATAACATTTAAGGTATACAGTCTTGGTGACGGAATCTCACCTCAGGTACTCCTCTACCCAGGCACACGTAAGTAAGAGTGCTAAGGGAAAGAAGCGTAAGGGTAGATTACTTTTCTTTATCACGCTTACAATGCCCTCGTTACCGAACTTTTGATTATATGTATTTTTTTCAGTTGTGTAATTCTCCTAGACAGACCCTTCGGTGATAAATGCTATATATGTGTAGCATTAAACCCTTGTGGGTTATTTAGAACAAAGAATGCTGGCAGAGGCTTGATCCTGCCTTTGCTAATCTCACGATTAGGGAGTCATTCCCGCGATTGTGTGTGTGTGTGTGTGTGTGTGTGTGTACTCACCTAATTGTACTCACCGAATTGTGGTTGCAGGGGCCGAGACACAGCTCCTGGCCCCGCCTCTTCACTGATCGCTACTAAGTCCTCTTTCTCTCTGCCTCCAGAGCTTTGTCATACCTCGTCTTAAAGCTATGTGTGGTTCTTGCCTCCACTACATACTTGTTAGGCTTTTCCACTTCCTGACGACTCTATGACTGAAGAAATACTTCCTGACATCCCTATGACTCGTCTGAGTCTTCAGCTTCCAATTGTGACCCCTCGTTTGTGTGTCCCCTCTCTGGAACATCCTGTCTCTGTCTACCTTATCTATTCCACGCAGTATTTTGTATGTCGTTATCATGTCTCCCCTGACCCGCCTGTCCTCCAATGACGTCAGTCCGATTTCCCTCAACCTTTCTTCGGAGGACATACTCCTGAGCTCCGGAACTAGCCTTGTTGCAAACCTTTGCACTTTCTCTAATTTCTTGACTTGTTTGCCCAGGTGTGAGCTCCAAACTGGAGCTGCATACCCAAGTATGGGCCTGATGTACACAGTGTACAGTGTCTTGAACGATTCCTTACTAAGGTATCGGAACGCAATTCTCAGGTTTGCCAGGCGCCCGTATGCTGCAGCAGTTATCTGGTTGATGTGTGCCTCCGCAGACATGCTCGGTGTTATGGTCACCCCAAGATCTTTCTCCTTGAGCGAGGTTTGCAGTCCTTGGCCACTTAGTCTATACTCTGTCTGCGGTCTTCTTTGCCCTTCTCCGATCTTCATGACTTTGCACTTTGCAGGGTTGAATTCAAGAAGCCAGTTGCTGGACCACGTGTCCAGCTTGTCCAGGTCTCTTTGAAGTTCTGCCTTGTCCTCATCTGATTTAATTCTCCTCATTAACTTCACATCTTCTGCGAACAGGGACAACTCTGAGTCTATCCCTTCCATCATATCATTCACATATACCAGAAATAGCACTGGTCCTAGGACCGACCCCTGTGGGACCCCGCTCGTCACAGGTGCCCACTGTGATACCTCATCCCGTACCATGACTCGTTGTTGCCTCCCTGTCAGGTATTCTCCGACGCATTGCAGTGCCCTTCCTGTTGTACGCGCCTGATCCTTTAGTTTCTGCACTAGTCTCTTGTGAGGAACTGTGTCGAAGGAATTCTTGCAGTCCAAGAAAATGCAATCAACCCACCCCTCTCTCTCGTGTTGCACTTCTGTAACTTTGTCATAGAACTCCAGAATGTTTGTGTGTGTGTGTGTGTGTGTGTGTGTGTGTGTGTGTGTGTGTGTGTGTCTGACAGGCCTAGTGTTGTAATATTTAGCCACACAGCTTACAACAGAATAATCTGTCGTACAACTTTAACAGGAGGACGGCAGATAAGTATCAGTTAATATCTGATACTGGTTATTTTTACTTGGAATAAGAGAATTTCTTCGTTTTGAATATTTCATTCATGTTCGTAGCTTTTGTAGTTTGCAAATTTAATCTTTGTTTTTATTTCGTATGTCGTATATAAGTTTTTAATAGGTACGAACGTTGAGTGACCTTCACCGTTAATTAAAGTGCGTTGTAAATATCACAGCTACCACCACCACTTCCACCACTCTCACTACTACTCCTGCTATTGCCACTAATAAAACTACTACTACTACTACTACCCAAACCGATACCGCTACTTCTACCACTATTTGACTACTACTACTACTGCCCAAATCACTACTGTTGCTGCTACCACTATTAAGACTACTATTACCACTACTACCCAGATCGCTACTGCTAGTACAAACATTATTAGACTACTACTACTACTACTACTACTACTACTACTACTGCTACTACTACTACTTTTACCACTACTACTGATACTACAACTAATAATAATTATAATAATATAATAATAATAATAAAAAAATAATAATAATATCATTATTACTACTGCTACACTATATGATATGGCTGCACCATCATCACCCTCTCAGTCTAAACAATCACTATCATCACTACCACACACCATCATCACTATCACAGCCACCAGTCTCACCATCACAGCTACTGCTACCATCAGTCACCGTCTTTACCATCAACGATATCATCATAATCACCATCAATCATCGTACCATCTCCAAAATAAACATTACACTTATAAATTATATATAACGGCATTGTGTCTAATCAGCAAAAAAAAAAAAAGAAAACGGATATTTCTCCAGATATTTCTTCATCTTCGGGTTTTACAATATAAAATTACTAGTTTCAGGATGTGTGTTTGTTGGTGTTTAGTATTATGGTTGGTGTTTGGTTGTGGGTGTTTGGCTGTGAGTGTTTGGTAGTGTTAGTCTGGTTGCGCGTGTTTAGCTGTATTTATTTTGTGGTGCGAGTTTGGTGGCACGTGTTGGGTGGTGGGTATTTAGTGGCATTTATTTGGTAGTGCGTCTCTGGTGTTTGGTAGGTAAAGAGTATGAGACACCGACATAGTGGTAGAGGCAAACGAAGGTGCATCGACCTTTTAATGACAACGTTCCTCCCACACAGTGAACACAGCCACTGATAAACCTGAACGTGAGGAGGAACTGAAAAAGTAGTGAGTAGCGGTATGGTGAAGCCTCGATACGGTGTAAGCTGTTAGTGGCCCTATACTCCCCCAACAAGGAGAGAAATGGTGTGAAAAATTATTATTATTATTATTATTATTATTATTATTATTATTATTATTATTATTATGAGCAAATCACCTTCAGGAGGTTTACAGGGTATTACCTGATTTATTACCTACAAGTAATTTGGGTGAGGTAAGTGGGACTTAGTCACAATAGGCCTATGAACTGCAACTCCTTCGAATGCCCACTTCCTATTCTCTTTCACAAAAAGCTATACTTGACATTAAATTAATGATTATAAAATTAAAACCAGCTACTCTGGTATATTGAAATTTAGTAGACTGTATGGTATTTTGGTTTACTTGCTGGGAACAACAAATATAATTGGTATTAATACTTACCATTTAATTACTGGAATACACTTAATGCTGATGGAACACACCCATACTTAACCCCTTGCAGCTAGAATTTACGAAGGCCAACGCAAAAACTACTGTACAGTGTGGGTAATTATCACTTAGCTAAGGTGTGTGGTTGGGAAGGATTCACTGAAGGCCTCCACACGCAGTTCTTGCGGTCACGCAAATTTCCTGCTCCAGTTCTTCAGCAGGGGAAATTAACATGGGTTCCTATTACAAATTCAAGCCGATACACCCCATTAGGCCTCGTAAAACGGTAAATAATTAACAGAAGTTCCCACGACAACTAGTGTCCTCACATTAAAAATTGCGTCTCCCCTCGGCGTCCCTACTGACACCCCCCCTCCTCCCTTGAAATTTCTCAAAGTCTCCAAACAGCATCATATTTTAATACGCTATTATTATATTATATATTTATATGTTCTACATTTAGGAAATTATGTAAAAAAATCCTAGACAGAGGCCGGGGGATGGTCGTTGATAAGCGACTTAATTAAAATTGTTTTTGTATTCCGCCTTGCTTTACAATTTTTACACACATTTATAATTAAAATTATTAGAGAACTGGCTTTTGTATAAAGATAGGACACATTACATATTCATACAATTCATTTGTAACCTGTCTCTACTCTAATTACATCATCTAAATATAGCCCTAATTTATCTATTATTGAACCTTTTACAAATTTCCCTTTTAACAATAACTTAATTTCATCTCTCTATCCATTTATTACCACAATTATTAAAATATAACAATAACCAATATTTACTATTCCATTTAGTTATTAATCATTAGAGCGAGGAAGCTTACCACATATTACATGGTCTCCTGCTGTTTTAGAAGATTAACACCACATTTCCTTATCATAACCTTTACTAATGTAGCCAGAAAATCACTCTCTACTAGAAGATCTATGAGGGTGCCAATTCTACACTATTTTGTGCACGTCTTTCAGTAGCTTCACTAAGCCCAATTATAGAGAGTTTCTGTGAGAGCCTATCAACTATAACTGCCTTGATACATTTTCCCTCATTGCTCAAGCCGACATTTACATACACAGTTATATATCATATCTGACTTAAAACCAGATAATTTTAAATTTGTTGGATCCCCCATTTGCAGTTTCATATCATTAAGGCAACTACGTTTTGTGAAAGTTAGTTATGATCCTTGGTCCAGCAATGCAGTTACATTTTTCAATTTACACCTTTTATCCCGAATTTCTACATTCACTACAGGTATGGCTACATCAGCTTTGCCATCATCATTAACATTAGCTGCAATTTTTACATTAGGAATTGTTGTTTCAGTGTTAACATCATTATTATCATGCTATTCATTATCATCATAAATTTTATCATTATGCAAACCTTTACACATTACTATGTTGCCTTACCTTGTGGCATTGTTAGCAATTATTCAGTTTGGCATAACAGTCCTTTACATTACAACTGCCTAAACATCTGATACATCTGTCAAGTTCTTCTAATCTTTTCACCTTAACATCCCACGAATTATAAGCATTACAATTCTTGGAGAAATGAGTACCCTGTTTTGCTTGACTTGCCCATTATTAACTAGGCCACTCCCATTAAGGTACTTATTCTTCTTAATTTGAAGTGGAAACCATTATTTTTGGCTCTTGCCACTTGATATGTGCCTATGCAAACCTTTTCATGGGATGAATTTTGATGATTATTAACATTAGAATGTTTTATCCATTTGTGAGACTGACAAATGCTTCATAGTCATCCTGTGTTACATTCTTAGAATTATTTGGTTGGCTTGTCTGCAATTGAACAATTAATTCTTGTAGACCTAATCTTATTTACTCCAGTGCAAAATAACCTTTGTGGTATTTATTATACAACCACTCTATAGTTTTGCTGGTCAATTTATTTTGTAAGATAGCACTTAATATCCAGTCTTATTCACCCAAATCAAGCTTAATACTCAGGGGCTTAAGAGTGTTTTCTAATATGACTAAATTGTTGCAAATTATGGTAATTGTGTTCTGGAGTTCTTAAATTAATCACAATATTTACTAGGTCTAACCTACTTTGCTCCCTATTACTATAGGTCACCTCTAACATGTCAACTGCCTCCAGGTAACTACAGTCTATATTTTGGAAACCTTGAATTTAGGCAAGAATATCGCCTTTCGCCTGCCCTTTGAAACAAAATAATTTTTTGACATTTGCTAGGTTATTTCTCAAATGCACAGCAGTCTTAAATATTGACCAGAATTCCTCCCAGCTACCTCCCGGTTTAAATGTTGGTAGGCATAACTGGGAGTTCTGGCAAAGACCTGGCATTTATAATACTAGACTGCTCAACTGCAGTATTTACAAATTTTAATTTATTTAATACCTCACTTTTACACGACGGAATTTCCTCTTCCAGTTCATAATATTAATTAATTAATAATTCCCTTTCATTATCATCTGCACAATTCACCAGCAGAGCGCCTTCATACTCTGTGTAATACAATTTATATGATACGTACCTATTCTCTAATGATTCCAAATATAATTCTAAATTAACCTTATTCACAATTTCTTCTGCCACCAGTTCCAGGCAGTTATTATAATTTCTAGTCACATGACTTTTTTTTTACATTTAATGAGGCCTTTATAATAAGCCTTAATTCCCATGGACCTTCCATTTACATTAATTACATTACCTTCATCCATGGCTCTTTTATATATTTAACCCAATTAATGAACACTGGTTATACAAATTATACAATTAGACACTGGTATAATTATTACAATATGCACCAAATATCCTAATCCAATATTTCCTGGTTTAGCAAATCAATCATAATTATTATAATATGCACCAAATATCCTAGCCAAACATTTCCTGGCTTAGCAAAATAATTATAATAAATATTATTATTATCAGAAAGAAGGCAATTATCATTGTTTGCCCTAACTAGGCTTAGCAAATTAATAACTATAGCAAATACAATCCAAGCCTCACTGGGCTTAGCAATTAATTTATATAATTAAACAAATCCATTAATATTACAAATGTATAAGAAATACAATTCCAGCCCCACTGGGTATGCAAATCCAATTAACTGTAGCAACTATAATCCACTACACAAACACCATTAATTAATTAATTAATTAATATCTATTATATGTGAACCCAGCAATCCATTACTTTCAATCATTAAATTAAATTAAATTTTCCCTGATTACATATCCGAGCTCGTTAGGACCAAAGGCTTAATTTTATGAAAAATTATTATTATTATTATTATTATTATTATTATTATTATTATTATTATTATTATGAGCAAATCACCTTCAGGAGGTTCACAGGGCATTACCTGAATTATTTCCTACAAGTAACTTGGGTGAGGTAAGTGGGACTTAGTCACAGTACGTCACTGAACTGCGACTCCGAATGCCCACTTCCTCTCCTTCTAATGCTCCACTTCCTCACATGCTGTATAGTCCTTGTGGCTTAGCGCTTCTTTTTGATTATAATAATAATCCACTTCCTCACAAAAAGCTAAACCTGACATTAAATTTATAATTATAAAATTAAAACCAGCTACTCTGGTACATTGAAGTTTAGTGGACTGTATGGTATTTTGGTTTACTTGCTGGGAACAAGAAATATAACTGGTATTAACACTTACCATTTAATTTCTGGAATACACTTAATGCTGATGGAACACACCTTAACCTGACCCCTGGCACCTAGAATTTACTAAGTCTAACGCACGCTAAAACTATTGTGCCTTATGGGTAATCATCACTTAGTTAAGGTGTGTGGTTGCGTCTTCCACATACAGTTCTTGCAGCCACACAAATTTCCTGTTCTAGTTCTTCAGCAGGGGACATTAACACGGGTTCCTATTATAAATTCAGGCCGATATGTCCCATTAGGCCTCGGAAAACGCCGAATTACTAGCAGAAGTTCCCACGACAACCAATGTTCACAGATTCAAAATGGCGTCTTCCCTCGGCGTCCCTACTGGCTGTTTCACACCCCCCTTCCTCGAACTTTCTCGAAGGGTCCAGACAGTATCATATTTTAATATGCAATTATTATATTATTTATTTATATATTCTACGTTTTGGAAATTATGTAAAAAAAAATCCACAAATAGATTTATTATTATTATTATTATCATTATTATTATTATTATTATTATTATTATTATTATTATTATTATTATTATTATTATTATTCATTATTATTATTTATTATTATTATTATTATTGTTCGTAGAGATTTTAGAGCTTCTGTGGAATGTGGGGGGGGGGATTATATGGAAGGTATTCAGGCTTCATTCAAGCAGTTGGAGCACAGATCCAATTCCCAAGATGAAGGGCCGCTCACCAGTATCAAGTAGCCTCCCTTTAGGGATAAGAGAAATAGTGTGTAATGAGCTCTATTATTGACAACATTTCGCCCACGCGAAACGTGGTCAATAATGGATGCACTGCATTTGTTTCTCTCTTCCGCCAACAAGAATGTGCGATGAGAATACCATTTGGAGACGACATGAGCCGTCGTAGCCCTTTAAACAAAACAAAGAAAAAAAGTAAAACAGAAGCAGTGAGGTGTGAACCAGGTCCCATCGATTCCCAAACGACGAAAGACTCTTGTGTTGAAAATATTGTTCTGTTTGAAGTTGTTGTTGGAGGCGCTGATGAGTGTGCTGTATAATTGCATCTGAAAGTGGTTCGTGGTGCGTGCTTGCTAATGTGTGTTTGGTGGTGTGCGTTTTGTGATGCATGCTTTCTGAGGTGTGTTTGGCATGTGTTTCGTGGAGTGTGTATTTCGTGGAGTGTGTATTTCGTGGAGTGTGTATTTCGTGGAGTATGTTAGGTGTTGCACACGTGTCTCATTCATCTGCTTGTGGTTCTGTATACCTTTCATATACAGTGGGGCTGTGTGTTTGGTGGCGGGTATGTGATAGCGTTATTTTGCAGTGTGTTCGAGATGGTAATGGGTTCAGCTAACGATTAGCAATAAAAATAACTTTGTAGATGAGTGTAACAAACATTCTAGAAAAGTAATTTAAGCGATTACTTTGGACTTCAAAATCGACTAGGCAAATATATGAGTAAGAGAGATTAGGGGAGAAGACCTTGCCTGTGATTAGCCAGTAAGTCAACTATAGTGTTCCTGTGTTCAGATGTTAACAAGATATATACAGAGGATCAATGCAGTAGATCAAGATACTTGTTTACACAGCAATATACTATAAAAAGATTAGTTAACGGTTCACCTACTTGCATTCTTTAATAGCCGTAAAAAAATTCTTTGAGGACGGGAGACCTAGTACTTTTTGGCTGTCATGTCTCCGTTGATTGTATTACGTAGTCGGTTTTTATCAGTTTCTGGATTTTTATTTACATGCTTTGTGAACACAAACAGTTGAAAATAACAGAATTTTACTTTATACCAACAATCTGTCCAGATTGTAAAACAGGCAGAGTGGTCACTTTATTAAAAGCCTTTACTAGTTAATAAAGATGCTAGGGGATATACAGTGAGAGAGAGAGAGAGAGAGAGAGAGAGAGAGAGAGAGAGAGAGACAGAGAGAGACAGAGGATGCTAAGAGAAGTGAGAGTGACCTGAGTATGTGAACAACCGTAAAGGTTAAGTGGAAGGGTTAGTCAAGCAAGACGGATCTGGTGTCCAAGTAAAATATTCTCATAATAAAGTGACCATTCCGTAGGTTGATCATTAGCGGTGGAAACACGATGACGTGTTTCCTTAACACACCTGCATTCCATTGTTCACCCATAAGTAAAATGGGTACCTGAGTGTTAGTCGACTGGTGTGGGTCGCATCCTGGGACAAAATTAACCTAATTTGCCCGAAATGCTCTGCATAACAAGGAAGGGCTTTTTGTATAGTAATATATCATTGATATCTGCTAGGCTTTGTAAATATACTTGAAGAAATAAAGATTATTATTATTATTATTTTGAATTTTATATCTCTTACGCCAAGTTGTCCAGCGTAAGGGTTCAGTTGGCCAATACTTTCTCTAGGTACCAGAAACAAACACATCTAAGCTTCCTTGTGATTCTGGTACAAATCTGATTTCATTCTCTAGTTTTGCTATTCCATTATTTGTTGTCCGTTAATTTGAGCAAACTGGTCCATAACGTGACCTTAATACTTTTTTTGGTGTTTCTATAAAGGCCTTTTTTTGTTTCCTAAGACATAGTTAGTCTCCTATCCGTAGACTGTGGGCTATTTTTTATTCTAAATAATTTCCTTGGGAAGCAAGGAAATTGTTCATTTGGGAAGTGTATATTATGTTTTGGAAAATGTCTTGAGTAAGTCTGTGTTACTGTTTCTAAGAACTTGTGTGAAATAATCAATATTCAGGTTCCCATAGTTAACACTAGCTAGGTGTGTGTGTGTGTGTGTGACATGTGTGTGTTAGTTACCATTTTGTCCTAGGCACATGTCGATTAGACATGTGTGTGCGTGCTTGCGTGCGTGCGTGCGTGCATGCGTGCGTGTGCATGTGCAAGGGATGTATCGGATGTGAAAGTTTAGATATCCGCGGATGCGGATGTGTATTCGGATGTCTTACCTATTTTGCGGATGAGGATGCGGATGCAAATGCAGATATCTGCTTATAGTACAATACGGATGAGGATGGGGATTGCGGATGTCACATCTTGAAATCCTCCCGGATGCGGAAGCGGAAGCGGAAGCGGATGCGGATGCGGAAGCGGATGCGGATGCGGATGCGGATGCGGATTTTGCAGGATAGTCATAGAACACTAGATTTTTTTTTACCGTATGACAAATACTCTTGTTGAGTGAGGGACTGAACACATCGATTCCAGGTTGAGGGACTGATTACCTGAAACTCCTCTCCTTATGCCTTCCTGCTTTGTATTGGACTGATGAAGCCAATGTGTGGCAAACCGCTTCATAAGAATATAAGAAAGGAGGAACACTGCAGCAGGCCTGATGGCCCATACTAAGCAGGTCCTTTACAACCCTCCCACTAACAAAATGTTTGCCCAACCCAATTTTCAAATGCTACCCAAGAAATAAGTTTTGATGATTCTATTTACTTATTATGCAAGTCTCACTCAAATCCAACCCCTCTCACTCATGTATTTATCCAACCGAATTTTGAAGCTACCCAACGTTTTAGCTTCAATAACCCAACTAGGCAGACTGTTCCACTCATCAACTACCCTATTTCCAAACCAATGATGCAGGCAAGCGTAGAATTGAGGATTTAGTTAGAAGGTTCAGGACAGCAATAGACATAATTAGGAAGAGGGGGAGGCGCCCTGTTATATGTGGCATTTCGTCAAGAAGGGGTGTTGGAAATGAATGGTTGTCCAGGACAATTCGTATTAATTGTTGGCTGGATAAACACTGTAAGGATAATGCAGTACCATTCATTGACAACTGGGACAACTTCTATGGCCGAAATGACATGTATGCCAGGGATGGGGTTCACTTATCCAGGGCAGGTGTGGGTTTTCTTGCTAGCTCAGTTGAGGGGGTTGTTAGGACTTTAAACTAGGATTAGTTAGAGGTATGGGTTTAGAAATTATAAATAATGAGTATGGATATATTGACTTATGCTCTGATATTAAGAATCTTAATAGTAACTGTCATGGAGTAACTCTGGGTAATGATAATTTCAGAAATTGTGTAAAAACAAAGATAAATAGGAAAAATGTGCAGAAGAAAAAACATATGATGGTATTTTATGCTAACAGTCGAAGTGCAAGAAATAAGATTAATGAACTACGTTGTTAGCATGTGCTGGGAACTTTGATGTCATTGCATTAACTGGAACATGGTATGATTTAAAGAGCCGGGATATGATTGCTGAGTGTAATATTCAAGGGTTTAACCTGTTCCATGTGGATAGATGTTCGAGAAAATATTAACTGTTGCATAAAAACAGGTATAAAAATAGATGGAACAGTAACAGAATCTGTTTGGGTAGAGTTTGTAGAAGGTCAAGAAAAACTAATTCTAGTTGTAATATACCGACCTCCTGGCCTGGATCATGATGGAGGGAGACTTCTTTGGGACGAAATTGTTAGGGCCTCTAGACACAATAACATAGTGATAGTATGGGATTTAACTTTAGTCAAATTGACTGGAATTCTTTGACCGGTAATCTGGAGTCCAGTGACTTCATGGAAACAGTTCAGGACTGTTTTCTGAAGCATTGTGTAACAGAACCTACCAGGGGTAATAATTTGCTAGACCTAGTCTTGTCAAATAAGGAAACACTCGTAAATAATCTGGAGATCACTGAAGAGCTTGGCGCAAGTGATCACAAATCCATCACCTTTAGCATTGTAATAAAGTTGGTAGAATTACCGACAATATGTAAAGTAAAAGGACACAAGTGCAACTAATGTGACATTTATTGTGGCAACGTTTCGCTCTCCAGGAGCTTTATCAAGCCATTACAAACAATACATGGACACAGAGGGTATATAAAGGCTCAGAGTGAGGTGAATACTAGTGAGGTACCATTTCGATGTTCACTAGTGGTAGTAGTAGTAGTAGTAGTAGTAGTAGTGGTAGTGACAAAAGTAATACAATATGGTAGAGCAATTAATTCGTACATGAGTAAAAGGATATAAAAGCTATTACTTGGGTAACATAAAAATAGGTTGGACAAATATAAACTGGAATGAGGCAGGTTGTTTCAGTGTTCACTCTCTGTGCTTTGTGTAGTATAACAGGAGAGACTATGTGATGGCAGGGTTTACTGTTTTCAGGAGGATTCTTGCTAAGACTTCGGAGATGGTGAAGCTGCCGTTGTTTTGTTTAATTGTATTCGAAACAGCGATCAGTGATGATTCAAGGCACTTGCGTGTGCGGAAATTAGTTTCTTTTATCACTAATTGGGCGTCTCTGAATTTCATAAGATGATTGGTGGAATTTCGGTGTTGTACACAGGCGTTGTTTAAGTTGTCGTTCCTACATGCGTATATGTGTTCATTGAGGCGGGTGTCGAGGTTTCTTGCTGTTTCACCTACGTAGATCTTGTCACAACCTCCACAGGGTATAGTGTAAACTCCTGCATCAAAGACTGCAAGAAAAGAGCTCTTCAGATCATCAATTCTCCACGCATCAACACCGCTCCCAACAAAGTTATAATTCTTCCCAACAGCCAGGTTGCACTAAACGTCTCAAAAGTACTTTCACAAGCTAACACCAGAGTCGCCATCGCTTCTACCACTTCAATAAAGGATCTAACCAGGACAAAACCCAAGCACCACGAACCAGTCAATGCAGGAATTTACACTATACCCTGTGGAGGCTGTGACAAGATCTACGTAGGTGAAACAGCAAGAAACCTCGACACCCGCCTCAATGAACACATATACGCATGTAGGAACGACAACTTAAACAACGCCTGTGTACAACACCGAAATTCCACCAATCATCTTATGAAATTCAGAGACGCCCAATTAGTGATAAAAGAAACTAATTTCCGCACACGCAAGTGCCTTGAATCAGCACTGATCGCTGTTTCGAATACAATTAAACAAAACAACGGCAGCTTCACCATCTCCGAAGTCTTAGCAAGAATCCTCCTGAAAACAGTAAACCCTGCCATCACATAGTCTCTCCTGTTATACTACACAAAGCACAGAGAGTGAACACTGAAACAACCTGCCTCATTCCAGTTTATATTTGTCCAACCTATTTTTATGTTACCCAAGTAATAGCTTTTATATCCTTTTACTCATGTACGAATTAATTGCTCTACCATATTGTATTACTTTTGTCACTACCACTACTACTACTACTACTACTACTACTACTACTACTACTACTACTACTACTACCACTAGTGAACATCGAAATGGTACCTCACTAGTATTCACCTCACTCTGAGCCTTTATATACCCTCTGTGTCCATGTATTGTTTGTAATGGCTTGATAAAGCTCCTGGAGAGCGAAACGTTGCCACAATAAATGTCACATTAGTTGCACTTGTGTCCTTTTACTTTACCTTTAGCATTAACTGGAAATACAAGAAAAATGATAATACGGTAAAAATCCCTGATTTTCGTTCTGCTGATTATAGTGGACTTAGGGAACACCTGTCAAATCTCGATTGGGGTTATCTAGCTAATGATTTTATTGACGATTATCATACTTATGATTACGAAGGGATTTCCATTTATGATTTTTTCTTAATAATGTACACCGTGCTCAGAGTATATACATTCCCCAGAGAGAAATTAGGTCTTATAATAACGATCCCAAATGGGTTAACAGGAGGCTAGAGCATCTATTAGGGGAGAAAAGGGGAATTTATAGGCGCATCAGGAAAGGAGAGGTTAACCTTACTGACCAAAATGTTCAGCTTAAAAGAGAAGTAAAAAAAGGGGATTAGAAAGGCTAAACGTGACTGTGAAATTAGAGTTGCTAATGAATCAAAGAACAATCCAAAGGGGTTCTTTCAAGTGTATAGGACGAAAATTGGGAATGGTCAGCTGACGAATAACGAACTGGAAATGTGTTTCTTATTTAATGACTATTTTTTTTTAAATTTTACACAAGAAGACATAAATGAGATTCCAGAAATTAACAATTATTCAGTTCCTGATGAATTCAAATTAACTAATATTACTGTCACGAGGGGCATGGTTATCAAACAGATTGACAAACTGAAGCAAAATAAGTCCCCGGGACCCGATGAGTTGTTTTCCAGGGTACTTAAGGGATAAACCATACCAGGATGGGGCTTGAACCCGCTGGTTCAAACCCCATCCGTGGTATGGTTTGTTTGCAATCGTGTCATTGCGATTTCGTGAGTCAGTTCCTTAAGGAATGCAAGATGGAGCTTAGTCAACCATGAACGAGTGTGTTTAATGCGTCCATCCTTACCGGTGTTGATAAATTAGACACGTATGCAGTTCTTGGGTATTTTTATTGAGGAAGGATACCCAGAGTTGTGGAAGATGGCTAATGTGGTTCCTCTACTCAAATCAGGGGATAAGTCCGTTCCTTCAAATTACCGTCCAATAAGTCTGACGTCTATAGCAGGCAAATTATTAGAATTAATTATAGCTGACATTATTAGAAGTCACCTTGAAGAGCATAATTTGATTAATGAATCTCAGCATTGGTTCACGAGAGGTCGTTCCTGCCTGACAAATTTACTGACGTCCTTCAATAGAACATCTGAGGCAGTGGACAGTGTGTATGTGTGTGTATGTGTGCGTGTGTATGTGTGTGTGTGTGTGTGTACTCACCTAGTTGTACTCACCTAGTTGAGGTTGCGGGGGTCGAGTCCGAGCTCCTGGCCCCGCCTCTTCACTGATCGCTACTAGGTCACTCTCCCTGAGCCGTGAGCTTTATCATACCTCTGCTTAAAGCTATGTATGGATCCTGCCTCCACTACATCGCTTCCCAAACTATTCCACTTACTGACTACTCTGTGGCTGAAGAAATACTTCCTAACATCCCTGTGATTCATCTGTGTCTTCAGCTTCCAACTGTGTCCCCTTGTTACTGTGTCCAATCTCTGGAACATCCTGTCTTTGTCCACCTTGTCAATTCCTCTCAGTATTTTGTATGTCGTTATCATGTCCCCCCTATCTCTCCTGTCCTCCAGTGTCGTCAGGTTGATTTCCCTTAACCTCTCCTCGTAGGACATACCTCTTAGCTCTGGGACTAGTCTTGTTGCAAACCTTTGCACTTTCTCTAGTTTCTTTACGTGCTTGGCTAGGTGTGGGTTCCAAACTGGTGCCGCATACTCCAATATGGGCCTAACGTATACGGTGTACAGGGTCCTGAATGATTCCTTATTAAGATGTCGGAATGCTGTTCTGAGGTTTGCTAGGCGCCCATATGCTGCAGCAGTTATTTGGTTGATGTGCGCTTCAGGAGATGTGCCTGGTGTTATACTCACCCCAAGATCTTTTTCCTTGAGTGAGGTTTGTAGTCTCTGACCCCCTAGACTGTACTCCGTCTGCGGCCTTCTTTGCCCTTCCCCAATCTTCATGACTTTGCACTTGGTGGGATTGAACTCCAGGAGCCAATTGCTGGACTAGGTCTGCAGCCTGTCCAGATCCCTTTGTAGTTCTGCCTGGTCTTCGATCGAGTGTATTCTTCTCATCAACTTCACGTCATCTGCAAACAGGGACACCTCAGAGTCTATTCCTTCCGTCATGTCGTTCACAAATACCAGAAACAGCACTGGTCCTAGGACTGACCCCTGCGGGACCCCGCTGGTCACAGGTGCCCACTCTGACACCTCGCCACGTACCATGACTCGCTGCTGTCTTCCTGACAAGTATTCCCTGATCCATTGTAGTGCCTTCCTGTTATCCCTGCTTGGTCCTCCAGTTTTTGCACCAATCTCTTGTGTGGAACTGTGTCAAACGCCTTCTTGCGTATGTGTGTGTGTGTGTATGTGTGTGTATATATTTGTGTGTATGTGTCTGTGTATGTGTATGTGTGGGTATGTGTATGTGTATGTGTGTGTGTATGTGTATGTTTGTGTGTATGTGTGTGTGTATGTGAGTGTGTGTGTATGTGAGTGTATGTGTGTGTATGTGTGTGCGTATATGTGTGTATGTGTGTGTGTGTGTGTGTGTGTGTGTGTGTGTGTGTGTGTGTGTGTGTACTCACATATTTGTACTCACCTATTTGTGGTTGCAGGGGTCGAGTAATAGCTCCTGGCCCCGCCTCTTCGCTGACTGCTACTAGGTCCTCTCTCTCCCTGCCCCATGAGTTTTATCATACCTCGCCTTAAAACTATGTATGGTTCCCGCCTCCACTACGTCACTTTCTAGGCTATTCCACGGCCGGACTACTCTATGACTGAAGAAATACTTCCTAACATCCCTTTGATTCATCTGAGTCTTCAGCTTCCAGTTGTGACCCCTTGTCCCTGTGTCCCCTTTCTGGAACATCCTATCTCTGTCCACCTTGTCTATTCCCCGCAGTATCTTGTATGTCGTTATCATGTCTCCCCTGACCCTTCTGTCCTCCAGTGTGTACTCACCTAATTGTACTCACCTAATTGTGGTTGCAGGGGTCGAGACTCAGCTCCTGGCCCCGCCTCTTCACTGATCGCTACTGGGTCCTCTCTCTCTCTGCTTCCTGAGCTTTGTCATACCTCTTCATAAAACTATGTATGGTTCCTGCCTCCACTACTTCACTTGCTAGGCTATTCCACTTGCTGACAACTCTATGACTGAAGAAATACTTCCTAACGTCCCTGTGACTCGTCTGAGTCTCCAGCTTCCAGTTGTGACCCCTTGTCCCTGTGTCCCCTCTCTGGAACATCCTATCTCTGTCCACCTTGTCTATTCCCCGCAGTATCTTGTATGTCGTTATCATGTCTCCCCTGACCCTTCTGTCCTCCAGTGTCGTCAGTCCGATTTCCCTTAACCTTTCCTCGTACGACATTCCCTTGAGCTCTGGGACTAGCCTTGTTGCAAACCTTTGTACTTTCTCTAACTTCTTGACGTGCTTGACCAGGTGTGGGTTCCAGACTGGTGCTGCATACTCCAGTATGGGCCTAACATACACAGTGTACAGTGTCTTGAACGATTCCTTATTAAGGTATCGGAACGCTATTCTCAGGTTTGCCAGGCGCCCGTATGCTGCAGCAGTTATTTGGTTGATGTGTGCCTCCGGTGATGTGCTCGGTGTTATGGTCACCCCAAGGTCTTTCTCCCTGAGTGAGGTCTGTAGTCCTTGTCCACCTAGCCTATACTCTGTCTGTGGTCTTCTTTGCCCTTCTCCAATCTTCATGACTTTGCATTTCGCTGGATTGAATTCGAGAAGCCAGTTACTGGACCACATGTCCAGCCTGTCCAGGTCTCTTTGCAGTCCTGCCTCATCCTCGTCAGATTTAATTCTTCTCATCAACTTCACGTCATCTGCGAACAGGGACACTTCAGAGTCTATTCCTTCCATCATGTCGTTCACATATATCAAAAATAGCACTGGTCCTAGAACTGACCCCTGTGGGACCCCGCTCGTAACAGGCGCCCACTGTGATACCTCTTCACGTACCATGACTCGTTGCTGCCTCCCTGTCAGGTATTCCCTTATCCATTGCAGTGCCCTCCCTTTAACATGCGCC
>NC_091313.1:6607509-6630009 GCF_038502225.1 Cherax quadricarinatus | reverse complement strand
ACTATGGGTTGTTGCTGTGGGGGTGGAGTTTGTAATGTAGTGGGTGGGGGCATTGGATGTTATATGGGTGTTTTGATTTAGAGTGTTTGGTTGCACTGGGGTTGACCTGGTTGGGAGGCTTCTATAGGAAGTTGTGAGGGAGGCTGTATTTGATCTTCTTCCTTGGTCTGGGATCTCCTGTCTGTCTTGTCCATCCCCTCTCTTTCCTCCTTTCGCCTTTGTACCATCTCTCTCAGTTTCTTCCTTTCTTCTTGTGTTTTGTCGCGGTCGAGATACACCTTCCTGTATCCCGGCATGTCCCTTAATCGTGCTTTCTCCTGCAGGATCCTGGTCCGAGTCGCTTCTGCCTTGAAGATCACTCTCACTGGCCGGGTTCTTTTTTTTACAAACCCCCCTATTCTCCGAAAATTTTCCAGCTGGGTCATATCGTCTTCTCCTATTGCTTTCATGATGCTTTCAATTGCTTTTTTTTCCCTTGTTTTCTTGCTTCATATGTTTCCCCTTCGACTTCCTGGAGCCCATACACAAAGACTGACCTCACCCTTTCGTTCTCCCACTGCATATCCCTGTGTATCCCCTCATTTAATTTGGTTTCCTCCACTGCAGCTTTCCTTTCATCAGTTTCACTGGCTAATGTACTTGTGCTCAGTGGCCTGTCATTTTCCCTTCTCGGCTTTCCTTGGGCTCTGTTGTTGTCTGTTAGGGCCTCCACATAAAGCTTAGCTCTTTCATTTGCTACAGTCTCCTCTGATAGAGCATCTCCATGCAGTTGTGCCCCTTCTTTCCCTACAGTCCCCTTATTTGTGGCTGAGGTAGCGGTCTCTGTTGTCAATCCCAAAATGTTCTTTAGTTCTTTAGGCTGTTTCAGATTTTTCAATTCCTCTTCTAAACTCTGTATCCTAGCTTCTGCTGCTTTGACATGCACCTCCCACTTCCTGCTTTCCATATCTATCCTCTCTTCCATTCTCATGCTAAGTTCTTCTAGTTTCTTTTCCCATTTATGATCCCTTTTTATGAGCTCTGCTGCCCAATCTTCCTTTGCATTTTCCTCCTCCTGTCCCTTGGTTTTTCTTGTTGCTCTCTGGCAACCCATTTTTGTTTTATCCTGATTGCCTCAGAGTGGGAAACCTATGTAGTTCTGTATGTTAGGTTAGTAGTGTGTATGTCAGAGTGTGGGGGGGGGGGAAGTAGTGGAGGAACTGTGGCTATGTGGGAGCTGAGTGGGGAGGGGTGGGGAGGGTGATCGAGGGAGGGGAGGGATCAGGGGAAGTAGTGAGATGTCGGTGGTGAGGGGGGGAGTGTATGTGTGTGTATGTGTGTGTGTGTGTTTTCCACTGATTTGTGTGATATTCTCTGTCTTGTAAAGAAGACTCTGGGTGTGATTTATGGTATTTTATTTATGAATAGGTTTCTTCTAATGTCGACTTCTATACACCGTTTCGTCTAACGTCGACTTTTATAAATATCTTAGGTGAGGGCTCCATATTGGTGCTGCATACTCCAAGCTGGGCCTGACATATGCCGTATATGAGACCGTAAATTATCTGATGAAAACTCTGGAGGAATAGGCGTCTAAATAAATCAAATGAACCCAACATATTGCCTTATATACGTATTGCTGAAAAGAGACACAAAATGTTTGTGGTGACCAAGGTCCCAATACCCAAAACTTTACAATATAATGTCCTAGAGTTGGAGTTTTACAATAAATTGTCCTAGAGTTGGAGTTTTGTTTCTTTTTTCCAACAAGAAGTCGGTATTATATATCAATTTTACCAGTTTACTTACTGTCAGTATATTATCTCATTTTATTACTACCTGATGTCTTCATGATGTCAAAATTCAGGGCTTCCACTCCTTCGTTTAGTAGTTCATGTTCGATCTTCTTTTTTTTTTTCTCCCGCTACGTTTATTATATCTTACTATCTGAGCTCTTCATCATTTGTTACTTCCATATTCTCCAGCACGCTATGCACTATTCTTCCCTCCCACACTTCATGTACTTGTTCCTGCGCACTTTTCACCGGTGGGACTCTCATGAAAGTTTTTAGAGAAGCCTGGCAACGAGAGCAGAAATTGTGTCTCATGAACTGTCAGATAGAGGCTTGAACCATCACTATTCCTTGTGCTGACTGACCTACACACGTTCAGCCCTTCACGTAATAATAAAAATATCAATAAATGTATTTATCAATGAGATGTCCAGTTCATTTAGAGATTTTTTCTCACGATACAATTCTGTAATAACCGTCCAGTTATTACTATGGTACCAAGGCAGTTCCAATAAAAAATAATTCATATACTACGCCAATAATTTTATTTTTCACTTGGTACCAGGCACTAGAGTGTGGCCCTGGTATAACATACTGTGTACTATCGTGGTTAGACTTATCGCCATTGTAAGTTTAATTACATTTACATACGGGATAAAACGATCATGTTTACTCTGATGACTTCATTTCAGAGAGCCGTAAATTAAAGCAACTCACGTGAAAAAGTCCCAGATGTTGCGAAAATTAAAAGAAAAAATGAGAATAAATTAAAGAATGAAAGCCAATTTTATTCTGATCCCATTTTATGGATCTTGTAACACAAGTGGCTGTGTTCCACATATCTTGTAACACAAGTGGTTGTGTTCCATATATCTTGTAACACAAGTGGTGATGTTCCATATATCTTGTAACACAAGTGGTGATGTTCCATATATCTTGTAACACAAGTGGTGATGTTCCATATATCTTGTAACACAAGTGGTGATGTTCCATATATCTTGTAACACAAGTGGCTGTGTTCCGTATATCTTGTAACACAAGTGGTGATGTTCCATATATCTTGTAACACAAGTGGTGATGTTCCATATATCTTGTAACACAAGTGGTGATGTTCCATATATCTTGTAACACAAGTGGTGATGTTCCATATATCTTGTAACACAAGTGGTGATGTTCCATATATCTTGTATATCTTGTAACACAAGTGGTTCCGTATATCTTGTAACACAAGTGTTCCATATATCTTGTAACACAAGTGGTGATGTTATCTTGTAACCATATATCTTGTAACACAAGTTCCATATATCTTGTAACACAAGTGATGATGTTCCATATATCTTGTAACACAAGTTCCATATATTTTGTAACACAAGTTCCATATATCTTGTAACACAAGTGGCTGTGTTCCGTATATCTTGTAACACAAGTTCCATATATCTTGTAACACAAGTGGCTGTGTTCCGTATATCTTGTAACACAAGTGGCTGTGTTCCGTATATCTTGTAACACAAGTGGCTGTGTTCCGTATATCTTGTAACACAAGTGGCTGTGTTCCATATATCTTGTAACACAAGTGGTTGTATTCGGTATATATTGTAACACAAGTGATTGTGTTCCATATATCTTGTAACACAAGTGGTTGTGTTCCACACATCTTGTAACACAAGTGGTTGTGTTGCACATATCTTGTAACACAAGTGGTTGCGTTCCACATATCTTGTAACACAAGTGGTTGTGTTCCATATATCTTATAACACAAGTGGTTGTGTTCCACATATCTTGTAACGCAAGTGGTTGTGTTCCATATATCTTGTAACACAAGTGGTGATGTTCCATATATCTTGTAACACAAGTGGTTGTGTTCCACATATCTTGTAACACAAGTGGTTGTGTTCCACATATCTTGTAACACAAGTGGTTCTGTTCCACATATCTTGTAACACAAGTGGTTGTGTTCCACATATCTTGTAACACAAGTGGTTGTGTTCCATATATCTTGTAACACAAGTGGTTGTGTTCCATATATCTTGTAACACAAGTGGTTGTGTTCCATATATCTTGTAACACAAGTGGTTGTGTTCCATATATCTTGTAACACAAGTGGTTGTGTTCCATACATCTTGTAACACAAGTGGTTGTGTTCCACATATCTTGTAACACAAGTGGTTGTGTTCCATATATCTTGTAACACAAGTGGTTGTGTTCCACATATCTTGTAACACAAGTGGTTGTGTTCCACATATCTTGTAACACAAGTGGTTGTGTTCCACATATCTTGTAACACAAGTGGTTGTGTTCCACATATCTTGTAACACAAGTGGTTGTGTTCCACATATCTTGTAACACAAGTGGTTGTGTTCCATATATCTTGTAACACAAGTGGTTGTGTTCCATATATCTTGTAACACAAGTGGTTGTGTTCCACATAACACAAGTGGTTGTGTAACACAAGTGGTTGTGTTCCATATCTTGTAACACAAGTGGTTGTGTTCCACATTGTAACACAAGTGGTTGTGTTCCATATATCTTGTAACACAAGTGGTTGTGTTCCATATATCTTGTAACACAAGTGGTTGTGTTCCACATAACACAAGTGGTTGTGTTCCACATATCTTGTAACACAAGTGGTTGTGTTCCACCATATATCTTGTAACACAAGTGGTTGTGTTCCACATATCTTGTAACACAAGTGGTTGTGTTCCACATATCTTGTAACACAAGTGGTTGTGTTCCACATATCTTGTAACACAAGTGGTTGTGTTCCATATATCTTGTAACACAAGTGGTTGTGTTCCACATATCTTGTAACACAAGTGGTTGTGTTCCACATATCTTGTAACACAAGTGGTTGTGTTCCACATATCTTGTAACACAAGTGGTTGTGTTCCATATATCTTGTAACACAAGTGGTTGTGTTCCATATATCTTGTAACACAAGTGGTTGTGTTCCATATATCTTGTAACACAAGTGGTTGTGTTCCACATATCTTGTAACACAAGTGGTTGTGTTCCACACATCTTGTAACACAAGTGGTTGTGTTCCACATATCTTGTAACATAAGTAGTTGTGTTCCACATATCTTGTAACACAAGTGGTTGTGTTCCACATATCTTGTAACACAAGTGGTTGTGTTCCACATATCTTGTAACACAAGTGGTTGTGTTCCACATATCTTGTAACACAAGTGGTTGTGTTCCATATATCTTGTAACACAAGTGGTTGTGTTCCACATATCTTGTAACACAAGTGGTTGTGTTCCACATATCTTGTAACACAAGTGGTTGTGTTCCACATATCTTGTAACACAAGTGGTTGTGTTCCATATATCTTGTAACACAAGTGGTTGTGTTCCATATATCTTGTAACACAAGTGGTTGTGTTCCATACATCTTGTAACACAAGTGGCTGTGTTCCGTATATCTTGTAACACAAGTGGCTGTGTTCCATATATCTTGTAACACAAGTGGTTGTATTCGGTATATATTGTAACACAAGTCCACATATCTTGTAACACAAGTGGTTGTGTTCCACATATCTTGTAACACAAGTGGTTGTGTTCCACATATCTTGTAACACAAATGGTGTGTTCCATATATCTTGTAACACAAGTTCCATATATCTTGTAACACAAGTGGTTGTGTTCCATATATCTTGTAACACATGTGGTTGTGTTCCATATATCTTGTAACACAAGTGGTTGTGTTCCATATATCTTGTAACACAAGTGGTTGTGTTCCACATATCTTGTAACACAAGTGGTTGTGTTCCATATATCTTGTAGCACAAGTGGTTGTGTTCCATATATCTTGTAACACAAGTGGTTGTGTTCCACATATCTTGTAACACAAGTGGTTGTGTTCCACATATCTTGTAACACAAGTGGTTGTGTTCCATATATCTTGTAACACAAGTGGTTGTGTTCCACATATCTTGTAACACAAGTGGTTGTGTTCCACATATCTTGTAACACAAGTGGTTGTGTTCCACATATCTTGTAACACAAGTGGTTGTGTTCCACATATCTTGTAACACAAGTGGTTGTGTTCCATATATCTTGTAACACAAGTGGTTGTGTTCCATATATCTTTTACGCTTCCTCATTCTTGGTTTCCACATCTTCACTACCTTCATCAAACTATAGGATTTGTTTGGAGTTTTCTCAAGAGTGTATTAAATCTGGTTAAGGAACTTCATTTTGTCCTCATAGTCTTCTCTTCCTTTCAGTAGACAACCTGTTATCCTTCTCTCCTTCCTTTCCTCCTCCTCCTTCTTCCTTTCCTTTCCTCTCCTTCTCTAATAGTCCCGTAAACTATGCGCAAACGTCTTGTTTTCCTTCTTTTTCTTCGTTAGGCACAACTCTACTACGTTCTCTTATGCTGATAGAAAGTGACCACCTTCCAAATGGCGTAATGGCAACAACAGCGAAGACAAAGCACACTTTTTACAACAAGCTTTCATTGAAACAACGTTTCGCTCTCTTTAGAGTTTTATGGAGCTCTAACAGAGCGATAAGTTATACTACTAAAAAGCTTGTCTGCAACGTGAGTCTTCATAAAATGATTACTTGTTTCTATGGTGACATTTGACTATCTTTTTAATATCTGATTAAGTCATGATAATTATTGACATGCTGAGTAAAAGTTTCTTGTAGACGACTCCTGCCAGCGAGGCTTGTTTTCCCAGCCAGTGAGGCATTTTTTCCAGCCAGCCAGCCACGCAATTTATTTACAACCATCCACGTATTTATTTCCAGATAGCCAGGCAGATACATGACAACAAAGTTATCATGCATCTGAGGTGCCTCCCTTATTGCTAGGCATCTAGCTGTTGTGAGGCTCCTATTAATAATTTTATTAATCTCTTTTCTTCTTGAACCGATGGCTCAAAAACTAAAAACTCGTGTCATTGTCAGGACTTGTGATACGGGCTGATAATGTCCTGCTTTATCCTTGAAGCATGAGATTTAAGCAAAGAGCTGCATGTGAACGCTCTCTCCTGCACTATGTAAGGTGTCTGGGGGATTTATTGCCCAGCTACAACCCCTGGGTGCCAACAAGAGCTCATTGCCCCAGCACCCCCGTGCAGCTTTCTGCTTCTCTCCTGATCACTGCTTCTCTGATTATTTCATGACTGCAGTTGCGTACGTTGTCGGACGAGAGAGGAGATAGAAAGGAGGAAAAGAATAGATAAAAGGAAGGGTAAGAGATAGATAGATAGATAGAGAGAGAGAGAGAGAGAGAGAGAGAGAGAGAGAGAGAGAGAGAGAGAGAGAGAGAGAGAGAGAGAGAGAGAGAGAGAGAGAGAGAGAGAGAGAGAGAGAGAGAGAGAGAGACAGACAGACAGAGACAGAGACAGAGAGAGACAGAGAGAGAGACAGAGAGAGACAGAGAGACAGAGAGACAGAGACACAAAGACACAAACACAGACACACAGACACAGACACAAAGGCGCAGACGCAGACACAGACACACACACACACACACACACACACACACACACACACACACACACACACACACACACACACACACACACACACACACACACACACACACACACACACACACACACACACACACACACACACACACACACACACACACACACATACACACACACACACCACGAAACGATAGTGTGCCAACTCGCCTGTATACATTTTTGTAGCACGGATCCTTCCATTTGTCAGCCTGGCGATGTAGCCGTCAGGCAGCTGTCAGCAACCGTCAGCCTCTCAGAGGAGCTGACAGATTGCACACCGGCTACTGAAGCAGCTGTAGTTATTTGTGATTGTCATGTAGCTGTTGAATCATACACTCACTATCAGTCATTATTATTATTATTATTATTATTATTATTATTAGTAATAGTAGTAGTAGTAGTAGTAGTCGTAGTAGTAGCAATCAAATGCGCATGTACAGGTTAATAATCTACCATCGCACATGCGCATAAACACCAACAATCAACTCTGCATCATCAGCCTTCGCAGACATCCTCTCAAAAAATAAATGCTACTTTACAGGAAACAAAATAATAATCAGGCAAAAAAAAAAAAAAAAAAAAACTTTGATGTACATTTTGACAATTTTTGTTCCGTCCAGCAGAGTTTGTGAAGTTACAAGGACCTTACAGAGAGAGAAAAAAAGGAAGGTAACTGCATCAAAGTGACCATTCCAGCGTGGTAATTAACAAGACTGATACTTGTTTCATTGGTGTAGTCACTGCTAAGTCACGGGGAAAAGAACGTGTGTCGGAAAATGTTAAAATCGCGAGTAGGGTTTTTTGGGGGGAAAAAGATTTTACTTATGTGATGAATAGAACTAAGAGCTAAAATATGGGGGAATAATAATGATGATGATGATGATGGTAATAATAATAATAATAATAATAATAATAATGATAATAATAATAATAATAATAATAAAATTATTATTATTATTATTATTATTATTATTATTATTATTATTATTATTATTATTATTATTATTACCCATATTTTAGGTCTTAGTTCTATTCATCCTGTAAATAATCACATCGACACCATGCCCAGCCCTTCTAGGGTAGGGTAGGTACCTGAGCCAGAGCTTGCAGCTCACAAGACTGTCATTCTCATTAGCCCCCTTGGGGCGGGGATGGCAGACCAGAGAGGCCTAGCTTGTGGCTAGGCCTGGGGATAGTTGGTCCCAAAGATGAGGAGGTACTTGTGCCTCCTCCTATGGGAGACTTAGGTCTCAGACACTCCCTAGACAGGGAGCCAAAGCCGGGCCACCACTTGGAAAATACTGGCGAATCTTTAATAATAATAATAATAATAATAATAATAATAATAATAATAATAATAATAATAATAATAATAATGATAATAATAATAATAATAATAATAATAATAATAATAATAATAATAATAATAATAATAATATTATTATTATTATTATTATTATTATTATTATTATTATTATTATTATTATTATTATTATTATTATTATTGTTATTTTCAAAATACTACAACACAAACACTAATAATATTTATATTATATCAAGTGTTTCGCAGCATCCTGAAAAGGAAAACACATTAACAACAGTCATACAATTCTTTGTCTTTCCGAACACTGGCTGGAAATTGTACAGCAAGCGATCCTCTGACTCACATCACTCATCTTTCATAGTTCAGGCACTGTGTTAAAACATCCTTCAGTGTCCCTTTACTTATATTATGATGTTCATACTAACAACGTTTCAAATTCTTAAGACAATTTGTCGTTGCTCGCTCCGTTCTAGCACACACATTCCTGCAGAGAGTGAGGCTCAAGTTAGGGTATGCAGGAGAGAGGGAGATTATTATCCAGCAAAAGATGGCCTTAAGGATGTGTGATGTTAACTTATCATATTTATAGATGCGACTGTGCGGGAAGTGAATTCTAGGGTGTTGGGAAGAGGTGTGAGAATAATGGATTACGAATTAAATACACGATTGTTTTGGGATATTCTACCGAAAAGTGACAAATGTAGGTGTAGGAATTTAGAAGGGTATATAAAATGATGAATTAAAAGCGAAAATAAGAAAAAGCAAGGAGATAAGAGCAACAAGAAAACCTAAGCGATGAAAGATTGGATATCAGATTGGATGTGGGGGGGAAGGAGTATGGTGGAAATAAATATGTTCCGATGGGAGTGAACCTGTGGGTAGATGAGTCTATGAAATATGATGAACACCACAGAATAGAAAGGATAAAAAAGGGTGGGTGGTACATCGAGACATTTCTGGAGACAAAGAACTTTATCCATGAAGGCAAAATTTTCAAGTCTAGTGGTACCATATTGTTATGGGTTTGAAGCATGGGTTTTAAATGTTGCAGCGAGGAAGGGGCTGGAAGTAGTGGAGATGGCATGTTTCAGGGCAATGTGTGGTGTAAATATTTTGCAGGGAATTCGAAGCGTTAAGATTAGGAACTGTTGGATTACTAAAAGTATCATTCAGAGGGCCAAGGAGGGGCTGTTGAGGTGGTTTGGGCACTTAGAGATATGGAGCAAGGTATAAAGATGGGATATATGAATACAGGACAGAGGGTAAGCTGGGTAGGAGTCGTCTCAGGAAGGGTTGAACGGTAGGTGTAAAGGAGGTTTTGAGTGGGAATGGACTTCTCAGCGAGTGAGACTATGAAAGAAGTAATAAACCATAGAAGAGAAAAAGACACAAAGGTGAGCGGTGCGTTGAGGCAACTGAAGAGAGAGAACATTTCCATGGACTCAAAAATAAGGAATGTACCAGCGTACAGTGGTGCCAACACTGTTAAGTGGTTGGGATGCAGGGTTGTAAATGTTGCAAAGAAGAGGAAGGTGGAGGCACAAGAAGTGTCATGTTTGAGGAAGATGTGGCATCAACATTATGCAGAGAAATCAGAGTATGGAAATTAGAAGTAGGCGTGAGTTACTAAAAATATAATTCAACTGGCTGAGCAGGAGTTGTTGAAGTGGTTAGGCACTTAGAGAGAATGAAGCAATATTAGAATGACTAGAAGGGGTTTGGGTTGCGAAAGAGGCTTATGGGAGGGGGTTAAAGAGGTTTTGAGTGCTAGGGTTATGGACATCCAACATGCTTGTGTGAGGAATTAAGACACTTATGCAACACATGGGAATCTTTATTGAAGAAACGTTTCGCCACACAGTGGCTTCATCAGCCCAATACAAAGTAGAAATGGGTAAGGAGAGGAGGAGTTTGAGGTCATCAGTCCCTCAACCTGGAATCGATGTGTTCAGTCCATCACTCTTGTAGGAAGTACAGCATAGATATTGTTGTTGTAAGTTTGCCGGTACTTCCGGCCCGGGTCTTCTCCAGATGGCGACCCGGCGGTGGCCTCTCGGGCGGGGGGTGTCGTTCATCTTCTTTCTTCTGTATTCTTTCTCGAGGCCCTCCCTCCGGTTGGAGGGTGACTTCTTCTGTCTTGCGGTGACTCCCCAAGTGAGAAGTGTCTTCTCGTTTAGCATCTTCAGCAGCATAGGAGGGCGGAGGCAGCAATTACAGGGTTCGTTTTGGAGCCACACCCCAGCTTTAGCAGGCAGCAAAATGCTGGGGAAACTTGTCTTCACGGTGATTGATCATTGACAGTCCTGCTAGGTGAGGGTACAGTTTTCGGCAGAACCATTCTAGAGAGTCCTGAATTTCTTCCTTTTGATGTACTCGAGTGCCACAAGCGGTGACTTTTTGAGAGTAGGTTGATCAGGGATTCAGTGGTGAATGATCGAGTTGAGTCGCAGGTGAACTTGACTGTCCCTTTGTGGAGGCGTGTACATTACGTTCTCATTCTGGTTGGTTGTGTAGAAGTATGCACCAGGCAAGAACTGGACTTCTTGTGAAGGAGTGGTGGTAGTATATAGGGATGCATCCCAAGGCTCTTGTGTTTTAACCTTCTTGGCTGGTGGCCGAGACGATTGAGGTGAGGCGTCTGATTGGTCCGTTGTGACGGAGGTGGAGGCAGGTGCTAGTGGACTCTCATTGGTGGAATCGGTCGGCGTCTCAGTGGTCTCTGACTGGTCCATCTCTGTGTCGGGAGGAAGGTGTGGTAGCGGTGGAGCAGCGGTAATGTTGGCGACATTTGCAGTGGATTTTATGATCTCTGTGGAAGGTGGAGATGCAGGGAATGTGAAACCAGGCATGTTGTTGAGCTTGATGTAGTAAAGAATCTTGGTGGAGTCGCCAGCAAGAGCTGGCGAAGAAGTGGTAGATGCAGCTTGCGTGGCTTGAAGAATCTTGGTAGTATCTGCTTGAAGCTTGGTAATAGCAGCATATGTAGTCGCTTGTGCAGTGGGTTTATTTTTTTGTTGTTGTTAGAGTTGTTTCTTAAGTATATCTCTTCTGGTTGGGCACTTGGCAGCAAGAGTATGGTGATCATTCTTGCAGTTCAAGCATTTAGGTGGAGAGGCAGTAGTGCACGTCCTGAAGTCATGACCCTCAAGGCCGCAGGTGGAGCAGAACTTCTTATTCTTGGCAGGGCAGTCTTTGGTGGTATGTAGGTATGAGTAACAGTTGGAACACTGTGGAATTTGATAGAATTTTTCTGCTTCGATGAAGGCTGGATTGATGTGGAAGTAGTGAATAGCCAGTCCCTCAGCGAGAGCTCTGGTTGCCATGCTGACGTCACTGAAGGTGACCTTCAGCATGGAGGAGGCATTGGGTATTTTGGTAATGAATTCCACCTTGGCCTAAGGGTTCTGTGCTTCAATGAATGACTTGATTTCTTCGGTAGCCTGGGCAGTGATGAGCCTGTGGAGTCTCTTGAGGAACACAGTTCTCCTGGCCCTCAGAGCTGGGAAAGTCAAGACAATAAATCCCTGATCTCGTAGAGTGGTTGTAGCAGTGGTGGTAATGAGTTTTTCAGCCTCGGTGTCGTCAGTACAGACAACAACGAAGGCCTCTTTGAGCGACAGAATCGCATTAAACTTGACTTGCAGTCTGCCACTGACGACAGCTGAAAGTGCTAGCTTGGACGAGTCATTGACTGTCCCACTCTCTGGCTTGATCTTTACCCTGTTCGAGAAGTGCATCGTGAAGTGTGGTCTACGTCTGCTGTGAAGCATAGAACGAACGAACAAACAAGTTCAGGTAAGATCCCAAATGGAATGAGCGGGAAAGACGGGGCAGACGAAGAATAGCTCTGGAGACGAGTGTTCTTAGTCGTAGAAATAGAGCCAGGGCTTAACCCAGCAGCTAAGGCGATCGTGGGACAGACATTGAGAACAGAAAATCAGGCTCTTCTGATGGGACTCCGGTGGGTTGAGCGGGGAGGACGGGACAGGCGAAGATTAGCGCTAGAGAGGAGTGTAGAATGAGCCATGTCTTAACCCAAAAGCTAAGGCGAACGTGGGTCAGAGAATGAATTGCGCAAGGTACCTGTCAGAGAATCCAAGGTTATTTGTAAATAGGGTTAGGAGCAGGATCATACAAGGAGTAGAAAAGGTTGCGTTGGTTTGTGGATCTGCGAATGTCTTCATCATGGAGGGAGGTCCAGTAGTCATGTCGTGTCTCAAGTTTGTCTATCTGTCTGTCACTGAGCGTCTTACAGTACAGATTCAGCGCAGGGATGTCTAATTGGGTATGAAGAGACTCGCTTGAGGCGAAGTCCTCCCATCTGACATCAAGCACCCAGCTCAGCGCTTTGTTCTGGACAGGCTGCAGTTTAAGTAAGTTCGTTTTACCTGCATGAGAGAGAGCTAGAGTAAGTTATCAGAGGACGTATTAGGGATTTGTAGAGGTGTAATTTGGTGCGTTGGGAGGCATGTTGCAGCTTGTAAAGGCCCGCAAGGGTCTTACTAGCTATTACATGCCTTAAATGAATGTGTCCATGTAAGCGAAGAAGGTAGTCAAGATAACCGCCAAAGACAGTGACAGATTGTGTGATGGGGATGTAAGTGCGGGTGTCAGCAGTTCTAAGCTCAACAGTTAATGGAGGATCACGTTTCTTATAGTTAAAATATGTAATGCTGGATTTAGCTGCATTGGATTTGATCCTCCATTTTTGCTCCCAGATTGCTATCCTGTCGACCTCATTTTGTGCTTTGTGTGTGAGTGTATCTATATTGGCGTGGGTGATAAGTTGTGTAACGTCGTCTGCATAAACTAGAGTGATGGAGTTGTGGTATACAGGTGTTGGAATGTCGTTAGTGTGTAAAATGTAGAGAGTAGGGGATAGGACAGATCCCTGGGGTACTCCAGCATTTAGTGTGAAGTAGTCAGAGTACCAGCCTTGGAATTTGATTCTCATAGCGCGGCCGTCTAGGAAATTGCGGAGGAGTTTACGAGTAGTGAGAGGCAGGTTAAAGTTAGTGCAGAGTTTGTGTTTGAGCCCTTCATGCCAGACAGTGTCAAAAGCTTTTTCAACGTCTTTCGCAACCAGGGCTGTCCTGTTACTTTGTTTTGTGTTTATGTGGACGTAGTTGAGAATGGTGTTAATGGCATCCTGTGTGGATCTGTGTGTTCTGAAGCCAAACTGGCCATGAAGCCACTGTGTGGCGAAACGTTTCTTCAATAAAGATTCCTATATGTTGCAGAAGTGTCTCAATTCTTCAAGTTGTCGGTTTTCAAAACTATTCATCATATCTGTCAGACACTGCAACATCATGGAATCTTGGTACAAAGACTTCAACGCTTGCCCATCCTCAGGACGACGACCTACTTACACTAGTGGCAGGTCCCACTGCGATCCCGCCTCCTGCTTCGACTCACATGACTGCTATATATGAGCCACCTCTTTGGCTCTATGCTGTACTTCCTATAAGAGTGATGGACTGAACACATCGATTCCAGGTTGAGGGACTGATTACATCAAACTCCTCCTCTCCTTACCCATTTCTACTTTGTATTGGACTGACGAAGCCACTGTGTGGCGAAACGTTTCTTCAGTAAAGATTCCTATATGTTGCATAAGTGTCTCAGTTCTTCAAGTTGTCGGTTTTCAAAACCATTCATCACATGCTTGTGTGAGCATGCTGGATTGGAGTGAAGTAAGTGGTTGTTGTGACCCTACGTGCTGTTGGAGTGATTAGCAAAGTAACTTAAGAAAGGATTCAGGGAAACCGATTAACCAGTCTTGAGTATTGGAGGTTGAAAGTACATTGTCCGCACTCTGAAGGAGAGGTGAAGATGTTGCATTTCGGATGGCAATCTGAAGTAAGATGAAGGCGCGCTTCTGGTAAGACAACGGTTGCACGAGAGATGGTGAACGTGTTATATCTTATATTTTTGTTCACCTTGCTTCGGTATGAGTCTACTGGTGTGATAAAGATGTGTTTATATGGTAATGTGTAGGAGAGTGAATCTGCTGGTGTGTGTAGCAGAGTGAACCTGCTGGTGTGTGAGGGAGAGTGAACCTGCTGGTGTGTGTGGCAGAGTGAACCTGCTGGTGTGTTAGGGAGAGTGAACCTGCTGGTGTGTGTGGAAGAGTGAACCTGCTGGTGTGTGTGGGAGAGTGAACCTGCTGGTGTGTGTGGGAGAGTGAACTTGTTGGTGCGTGAGGGAGAGTGAACCTGCTGGTGTGTGTGGGAGAGTGAACCTGTAGTGTGTGAGGGAGAGTGAACCTGTTGGTGTGTGAGGGAGAGTGAACCTGCTGGTGTGGGTGGGAGAGTGAACCTGTTGGTGTGTGAGAGAGAGTGAACCTGCTGGTGTGTGAGGGAGAGTGAATCTGCTGGTGTGTGAGGGAGAGTGAACCTGCTGGTGTGTGTGGGAGAGTGAACCTGCTGGTGTGTGTGGGAGAGTGAACCTGTTGGTGTGTGAGGGAGAGTGAACCTGCTGGTATGTGTGGCAGAGTGAACCTGCTGGTGTGTGAGGGAGAGTAAACCTGCTGGTGCGTTTGGGAGAGTGAACCTGCTGGCGTGTGTGGGAGAGTGAACCTGTTGGTGTGTGAGGGAGAGTGAACCTGCTGGTGTGTGAGGGAGAGTGAACCTGCTGGTGTGTGTGGGAGAGTGAACCTGTTGGTGTGTGAGGGAGAGTGAACCTGCTGGTGTGTCAGGGAGAGTGAACCTGCTGGTGTGTGTGGCAGAGTGAACCTGCTGGTATGTGAGGGAGAGTGAACCAGCTGGTGAGCAAGGGAGAGTGAACTTGCTGGTGTGTGTGGGAGAGTGAACCTGCTGGTGTGTGTGGCAGAGTGAACCTGCTGGTGTGTGAGGGAGAGTGAACCTGCTGGTGTGTGTGGCAGAGTGAACCTGCTGGTGTGTGTGGGAGAGTGAACCTGCTGGTGTGTGAGGGAGAGTGAACCTGCTGGTGTGTGTGGCAGAGTGAACCTGCTGGTGTGTGTGTGGGAGAGTGAACCTGTTGGTGTGTGAAGGAGAGTGAACCTGCTGGTGTGTGGGGGAGAGTGAACCAGCTGGTGTGTGAGGGAGAGTGAACCTGCTGGTGTGTGTAGGAGAGTGAACCTGCTTGTGTGTGAGAGAGAGTGAACCTGCTGGTGTGTGTGGGAGAGTGAACCTGCTGGTGTGTGTGGGAGAGTGAACCTGCTGGTGTGTGTGGGAGAGTGAACCTGCTGGTGTGTGTGGGAGAGTGAACCTGCTGGTGTGTGTGGGAGAGTGAACCTGCTGGTGTGTGTGGGAGAGTGAACCTGCTGGTGTGTGTGGGAGAGTGAGCCTGCTGGTGTGTGTGGGAGAGTGAACCTGCTGGTGTGTGAAGGAGAGTGAACCTGCTGGTGTGTGTGGGAGAGTGAACCTGCTGGTGTGTGAGGGAGAGTGAACCTGCTGGTGTATGTGGGAGAGTGAACCTGCTGGTGTGTGCGGGAGAGTGAACCTGCTGGTGTGTGTGTGTGGGAGAGTGAACTTGCTGGTGTGTGTGGGAGAGTGAACCTGCTGGTGTGTGTGGGAGAGTGAACCTGCTGGTGTGTGTGGGAGAGTGAACCTGCTGGTGTGTGTGGGAGAGTGAGCCTGCTGGTGTGTGTGGGAGAGTGAAACTGCTGGTGTGTGAGGGAGAGTGAACCTGCTGGTGTGTGTGTGTGGGAGAGTGAACTTGCTGGTGTGTGTGGGAGAGTGAACCTGCTGGTGTGTGTGGGAGAGTGAACCTGCTGGTGTGTGTGGGAGAGTGAACCTGCTGGTGTGTGTGGGAGAGTGAGCCTGCTGGTGTGTGTGGGAGAGTGAAACTGCTGGTGTGTGAGGGAGAGTGAACCTGCTGGTGTGTGTGGGAGAGTGAACCTGCAGGTGTGTGTGGGAGAGTGAACCTGCTGGTGTGTGTGGGAGAGTGAACCTGCTGGTGTGTGTGGGAGAGTGAACCTGCTGGTGTGTGTGGGAGAGTGAACCTGCTGGTGTGTGTGGGAGAGTGAACCTGCTGGTGTGTGAGGGAGAGTGAACCTGCTGGTGTGTGTGTGTGGGAGAGTGAACTTGCTGGTGTGTGTGGGAGAGTGAACCTGCTGGTGTGTGTGGGAGAGTGAACCTGCTGGTGTGTGTGGGAGAGTGAGCCTGCTGGTGTGTGTGGGAGAGTGAGCCTGCTGGTGTGTGTGGGAGAGTGAAACTGCTGGTGTGTGAGGGAGAGTGAACCTGCTGGTGTGTGTGGGAGAGTGAACCTGCAGGTGTGTGTGGGAGAGTGAACCTGATGGTGTGTGTGGGAGAGTGAACCTGCTGGTGTGTGTGGGAGAGTGAACCTGCTGGTGTGTGTGGGAGAGTGAACCTGCTGGTGTGTGTGGGAGAGTGAACCTGCTGGTGTGTGAGGGAGAGTAAACCTGCTGGTGTGTGAGGGAGAGTGAACCTGCTGGTGTGTGTGGGAGAGTGAACCTGCTGGTGTGTGTGGGAGAGTGAACCTGCTGGTGTGTGTGGGAGAGTGAGCCTGCTGGTGTGTGTGGGAGAGTGAAACTGCTGGTGTGTGAGGGAGAGTGAACCTGCTGGTGTGTGTGGGAGAGTGAACCTGCTGGTGTGTGTGGGAGAGTGAACCTGCTGGTGTGTGTGGGAAAGTGAACCTGCTGGTGTGTGTGGGAGAGTGAACCTGCTGGTGTGTGTGGTAGAGTGAACCTGCTGGTGTGTGAGGGAGAGTAAACCTGCTGGTGTGTGAGGGAGAGTGAACCTGCTGGTGTGTGAGGGAGAGTGAACCTGCTGGTGTGTGTGGGAGAGTGAGCCTGCTGGTGTGTGTGGGAGAGTGAACCTGCTGGTGTGTGAGGGAGAGTGAACCTGCTGGTGTGTGTGGGAGAGTGAACCTGCTGGTGTGTGTGGGAGAGTGAACCTGCTGGTGTGTGTGGGAGAGTGAACCTGCTGGTGTGTGTGGGAGAGTGAACCTGCTGGTGTGTGTGGGAGAGTGAACCTGCTGGTGTGTGTGGGAGAGTGAACCTGCTGGTGTGTGTGGGAGAGTGAGCCTGCTGGTGTGTGTGGGAGAGTGAACCTGCTGGTGTGTGAGGGAGAGTGAACCTGCTGGTGTGTGTGGGAGAGTGAACCTGCTGGTGTGTGAGGGAGAGTGAACCTGCTGGTGTGTGTGGGAGAGTGAACCTGCTTGTGTGTGAGGGAGAGTGAACCTGCTTGTGTGTGTGGGAGAGTGAACCTGCTGGTGTGTGTGGGAGAGTGAACCTGCTTGTGTGTGTGGGAGAGTGAACCTGCTTGTGTGTGTGGGAGAGTGAACCTGCTGGTGTGTGTGGGAGAGTGAACCTGCTTGTGTGTGTGGGAGAGTGAACCTGCTGGTGTGTGTGGGAGAGTGAACCTGCTGGTGTGTGTGGGAGAGTGAACCTGCTGGTGTGTGTGGGAGAGTGAACCTGTTGGTGTGTGTGGTAGAGTGAACCTGCTGGTGTGTGTGGGAGAGTGAACCTGCTGGTGTGTGTGGGAGAGTGAACCTGCTGGTGTGTGGGGGAGAGTGAACCTGCTGGTGTGTGTGGGAGAGTGAACCTGCTGGTGTGTGTGGGAGAGTGAACCTGCTGGTGTGTGTGGGAGAGTGAACCTGCTGGTGTGTGTGGGAGAGTGAACCTGCTGGTGTGTGTGGGAGAGTGAACCTGCTGGTGTGTGAGGGAGAGTGAACCTGCTGGTGTGTGTGGGAGAGTGAACCTGCTGGTGTGTGAGGGAGAGTGAACCTGCTGGTGTGTGTGGGAGAGTGAACCTGCTGGTGTGTGTGGGAGAGTGAATCTGCTGGTGTGTGTGGGAGAGTGAACCTGCTGGTGTGTGTGGGAGAGTGAACCTGCTGGTGTGTGTGGGAGAGTGAACCTGTTGGTGTGTGTGGGAGAGTGAACCTGCTTGTGTGTGGGGGAGAGTGAACCTGCTGGTGTGTGTGGGAGAGTGAACCTGCTGGTGTGTGTGGGAGAGTGAACCTGTTGGTGTGTGTGGGCGAGTGAACCTCCTTGTGTGTGTGGGAGAGTGAACCTGCTGGTGTGTGTGGGAGAGTGAACCTGCTGGTGTGTGTGGGAGAGTGAACCTGCTGGTGTGTGTGGGAGAGTGAAACTGCTGTAGTGTGTGGGAGAGTGAGCCTTCTGGTATACGTGGGAGTGTGAACCAGCTGGTGTGTGTGAGAGTGGTATTGATGGTGTGTGTGAGAGTGGTATTGATGGTGTGTGTGAGTGATACTGATGGCGTATATGAGTGTTCATCGTGGTGAGTGGGACAGTGGTATTCCTGTTGAGTGGGAGATGGTTCTGCTGGTGAGTGGAAAACTGGTCCTGCTGGTGAGCGGGAAAATGGACCTGCTGTTGAGTGGGAGACTGGTTCTGCTAGTGAGTGGGAGAGTGGTCCTACTAATGAGTGGGAGGGTGGTCCTGCTATTGAGTGGGAGAGTGGTCCTGCTAGTGAGTGGGAGAGTTATGCTGCTAGTGAGTGGGAGAGTGTCCTGCTAGTGAGTAGGAGAGTGGTCCTGCTAGTGAATGGGAGAGTGGTCCTGCTATTGAGTGGGAAAGTTGTACTGCTAGTGAGTGGGAGAGCGGTCCTGCTAGTGAGCGGGAGGGTGGGCCTGCTAGTGAGTGGGAGATCGGTCCTGCTAGTGAGTGGGAGAGTGGGCCTGCTAGTGAGTGGGAGAGTGGTTCTGCTAGTGAATGGGAGAGTGATCCTGGTAGTGAGAGAGTGGGCCTGCTAGTGAGTACGAGAGTTGTGCTGCTAGTGAGTGGGGGAGTGGTCCCGCTAGTGAGTGGGATGGTGGTCCTGGTAGTGAGTGCGAGAGTAGTCCTGCTAGTGAATGGGAAAGTTGTACTGCTAGTGAGTGGGAGAGCAGTCCTGTTAGTGAGCGGGAGGGTGGGCCTGCTAGTGAGTGGGAGATCGGTCCTGCTAGTGAGTGGGAGAGTGGGCCTGCTAGTGAGTGGGAGAGTGGTTCTGCTAGTAAGTGGGATAGTGGTCCTGCTAGTGAGTGAGAGAGTGCGCGTTTAGTGAGTGGGAGGGTGGTCCTGCTATTGAGTGGGAGAGTGGTCCTGCTAGTGAGTTGGTGAGTGGTCCTGCTAGTGAGTGGAATGGTTGTCCTGCTAGTGAGTGGGAGGGTGGTCCTGCTAGTTAGTGAGAGAGTGGTCCTGCTAGTGAGTGGGTGGGTGTTCCTGCTAGTGAGTGGGATAGTTGTCCTGCTAGTGAGTGGGAGAGTTGTCCTATTAGTTAGTGGGAAAGTGGTCCTGCTAGTTAGTGGGAGAGTGGTCCTGCTAGTTAGTGGGAAAGTGGTCCTGCTAGTGAGTGGGAGAGTGGTCCTGCTAGTGAGTGGGAGAGTTGTCCTGTTAGTTAGTGGGAGAGTAGTCTTGCTAGTGAGTGGGAGAGTTGTCCTGTTAGTTAGTGGGAGAGTAGTCTTGCTAGTGAGTGGGAGAGTGGTTCTGCTAGTGAGTGGGAGAATTATCCTGCTAGTTAGTGGGAGAGTAGTCTTGCTAGTGAGTGGGAGAGTGGTCCTGCTAGTGAGTGGGAGAGTGGTCCTGCTAGTGAGTGGGAGAGTGGTCCTGCTAGTGAGTGGGAGAGTGATGCAACACACCGAGACACATTATGTCCTGAATTATATTTGCATAATTACACACGCTGCGAGTATTCAAAATTTGCTCATGCAATCAACAACAAATGCAATAGAGTCATGAATAACTCATCAACATACTCCATGATTAGTATTTTTGCTGGCGAATAATTAATGAGTAACTTGCAGTAGCACAGAGTGAATCTTTACCAAGGTTACACTCATCCAAGCTTTTAGCTAGTGCAGTAACTTAGCAACCATTAGTCTGCAACCATGCGGTGTTTCTCTTAAGTCTGCAACCATGCAGTGTCCAATAGCCTGCAACCATGCAGCATGTCCATAAGTCTGGAACCATGCAGTGTGGCCCATAAGTCTGGAACCATGCAGTGTGTCCCATAGTCTGCAACCATGCAGTGTGGGCCATAAGTCTGGAACCATGCAGTGTGGCCCATAAGTCTGGAGCCATGCAGTGTGGCCCATAAGTCTGGAACCATGCAGTGTGGCCCATAAGTCTGGAACTATGCAGTGTGGCCCATAAGTCTGGAACTATGCAGTGTGGCCCATAAGTCTGGAACCATGCAGTGTGGCCCATAAGTGTGGAACCCTACAGGAGTGTTCCATAAATATGGAACCAAAGAGGAGTATATAATACACCTGAAAATATACAGGGGTGTTCCGTGAACCTTGACCCATACAAGAGTGCTCCATAAGTATGGAACCATACAGGAGTGCTCCATAAGTATGGAAACATACAGGAGTGCTCCATAAGTATGGAACCATACAGGAGTGCTCCATAAGTCTGGAACCATACAGGAGTGCTCCATAAGTCTGGAACCATACAGGAGTGCTCCATAAGTCTGGAACCATACAGGAGTGCTCCATAAGTCTGGAACCATACAAGAGTGCTCCATAAGTCTGGAACCATACAGGAGTGCTCCATAAGTCTGGAACCATACAGGAGTGCTCCATAAGTCTGGAACCATACAGGAGTGCTCCATAAGTCTGGAACCATACAAGAGTGCTCCATAAGTCTGGAACCATACAGGAGTGCTCCATAAGTCTGGAACCATACAGGAGTGCTCCATAGGTCTGGAACCATACAGGAGTGCTCCATAAGTCTGGAACCATACAGGAGTGCTCCATAAGTCTGGAACCATACAGGAGTGCTCCATAAGTCTGGAACCATACAGGAGTGCTCCATAGGTCTGGAACCATACAGGAGTGCTCCATAAGTCTGGAACCATACAGGAGTGCTCCATAAGTCTGGAACCATACAGGAGTGCTCCATAAGTCTGGAACCATACAGGAGTGCTCCATAAGTCTGGAACCATACAGGAGTGCTCCATAGGTCTGGAACCATACAGGAGTGCTCCATAAGTCTGGAACCATACAAGAGTGCTCCATAAGTCTGGAACCATACAGGAGTGCTCCATAAGTCTGGAACCATACAGGAGTGCTCCATAAGTCTGGAACCATACAAGAGTGCTCCATAAGTCTGGAACCATACAGGAGTGCTCCATAAGTCTGGAACCATACAGGAGTGCTCCATAAGTCTGGAACCATACAGGAGTGCTCCATAAGTCTGGAACCATACAGGAGTGCTCCATAAGTCTGGAACCATACAGGAGTGCTCCATAAGTCTGGAACCATACAGGAGTGCTCCATAAGTCTGGAACCATACAGGAGTGCTCCATAAGTCTGGAACAATACAGGAGTGCTCCATAAGTCTGGAACCATACAGGAGTGCTCCATAAGTCTGGAACCATACAGGAGTGCTCCATAAGTCTGGAACCATACAGGAGTGCTCCATAAGTATGGAACCATACAGGAGTGCTCCATAAGTCTGGAACCATACAGGAGTGCTCCATAAGTCTGGAACCATACAGGAGTGCTCCATAAGTCTGGAACCATACAGGAGTGCTCCATAAGTCTGGAACCATACAGGAGTGCTCCATAAGTCTGGAACCATACAGGAGTGCTCCATAAGTCTGGAACCATACAGGAGTGCTCCATAAGTCTGGAACCATACAGGAGTGCTCCATAAGTCTGGAACCATACAGGAGTGCTCCATAAGTCTGGAACCATACAGGAGTGCTCCATAAGTCTGGAACCATACAGGAGTGCTCCATAAGTCTGGAACCATACAGGAGTGCTCCATAAGTCTGGAACCATACAGGAGTGCTCCATAAGTATGGAACCATACAGGAGTGCTCCATAAGTATGGAACCATACAAATTTGAGGTTCTTTAACCAGAGGTTTCGTAAGTTGAGAGAGGAAGAAGGATAGGTAAGGATGGAATGTGGAAAAGGGGTAAGTGGGGGGTGAGGTGAGAGTTATAATAAAGGTAAGTGGCTAAACCACTTTGACATATATAAATAAG
>NC_091313.1:6462509-6602509 GCF_038502225.1 Cherax quadricarinatus | reverse complement strand
ACAACGTTTGTAAATGGTCCAAGTCGGACCGAAACGTTGTCATAGACTTCTCTCTCCTATGTCCGTTTTTTTGTGTATTGTTCCAGTCACGGTATTGTACCATTGTGTTCTGTGTGCGGTAATTTCAGTACTGTAGTGACTTGCTACAAAACATAACATACCTCACTATAGCGCTGCTAAAGTTATTCACACATATAACATAAAGTGAATGTTGTACTAAATTTTGTCATGGATTTTCGATGCGTCAGAGTGACTGATGTACCACCATCAGACGCTCTTCTCTGCTCACTAGTCTTATCACCTCTGTGAAGCTTTTGTACAAGTTACGGGGATGGAGTCTGTTTCTTTGTTTAAATCGTGTTAAACGCTAAACCCACGTGGGGTCATTCAGCGCAAGATGTGGTGGAGGCTTCATCCTCCGTCTCCTGAGCGCCAGACAAACGCGCTTTCCATTTATACTCACCAAGACGTCTGACGGGGATGGAGTGAGGCGTCAGTAGTGAACACATGATGTGGGGGGGAGGGAGGGAGGGAGGGAGGGTGGGAGGGAGGGAGGGGGAGGGACGGAGGGAGGGAGGTGTGAGGGAGCGTGTGAGGGGGAGGGAGGGAGGGAGCGTGTGAGAGAGGGAGGGAGGGAGGCAGGGAGGGATGGAGGGGGAGGGAGGGAGGGAGGGATTAATGGAGGGAGGGAGGGAGTGTGTGAGGGAGGGAGGGAGGGATGGAGGGAGGGAGGGAGGGAGGGAGGGAGGGAGGGAGGGAGCGTGTGAGAGAGGGAGGGAGGGAGGGAGGGAGGGAGGGAGGGGGTAGAAAGCGTCAGAAAATACTATATATTTTTTATTAATCTTCCTTCTCATTTTCTGTTACGTGGAGATAACAACACACGTTGTAGAACAAACATCAAAGGAACGTTCAGCTCCGTGTCCAGAACTTTATAAAGTCTCGTCACTTGATAATCTCTACACAAAGTGAAACATTATCACGAAACTTGGTCTACAAATTGCGGCTTCTCTTGACTATTCTCGGCAATACGTTTAAATTTACTTTTCAGCTACTTCTTTAACATCTTGTTTTCATAAAAATTTCTCTTAGATCCTCCAGCAACTCCTTCTCCTCTTCACTATCATCTACCGTGCCAAAAGTCGTTATCACCGAATATTTACGACTTGTTTTATTCCCTTTCACACATGGAGTAGTTACAGTTGGCCAGGTTTAAGATCACCTAACTATACGAGGATCATTAAAGCTTCAGTCTACATAGACTCTAACAACCAGAATGTACGAATCTCTAGAGTAGGGATTAAATTCTCGTTGCATACAACACTGAAATATGCACGCCACCTCACAGTGTATATACACCGAGAGATATACACTTCTCACCGTATATACACCGAGAGACATACACCTCTCAGTGTATATACACCGAGAGATACACACCTCACAGTGTATACACTGAGAGATGCACACCTTTCAGTGTATATATCCCCTGTGAATAACTTACTAGTTACAATTAGGAATATCTAAGCTGCTTAATTTCACGTTGAAAATAGAATGAAGTTCCTGATGCGAGAGTTGAACTCGAAGCAACATTCTAAATGTTGTTAAATGTTCTCGCCACCAATTTTGTGTTATTTCTAATGTCAAATTTACAATTCTCTCATCACAAATGTAAATGCAACTCTGTTTTAAATATAATTACACCTTTCCATTTGATACAAACAGCAGCGGGTTATGGCCATTCAAAACTGCATAGCTGAAAAAAAAAATTGTGTTGCACATGTAAACATTTAAACACGCAAAAATTTTATTGCAGCACAAGCAATGGAGTCACTCTTTTTTTGTGCACATTTTTAATGGAAACAAAGCAAGACTTTTTATTAGGTATACAACCTCGTTTGTAGCTTCTTCCTCAGTATTTTCTAGCTAAGTTAACATTTTAACATGCAAAACATTTTACTTAGTAAACATTTCATTAGACCACAAAATGGAATCACTTCTATTTTTCTCTGAGGTGCAAGTTCTCAGCAGAAACAACACAAGGAAGTCCTCAGCAGAAACAACACAAGGAAGTTCTCAGCAGAAACAACACAAGGAAGTTCTGAGCAGAAACAACACAAGGAAGTTCTGAGCAGAAACAACACAAGGAAGTTCTCAGCAGAAACAACACAAGGAAGTTCTCAGCAGAAACAACACAAGGAAGTCCTCAGCAGAAACAACACAAGGAAGTTCTCAGCAGAAACAACACAAGGAAGTTCTGAGCAGAAACAACACAAGGAAGTTCTGAGCAGAAACAACACAAGGAAGTTCTCAGCAGAAACAACACAAGGAAGTTCTCAGCAGAAACAACACAAGGAAGTTCTCAGTGGAAACAACACAAGGAAGTTCTCAGCAGAAACAACACAAGGAAGTTCTGAGCAGAAACAACACAAGGAAGTTCTCAGCAGAAACAACACAAGGAAGTTCTCAGCAGAAACAACACAAGGAAGTTCTGAGCAGAAACAACACAAGGAAGTTCTCAGCAGAAACAACACAAGGAAGTTCTCAGCAGAAACAACACAAGGAAGTTCTCAGTGGAAACAACACAAGGAAGTTCTCAGCAGAAACAACACAAGGAAGTTCTCAGCAGAAACAACACAAGGAAGTTCTCAGCAGAAACAACACAAGGAAGTTCTCAGTGGAAACAACACAAGGAAGTTCTCAGCAGAAACAACACAAGGAAGTTCTCAGCAGAAACAACACAAGGAAGTTCTCAGCAGAAACAACACAAGGAAGTTCTGAGCAGAAACAACACAAGGAAGTTCTGAGCAGAAACAACACAAGGAAGTTCTCAGCAGAAACAACACAAGGAAGTTCTCAGCAGAAACAACACAAGGAAGTTCTCAGCAGAAACAACACAAGGAAGTTCTCAGTGGAAACAACACAAGGAAGTTCTCAGCAGAAACAACACAAGGAAGTTCTCAGTGGAAACAAAAGAAAAAAGTTTTCAATAGGCAGTCTAACCCGCGTCTTCCCCACTGTTTTCTAGCTCAGTTACTGTGAAAGAGAAAGAATGGTGTGATGGTTTTTTTTACCTGTCGACAATTCTTGTATGATGCGAGAAGAGGAAGCAAGAGATATGTGAAAGGTTGTTCCTGCTTTCTGCATGTATTCTTAGACAAGTATTCTTCTGTAATGGGTTCGTGGAGGCTAGTGTTGAGAGAGAGAGAGAGAGAGAGAGAGAGAGAGAGAGAGAGAGAGAGAGAGAGATTGTGCATGTGTGTGTGAGAGAGATACACTTGAAAGTTAAGACACTTGTGCAACATCTGGTTATCTTTATTGTAGACGTTTCGCCATCCAGTGGCTTTATCAATACAGATTCTTGGACATAACAAGAAAACAGAAGAACTATATGCGAAAGATGAGGTAATCAGTCCCTCAGCCTTGGAGGTGGGGTTTAGAGCACCGTGGGTGTAGTGATTCTCGACCAGCACGGGGCTCGAAACACCACCTCCAAGGCTGATTACCTCATCTTTCGCATATAGTTCTTCTGTTTTCTTGTTATGTCCAAGAATCTGTATTGATAAAGCCTCTGGATGGCGAAACGTCTACAATAAAGATAACCGGATGTTGCACAAGTGTCTTAACTTTCATCTTGTCGGTATCATATACCTGTCTTGCACAGAGATATACTTATTCCTCTAACAACAACATCTGCTACTGACGTCATTAATAAACTAGCAGTTGTTGTTGTTGTGAGGTGACAAACAAACCTGACCTTTGCACTACGCTGGATCGTGTGTGTGTGTGTGTGTGTGTGTGTGTGTGTGTGTGTGTGTGTGTGTGTGTGTGTGTGTGTATGTTTGTGGGTTTTTGTAATTACATAATTGTAGCTACAGGAGCTTGTGATGTCCCATCTACTGTAATCTCTCGTGTGTTTAAATTTGCAATAGCTGTAGTATTCACTACCCGCTGTAGTCTCTCGTACTGTCCTCAAAACTCTCTCTCTTTCGACACTGTTTTTTCCCCTCAGTTTACAACTGTGATCTGTTCGCCCCGTTGCTAGTGTTAAGTAATCCTCACTCTCTACTTTTTGATACACTTCACTTATTTTCCGTCATCCAGCGAGAGAGTCTACAACGTGTCTTTAGGTATGTCTTTTTAGTAGATCTACATGTACAAGTATTTTAGAAGTGAAAAACAACATTAGTTATGTGTACTACGATTATCACAGGTTGATCTTCGTACTGACACCACTGGTAACACTGTACTGCTCCTTGTAGGAACACCATTGGTAACACTGTACTGCTCCTTGTGGGAACACCACTGGTAACACTGTACTGATATTTGTAGGAACAACCCTGGTAATACTCTACTGATCCTTGTAGAATCACCACTGGTAATACTTTACTGATCCTTGTAGAACCACCACTGGCAATACTGTGACGATCTTTTCAGTAACACTACTGGTAAAACTGTACTGAACCTTACAGGAACACCACTGGTATCACTGTACTGATCCTTACAGGAACACCACTGGTATCACTGTACTGATCCTTACAGGAACACCACTGGTATCACTGTACTGATCCTTACAGGAACACCACTGGTATCACTGTACTGAACCTTACAGGAACGCCACTGGTATCACTGTACTGATCCTTACAGGAACACCACTGGTATCACTGTACTGATCCTTACAGGAACACCACTGGTATCACTGTACTGATCCTTACAGGAACACCACTGGTATCACTGTACTGAACCTTACAGGAACACCACTGGTATCACTGTACTGATCCTTACAGGAACACCACTGGTATCACTGTACTGAACCTTACAGGAACGCCACTGGTATCACTGTACTGATCCTTACAGGAACACCACTGGTATCACTGTACTGAACCTTACAGGAACACCACTGGTATCACTGTACTGATCCTTACAGGAACACCACTGGTATCACTGTACTGAACCTTACAGGAACACCACTGGTATCACTGTACTGATCCTTACAGGAACACCACTGGTATCACTGTACTGATCCTTACAGGAACACCACTGGTATCACTGTACTGATCCTTACAGGAACACCACTGGTATCACTGTACTGATCCTTACAGGAACGCCACTGGTATCACTGTACTGATCCTTACAGGAACACCACTGGTATCACTGTACTGATCCTTACAGGAACGCCACTGGTATCACTGTACTGATCCTTACAGGAACACCACTGGTATCACTGTACTGATCCTTACAGGAACAGCCACTGGTATCACTGTACTGATCCTTACAGCACCACTGGTATCACTGTACTGATCCTTACAGGAACACCACTGGTATCACTGTACTGAACCTTACAGGAACACCACTGGTATCACTGTACTGATCCTTACAGGAACACCACTGGTATCACTGTACTGAACCTTACAGGAACACCACTGGTATCACTGTACTGATCCTTACAGGAACACCACTGGTATCACTGTACTGATCCTTACAGGAACATCACTGGTATCACTGTACTGATCCTTACAGGAACACCACTGGTATCACTGTACTGATCCTTACAGGAACATCACTGGTATCACTGTACTGATCCTTACAGGAACACCACTGGTATCACTGTACTGATCCTTACAGGAACACCACTGGTATCACTGTACTGATCCTTACAGGAACACCACTGGTATCATTGTACTGATCCTTACAGGAACACCACTGGTATCACTGTACTGATCCTTACAGGAACACCACTGGTATCACTGTACTGATCCTTACAGGAACACCACTGATATCACTGTACTGATCCTTACAGGAACACCACTGGTATCACTACTGATCCTTACAAGAACACTACTGGTAACATCTCGATGCCTGATTCACTCTCTCCCAGCCTCCTGGGTTTTTATAATACCCATTCGTAATCAATTGTATCGGTCAGCTGTATTCCTCACTTAGGTCATTCTTCCACTTTCTGACAACCTTGAGTGTGAAATACAGAATTCTGGGCCCTCCTATGACTCAACATCGTATTTAGGTTATATATGTGAGCACTTGTACTCATTTTCCTCCTCAGGGGAAGTTCTTTGATGCTGGTCAGGGCCATTTACCCAAGAAACCGGATCTGCCATTCTCTTCCTTGGATCGCACCTAAAGGCTTGCTTCTTCCCCGGGCGCTAAATGAACCATAATACTACTACTTCTACTACTACTACTGCTACTACTACTACTAATACTAATACTACTACTACTACTACTACTACTACTACTACTACTACTACTACTACTACTACTACTACTAGTAATAATAATAATAATAATAATAATAATAATAATGGTAATTGTATTGGTTTCGGCCTCTCACAGGTCCACTAATTTTGAACAACATACATATTCTAACATACCCTAACATACACACCCTAACTTACACTTACAAGCACACCACATACACATCATCGCCATCATACACTCTCCAAACACATCTTGACAAAAACGCAAAAAGATACCAACTCAAACGGGCACACGCACACACACACACACACACACACAAACACCACATAAGTGACTGTGGGATGGCCCCAGTGTTTATGCTCCCTCTCTGTAAATATTTAAGACACGTGAAAGGGGTTTCTTGCAGTTCTTGATGAAAGCGGAGTTGCATGGGTATGTTATTGACTGCCTTTTCGAAGATCACTCACACAAATACCACACACACAAAGACCACACATACAAACGTCACTCACATACACTAACACCACATGCACTCAAACACAACACACACACAAATACCATACACACTGCACGCAATCACACACAAAAACGCACGCACATACACACACACACACACGCACGCACACATACACACACACACACACTGGAGTATGCAGCACCAGTTTGGAATCCACACCTAGTCAAGCACGTCAAGAAATTAGAGAAAGTGCAAAGGTTTGCAACAAGACTAGTCCCAGAGCTACGGGGATTGTCCTATGAAGAAAGGTTGAGGGAAATCGGCCTGTCGACACTGGAGGCCAGGAGGGTCAGGGGAGACATGATAACGACATATAAAATACTGCGCGGAATAGACGAGGTGGACAAAGACGGGATGTTCCAGAGATGGGACACAGACACAAGAGGTCACAATTGGAAGTTGAAGACTCAGATGAATCAAAGGGATGTTAGGAAGTATTTCTTCAGTCATAGAGTAGTCAGGCCATGGAATAGCCTAGAAAGTGATGTGGTGGAGGCAGGAACCATACATAGTTTTAAGGCGAGGTATGATAGAGCTCATGGGGCAGGGAGAGAGAGGACCTAGTAGCAATCAGCGAAGAGGCGGGGCCAGGAGCTGTGACTCGACCCCTGCAACCACAAATAGGTGAGTACAAATAGGTGAGTACACACACATTCACACACGCACGCACGCACACACGCACACACACACACACACACACACACGCACACACACACACACACACACACACACAGATATCGAGGACATCGCATATGAAAGACCCCTTGGGGCCAGTGACCATGTGGTTTTAAGCTTCGAATACACAGTAGAGCTACAAGTGGAGGGAGAAGCAGGAAGGCCAGGACGAATGAAGCCAAACTACAAGAAAGGGGACTACACAGGAATGAGGAACTACCTGAACGGGGTTCAGTGGAACAGAGAACTGGCAGGGAAGCCAGTTAATGAGATGATGGAATATGTAGCAACAAAATGCAAGGAGGCTGAGGAGAGGTTTGTACCCAAGGGTAACAGGAGTAATGAAAAAGCCAGGATGAGCCCATGGTTTACCCAAAGGTGCAGGGAGGCAAAAACCAAGTGTGCTAGGGAATGGAAGAAATATAGAAGGCAAAGGACCCAGGAGAATAAGGAGAACAGTCGTAGAGCCAGAAACGAATATGCACAGATAAGAAGGGAGGCCCAAAGACAATATGAAAATGACATAGCAGCGAAAGCCAAATCTGACCCGAAACTGTTGTACAGCCACATCAGGAGGAAAACAACAGTCAAGGACCAGGTAATCAGGCTAAGGAAGAAAGGAGGAGAGACAACAGGAAATGACCGTGAAGTATGTGAAGAACTCAACAAGAGATTCAAAGAAGTGTTCACAGAGGAGACAGAAGGGACTCCAGAAAGACGGAGAGGTGGGGCACACCACCAAGTGCTGGACACAGTGCACACAACCGAGGAAGAAGTGAAGAGGCTTCTGAGTGAGCTAGATACCTCAAAGGCAATGGGGCCAGATAACATCTCCCCATGGGTATTGAGAGAGGGAGCAGAGGCGCTATGTGTACCCCTAACAACAATATTCAATACATCTATCGAAACAGGGAGATTGCCTGAGGCATGGAAGACAGCAAATGTAGTCCCAATCTTTAAAAAAGGAGACAGACATGAAGCACTAAACTACAGACCAGTGTCACTGACATGTATAGTATGCAAAATCATGGAGAAGATTATCAGGAGAAGAGTGGTGGAACACCTAGAAAGGAACGATCTCATCAACAGCAGCCAGCATGGTTTCAGGGACGGGAAATCCTGTGTCACAAACCTACTGGAGTTCTATGACATGGTGACAGCAGTAAGACAAGAGAGAGAGGGGTGGGTGGATTGCATTTTCTTGGACTGCAAGAAGGCGTTTGACACAGTTCCACACAAGAGATTGGTGCAAAAACTGGAGGACCAAGCAGGGATAACAGGGAAGGCACTACAATGGATCAGGGAATACTTGTCAGGAAGACAGCAGCGAGTCATGGTACGTGGCGAGGTGTCAGAGTGGGCACCTGTGACCAGCGGGGTCCCGCAGGGGTCAGTCCTAGGACCAGTGCTGTTCCTGGTATTTGTGAACGACATGACGGAAGGAATAGACTCTGAGGTGTCCCTGTTTGCAGATGACGTGAAGTTGATGAGAAGAATACACTCGATCGAAGACCAGGCAGAACTACAAAGGGATCTGGACAGGCTGCAGACCTGGTCCAGCAATTGGCTCCTGGAGTTCAATCCCACCAAGTGCAAAGTCATGAAGATTGGGGAAGGGCAAAGAAGGCCGCAGACGGAGTACAGTCTAGGGGGTCAGAGACTACAAACCTCACTCAAGGAAAAAGATCTTGGGGTGAGTATAACACCAGGCACATCTCCTGAAGCGCACATCAACCAAATAACTGCTGCAGCATATGGGCGCCTAGCAAACCTCAGAACAGCATTCCGACATCTTAATAAGGAATCGTTCAGGACCCTGTACACCGTATACGTTAGGCCCATATTGGAGTATGCGGCACCAGTTTGGAACCCACACCTAGCCAAGCACGTAAAGAAACTAGAGAAAGTGCAAAGGTTTGCAACAAGACTAGTCCCAGAGCTAAGAGGTATGTCCTACGAGGAGAGGTTAAGGGAAATCAACCTGACGACACTGGAGGACAGGAGAGATAGGGGGGACATGATAACGACATACAAAATACTGAGGGGAATTGACAAGGTGGACAAAGACAGGATGTTCCAGAGATTGGACACAGTAACAAGGGGACACAGTTGGAAGCTAAAGACACAGATGAATCACAGGGATGTTAGGAAGTATTTCTTCAGCCACAGAGTAGTCAGTAAGTGGAATAGTTTGGGAAGCGATGTAGTGGAGGCAGGATCCATACATAGCTTTAAGCAGAGGTATGATAAAGCTCACGGCTCGGGGAGAGTGACCTAGTAGCGATCAGTGAAGAGGCGGGGCCAGGAGCTCGGACTCGACCCCCGCAACCTCAACTAGGTGAGTACAACTAGGTGAGTACACACACACACACACACACACACACACATACACACACACACACATCCGGTACCTCAGTAAGGAATCGTTCTAGACTTTATACACTGTGTACGTCAGGCCCATACTGGTGTACCAGTTTGGAACCCACACCTGGTCAAACACGTCAAGAAATTAGAGAAAGTGCAAAGGTTTGCAACAAGGCTAGTTCCTGAGCTAAGGGGAATGTCCTATGAAGAAAGGTTATGGGAAATCGGTCTGACAACACTGGAGGACAGGATGGTCAGGGAAGACATGATAACGACATACAAAATACTGCGTGGAATAGACAAGATGGACAGAGACAGGATGTTCCAGAGATGGGACACAGAAACAAGGGGTCACAATTGGAAGCTGAAGACTCAGATGAGTCAAAGGGATGTTAGAAAGTATTTTTTCAGTCATAGAGTAGTTAGGAAGTGGAATAGTCTGGCAAGCGATGTAGTGGAGGCAGGAACTATACATAGTTTTAAGACGAGGTATGATAAAACTCATGGAGCAGGGGGAGAGAGGACTTAGTAGCGGTCGGTGAAGAGGCGGGGCCAGGAGCTGAGTCTCGACCCCTGCAACCAGAATTAGGTGAATTAGGTGAGTACAGACACACACACACACACACACACACACACACACACACACACACACACACACACACACACACACACATACACACACATACACACACACACTCACTTACACACACAAACATACACACACACACACACATACACACACACACACACATACACACACACGCACACACGCACTTACACGGACACACACACACACACACACACACACACACACACACACACACACACACACACACACACACACACACACACACACACACACATACATAATAGGAACACTTCAGTCTGGAGGGTCCAAGGTGGTAATTGCAGTAATGTATAACCCACCACAGAACAGCAGGAGGCCAAGGACAGTAATAGAGCGATGGTTGACACACTGGCTGAAGGGGCCAGAAAGGCTCATGCGAGCAGGGCAAAGCTGCTGATTGTGTGAATTCAATCACAAGGAAATCGACTGGGAGAAGCTGGAGCCATTTAGGGGACTAGAAACGTGGAGGGCCAAGATAATGGAAGTGGTACTGGAAAACCTTATGTACCAACACGTGAAGGACTACCAAAGAGAGAGGAGAGGATGAACCAGCAAGACTGGACCTAGTATTCACCTTGAGTAGTGCATATATTGAGGACATAACATATGAAATACCCCTCGGGGTCAGTGACCATGTGGTTCTGAGCATCGAATACATAGTAGAATTACAAGTGGAGGGGAAAACAGGAAGGGCAGGACGAATGAAGCAGAACTACGTGAGAGGGGACTTCACAGGCATGAAGAATTTCCTACAAGGGGTTCAGTGAGACAGAGAACTGGCAGGGAAGCCAGTAAACGAGATGATGGCATATGTGACAATAATATGCAAGGAAGCTGAGGACAGGTTTTTACTCAAAGTTAACAGAAATAACGAGAAAGACAGGATGAGCCCTTAGTTCACCCAAAGGTGTAGAGAGGCCAAAACTAAGTGTGCTTGAGAATGAAAGAAGTATAGAAGGCAAAGAACCCAGGGAAATAAGGAGACCATTCGTATAGCCAGAAATGAATATGCACAAGTAAGAAGGGATGCCCAACGACAATACGAAAATGACATAGCAGCGAAACCCAAATCTGACCCGAATCTGCTGTACAGCCACATCAGGAGGAAAGCAACAGTCAAGGACCAGGTAATTAGCCTGAGGAAGGAAGGAAGGAGGGAAGATCACAAAAAACAACCGCAAAGTATGTGAGGAGCTCAACATGAGATTCAAAGAAGTGTTCACAGAGGAGACATAAGAGACTTCAGAAATACTGATAGGTGGGTACACCATCAAGTGTTGGGCACAATACATACAACCGAGGAAGAAGTGAAGAGGCTGCTAAGCGAGCTAGATACTTCAAAGGTGATGGGGTCGGATAACATCTCTGCATGGGTACTGAGAGAGGGAAGAGAAGCGCTGTGTGTACCACTAACAACTATCTTCAGCACATCTATCGAATTAGGGCGATTACCTGAGGTATGGGAGACAGCAAATGTAGTCCTATTTTTTAATAAAAGGAGCCAGACACGAAGCATTAAACTACAAACCAGTGTCACTGACATGTACAATATGCAAAGTCGTGGAGAAGATTATCAAGAGAAGAGTAGTGGAGCACCTAGAAAGGAATGAGCTTATCAGCGAGAAATCGTGTGTCACAAACCTTCTGGAGTTCTATGACAGGATGACAACAGTAAAACATGAGAGAGAGGGGTGGGTAGATTGCCTTTTCTTGGACTGTAAGAAAGCGTTTGACACAAATCCACACAAGAGATTGGTGCGAAAATTGGAGGACAAGGCAGGGATAACAGGGAAGGCACTGCATTGGATTAGAGAATACCTATTGGGAAGACAAAAGTGAGTCATAATACGTGGCATGGTATCAGAGTGGGCGCTTGTGACGAGCGGGGTTCCACAGGGATCGATCCTAGGACCGGTGTTGTTTCTGGTATTTGTGAACGACTTGATGGAGGATATAGACTCAGAAGTGTCCCTGTTTACAGATGATGTGAAGTTGATGAGAAGAATTCAAACGGATGAAGACCAGGCAGTACTACAAAGGGATCTTGACCGGTTGTAGGCCTGAGCCTGCAACTGGCTCCTGGAGTTCAACCCCACCAAATGCAAAGTCATGAAGATTGGGGAAGGGCAAGGAAGACCGCAGACGGAGTACAGTGTTGACGTGTACTTGGCTAAGTGTTGACGTGTACTTGGCTCAGTGTTGACGTGTACTTGGCTCTGTGAAGACCTGTTTGCGCGCTCTCTAGAATTGAAGCAAGATGCCCTCCATCGAGCAACTTTACCTACAGCTTAAGGAAGAATTGAGGTTGGCGAATTTGGAAATTCGGCGACTGACCGAGGAAAACAAGAAGATTCGTAGTAGTCCTCCTGTTTTGAGTCCTCAGGTCAAGAAGGGAAACTGGTCAGTGGCTGGACAGCAGGGAAAGAAGTTGACGATCAAGAAGACGAATGGAAAGGTAGAAACGATGAAGAAGAAAGAGACTAAAGTGGAAACTGTTGTGGAAACATCCAATACATTCTCAGTGCTACCCGACGAATGTGAGTCGACTACTGGGAACGACACGACGAAAGACATTAAGGAAGGTAAGAATATTGTTGTTGTTGGGGATAGCCAAGTTAGGTATATGGATAGGGCGTTCTGCTTGAAGGACAGGAATAGGAGACAGAGAGTTTGCTTTCCTGGGGCTGGGATGGAGGATATTGTTAGCCGTCTGGATGACATCATGAGAGGTAATGGGAGCAATCCTATTATCTGTCTCAGTGCTGGAGGCAACGATGTTGGCAGACGTAGGAGTGAGGACCTGATTAGCAGGTATAGGTCAGCAATAGAAATAATTAGGAGGAAGGGTGGGAACCCTGTCATATGTGGTATTTTGCCAAGGAGGGGAGTTGGAAATGAATGGTTGTCCAGGGCAATTGGTGTCAATTGCTGGCTGGACAAATACTGTAAGGAAAATGCGGTAACATTCATTGACAACTGGGACCTCTTCTATGGCAGAGATGACATGTATGCTAGGGATGGGGTTCACTTATCTAGGTGTGGGGTGGGAGCACTGGCAACTGCAGTGGAGGGAGCAGTTAGGACTTTAAACTAGGAATAGTTAGTGGTATGGGTTTTGGCAGGAAAACAGTGAAGTCCCAGTGTAGTAATATTACGAGTTCTAGGGGAACTAGTAATAATAAGAACGAGATAGATATTGAAAAGCCAGGGACCTTGGGTGATAAGGACAGTAATAGGTTTAGTGGAAAAATAGAAATGAGCAGGAAGGGTAAAGAGAAAGGAGAGTCTTTCAATGTTTATTATGCTAATTGCCGTAGTGCTAGGAATAAGATGGACGAGTTGAGATTAGTTGCAAGTGTAGGTAACATTGATGTATTTGCCTTAACTGAGACGTGGTTTAATTCAAAAAGTCGGGACATGCCTGCGGAATGTCATATTCAGGGTTTTAAATTGTTCCAAGAAGATAGAAGTATTGGGAGGGGGGGGTGGGGTGGCATTGTATGTCCGAGATCGCTTGAACTGTTGCATAAAAACGGGTATTAAGTCTGAAGTAACACATACAGAGTCTGTTTGGATAGAATTTTCAGAGGGGCATGAAAAACTGATTTTAGGAGTGATATACCGTCCCCCAAACTTAGATAGGGACCAAGGGAAACTACTATGGGAGGAAATTGTTAAGGCCACAAGGCACGATAATGTAGTAATTCTAGGAGACTTTAACTTTAGTCATGTTGATTGGAATTTCTTGACTGGGAATTTAGAATCATACGACTTCTTAGAAGTATTTCAGGATTGTTTTTTGAAGCAGTTTGTGACAGAACCTACAAGGGGAAATAACCTGCTTGACTTAGTTATGGCGAACAATGAATCACTTGTTAATAATTTAGAAATTTCAGAGGAACTGGGTGCTAGCGACCACAAATCAATTACATTTAGCATTGAATGGAAGTACGATAGTAGCGATAACTCAGTAACAGTCCCAGATTTTCGCTTAGCAGATTACGATGGGCTTAGAGAACACTTATCATCTGTTGACTGGGGTAACGAAGAGAGCTATCAATATGACAGTTTTCTGAACACTATACATGCTGCTCAAAGAGCGTTTATCCCATATAAAGAAATTAGATCAAATAGAAATGACCCAAAATGGATGAATAATAGGCTCAAATATCTACTAGGGCATAAGAAAGGAATTTATAGGCGTATCAAAAGAGGTGAGAGTCATCTTATGAATCAGTATATTGACATTAAGAGGGACATTAAAAAGGGGATAAGAAAAGCTAAAAGGGACTATGAAATTAAAGTTGCTAGGGATTCTAAAACTAACCCAAAAAGTTTTTTCCAGGTCTATAGAACAAAAGTTAGAGATAAGATAGGTCCCCTTAAAAATAACTACGGGCACCTTACTGACAATGAGAATGAAATGTGCTTGATTTTAAATAATTATTTTCTCTCAGTTTTTACACAGGAAGACACTAACAATATTCCAGTAATTAATTTTTACAGTGGGCTAGAAGAAGATAAATTATGTAACATCACAGTCACTAGTGAGATGGTTGTGAGGCAGATAGACAGACTGAAGCAAAATAAGTCGCCGGGTCCTGATGAGGTTTTCTCAAGGGTTCTTAAGGAATGCAAAATGGAACTCTGTGAACCATTAACTAATATTTTTAATTTATCTCTTCAAACAGGTGTAGTGTCTGATATGTGGAAGATGGCTAATGTAACTCCTATTTTTAACAGGGGACAAGTCGTTACCGTCAAATTACCGCCCAATAAGCCTGACCTCAATTGTAGGCAAATTACTAGAGTCAATTATAGCTGAGATTATAAGAAGCCATCTCGATAAGCATAGCTTGATTAATGATACTCAGCATGGATTCACAAGAGGCCGGTCTTGTCTAACTAATTTATTAACTTTCTTCAGTAAAGCTTTTGAGGCTGTTGACCACAATAAAGAATTTGATATTATTTACTTAGATTTTAGTAAGGCTTTTGATAGAGTTCCGCACCATAGACTGTTAAAGAAAGTGGCAGCTCATGGCATTGGGGGAAAAGTGCTCTCGAGGATCGAGTCATGGCTCACTGACAGGAAGCAGAGAGTGTCCATAAATGGGGTTAAATCCGAGTGGGGATCTGTAACAAGTGGCGTTCCACAGGGATCAGTCTTGGGCCCGTTGTTGTTTATAATATATATCAATGATCTTGATGAGGGAATTACTAGTGATATGAGCAAATTCGCCGATGACACAAAGATAGGTAGGATAATTGATTCAAACGTAGATGTTAGGGAACTTCAGGAGGATTTAAACAAACTCTATTCTTGGTCAGAAAAGTGGCAGATGCAGTTTAATGTAGATAAATGCAAGGTTCTGAAGCTTGGGAGTGCCCATAACCCTAGTACTTATAAATTAAATGATGTAGAACTTAGCCATACAGATTGCGAAAAGGACTTGGGGGTTATGGTGAGCAGCAACCTTAAACCAAGACAGCAATGCCTAAGTGTACGTAATAAGGCAAATAGATTACTGGGATTTATATCAAGAAGTGTAAGCAACAGAAGTCCAGAGGTCATACTGCAGCTTTATACATCATTAGTAAGGCCTCACCTAGATTATGCAGCTCAGTTCTGGTCTCCGTATTACAAAATGGACATAAATTCGTTAGAAAACATTCAGCGTAGGATGACTAAATTAATACATAGCATCAGAAATCTTCCTTATGAAGAAAGATTGAAGACTCTTAAGTTACATTCACTTGTTAGACGAAGAATGAGGGGAGACCTGATCGAAGTGTATAAGTGGAAGATAGGTATTAATAAAGGGGATACTCATAAGGTCTTAAGGATGTCTCTCCAAGAGAGAACGCGCAGTAATGGATTTAAATTAGATAAGTTTAGATTTAGAAAGGACATAGGAAAGTATTGGTTTGGAAATAGGGTAGTTGATGAGTGGAACAGTCTACCTAGTTGGGTTATTGAGGCTGGGACTTTGGGTAGTTTCAAATCTAGGTTGGATAAGTACATGAGTGGGAGGGGTTGGATTTGAGTGGGACTTTCACATCAGAGCTTATTTCTTGGGTGGCATTGAAAATTGGGATGAGCAAATGTTTTGTTAGTGGGATGAATTGTAAAGGACCTGCCTAGTATGGGCCAGCAGGCCTCCTGCAGTGTTCCTCCTTTCTTAGGTTCTTATGTTCTAAGGGGCAAGAGACTACAAACCTCACCCAAGGTAAAGGATCTTGGGGTGAGTATAACACCAGGCACATCTCCTGAGGCGCACATCATCCAAATAACTGCTGCAGCATATGGTCGCCTAGCAAACCGACATCTCAATGAGGAATCGGTCAGGACCCCGTACGCCGTGTACGTTAGGCTTATACTGGACTATGCAGCACCAGTTTGGAACCCACACCTAGCCAAGCACGTAAGGAAACTAGAGAAAGTGCAAAGGTTTGCAACAAAACTAGTCCCGGAGCTATGGGGGATGTCCTACGAGGAGAGGTTAAGGAAAATCGACCTGATGACAATGGAGGACAGGAGAGATAGTGGGGATATGATAACGACTTATAAAATGCTGAGATGAATCGACATGGTGGAAGGAGACAGGATGCTCCAGAGATGGTACACAGCAACAAGGAGTCACTGTTGGAAGTTGAAGACTCAGATGAATCACAAGGATATTAGGAAGTATTTCTTCAATCACAGAGTTGTCAGGAAGTGGAATAGTCTGGGAAGTGATGCAGTGGAGGCATGATCCATACATAGCTTTAAGAAAAGGTATGATAAAGCTCATAGAGCAGGAAGAGTGATCTAGTAGCGACCAGTGAAGAAGCAGGGCCAGGAGCTGTGGCTCGACCTCTACAACCACAACTAGGTGAGTACTTACAAACATTACACACACTCACACAAACGCGTACCAATTTGTAACCCACACCTGATAAAACATATTAAAAACTTCAGAACGTTCAGAGGTATGAAACAAGACTAGTCCAAGAGTCAAGGCTTATGTGCTATGAGGAGAGGTTAAAGGAACTGAGCCTGGTGACATTAGTGGAAAGAAGATCTAGTGGAAACTTATTAACAACATGCAAAATTCTCAGGGAAAACTTATAATATAAACAGGGATAGACTGATTGAGAGGCCAGACAAGTACATGGGGGTATAGTTGGAAATTAAAAATACAGGGGACATATAGGACTGTCAGGAAGTACTCTCTCAGCGCTTAGGAAGTAAAGTGACCTTGAGAAAGAAGTGTTAGAGGCAGGGACAATACATAACTTTAAGAGAAGGTACGACAGGACCCACGTGGCTAGGGGGGGTATGAGTTTAGCAAGTGTCAAGGTTAGAGGCGAGGTCAGGGGCCAGGAGCTGAGACTAGACCTGTGCAACCACATACATGTAAATTCACTCCCTCCCCCCACACAGTGTAACATACCCTTTCCAAACACAGATCACAGTCATAAAAGTAATCCTGGTATAAAACAATTAAGCTAACGAGAATGGCAACAACGAAACAAAAAGCTTACTATTACGAATAAATGAATAGTGGTGTCTTAGTCCCGTGGTGTGTGTGTGTGTGTGTGTGTGTGTGTGTGTGTGTGTGTGTGTGTGTGTGTTGCTGTGGATCCATAATGCTGTCACCGTGAACCTCACCTCCAGAACCTCCCCCTGGCACGAACCCTTCACCTAACACAAGCAAAGTGATTGACTCAAACACGCAGACTGTCAAGTTACGTAACTGAGGTTACGTAACCCAGACTATATAGCTGAGGTTAAGTACCTGTGTCTACATAAACGAGGTAACGTACCTGTGTCTACATAACTGAGGGTACGCACCTGTGTCTACATAACTGAAGAAACGTGCCTGTGTCTACATAACTAAGGGTACGTACCTGTGTATACATAACTGAGGGTACGTACCTGTGTATACATAACTGAGGGTACGTACCTGTGTCTACATAACTGAGGGTACGTACCTGTGTCTACATAACTGAGGGTACGTACCTGTGTCTACATAACTGAGGGTACGTACCTGTGTCTACATAACTGAGGCTACGTACCTGTGTCTACATAACTGAAGAAACGTGCCTGTGTCTACATAACTAAGGGTACGTACCTGTGTATACATAACTGAGGGTATGTGCCTGTGTCTACATAACTAAGAGTACGTACCTGCGTCTACATAACTGAGGGTACGTGCCTGTGTCTACATAACTAAGGGTACGTACCTCTGTATACATAACTGAGGGTACGTGCCTGTGTCTACATAACTAAGGGTACGTACCTGTGTCTACATAACTGAGGGTACGTACCTGTGTCTACATAACTAAGGGTACGTACCTGTGTATACATAACTGAGGGTACGTGCCTGTGTCTACATAACTAAGGGTACGTACCTGTGTCTACATAACTGAGGGTACGTGCCTGTGTCTACATAACTAAGGGTACGTACCTGTGTATACATAACTGAGGGTACGTGCCTGTGTCTACATAACTAAGGGTACGTACCTGTGTATACATAACTGAGGGTACGTACCTGTGTCTACATAACTGAGGGTACGTACCTGCGTCTACATAACTGAGGGTACGTACCTGTGTCTACATAACTGAGGGTACGTACCTGTGTCTACATAACTAAGGGTACGTACCTGTGTCTACATAACTAAGGGTACGTACCTGTGTCTACATAACTGAGGGTACGTACCTGTGTCTACATAACTGAGGGAACGTACCTGAGGCAGTGCTCGCCGTCATGCTTTCTGTAGTTCCAGCCACAAATTTGTGTATGTAAATCACAGTATTTGTTTATGTAAGGGATTTATTCGATTTGATTATTTTTAGAGTCAGTGTGTTATTGTGCGTGTTTGTGGGTGTGTTTGTGGGCGTCTTTGTAGGTGTGTTTGTGCTTGGGTTTGCAGGTTTGTTACTGTACGTGTGTTTGTGAGTGTGTCACTTTGTGTGTTTGTGGATGTGTTTGTGCGTGTTTGTGAGAGTGTTTGTATGAGTGTTACTGTGCGTGTGTTTGCATATGTTTCACTAGGTGCATGTTTGTGGGTGTGTTCGTAAGTATGTTTTCCCGTGTGTGTTTGTAGGTGTGTTTTTGCGTGTTTGTGGGTGTGTTGCTGTGCATGTATTTGTATGCGTGTTTGTTCATGTTTCTGCAGACGTGTTTGTTAATACGGTTTGTATGAATAAGGAATGAATTCACCTTACTGTATTTGCCTTTTCGAGGTTATGTGAGGTTGAGTCCCTTCTCCTGGGACTTCCTCTCGACTACCCACGAAGAGTCAGACTATGTTCCTAGCCTCACTGGCCCTATCATAACCACTCTTGAAGCTGCGCATGAACTCTACTTCTACAACTTATGTCTGTGAGAGGGTGTGCTACGGGACGTTTTGCTACAAAAAATAATGATGCTTTCACCTCGGCCTTGACCTCTCTGGGAACTTTGAGGATGTGAAAATAGGAGAAGATTGTCATCATCAGACAAAGGTCTCCGTAAAGTTGAAGTAGTCAACGCACATCATCAATATTCAAGTGTCTAAATCTATTATTCAAAGAACTCATTCAAACAATGAAACACTTAAAGATGCAAATATTTATTTACTCCTATATGACACTGAAGAATAAACCGAGACTTCCACACACAGACACACAGATACACAGACAGACAGACAGACAGACACACACACACACACACAAACACACACACACACACACACACACACACACACACACACACACACACACACACACACACACACACACACACACACACATACACAGGAAGAAATCCAAATATTCTTCCTTGAAGCCTTTTTATCCACTTCTCCGAGGCTATGGGTCCCACAATTTACACCATCTATATATATATATATATATATATATATATATATATATATATATATATATATATATATATATATATATATATATATATATATGTATGTATATATATATATATATATATATATATATATATATATATATATATATATATATATATATATATATATATATATATATATATATATATATATATATATATATATATATATATATATATATATATATATATATATATATATATATATATATATATATATATGTCGTGCAGAATATGTAAAACTGGTCAATTAGCAAGAACTCATTCAAAATTAAGTCCTTTCTAAAATTTTCTCTTATACGTTTAAAGATATATTTTTTTCACTAATGTTGATGTAAAAATTTATAATTTTGCACCAAAAGGAACTTAGAAAACCTACCTAACCTTATTATAACAAGCGCAATTTATTTTAGCCTAACCCAGCTAAATATATTTTAGACTTGTTTACAATAATTTAATACTAAACAAACACAGTGAAATATATTTTTTTCGTTAGGTTCAGAATGATTTTGGCGAAATTATTGCATACACAAATTTTCACTTGTCCTACATGGCAAGATGAACGTTGCTATTTAAGCCAAGATCGCAAGTTCTGCCTATTCGGCACGACATATATATATATATTATATATATATATATATATATATATATATATATATATACATATATATATATATATATATATATATATATATATATATATATATATATATATATATATATATATATATATATATATATATACATACATATATTCTTCTTTTTTCAACAAACCGGCCGCCGTATCCTACAGAAGCAGTGTGGACCAAAAAGAATAACAAAAGTTTCTCTTTGTAACTTTAGTAGTGTTTACAGGAGAAGGATTCAATTCCACTACAGTAAGACTGGCAAGATTCTCAAGTGACGCTCTTCACCGCTCGACCAGAGAAGGCATTCTCCAGTAATTGATCTTATTCCAGTGATTCCACATTTATTAAACTTTTCAATGAAATTTCTGATTTGCAGCTTCTTTAGTTATGGAATATATCCGACTATCACAAGTTATTCTACAAAAATGAGAAATTGGGACTTGTGTCACCCAATAACAACACGAACCTCGAGTTCGGGAAACCACACGAGTGATGAAAATTACTTAGTAATGCCACGGATTCCAAGGAGTCCAGTTTTTTTACTGTTTTACTCTATTGCCAATATTTCTTGCACACAAATAAACAACTTAATGGGCACTCTCCTGGCTGTAAGAAGCATCAGTCAGTAAATATTGCAGCAGTTCAGAAGAGATAACTGAAATTTATTTAACACGATTTAAGGGGAACAATAATTTATATTTTTTACACATAAAATGGACAAATCTGCACACGTAAGAGCCCCTGCTCTCAAATGGTGCAGTTTTTGTCGAATCCAAAGATAAAGAGGAATAAAAGCGTGAGTTATCATTTACACATATGACATAGGAATGCGTTACTAGCAACGAAGATTCAGTAGAAATGCATTGTCAGTGACGCAGATTGTATGGAAATGCGTTACTAATGACAGAAATAGTGGAGATACCTCCACGTTTGAAGCTACGCCACTGAGGCCTTGGGCGACCACTGACAGGTTCCCCTTCGACGATACCTAATAAGAAGCCGAACATTGACTAATATCTACTGACTGGTGTCACTGCTCTCAGTTACTGGTAAAATATTTGATATATGAATATCCCAACAAATAACGACAATTGTTGATAATTCTCTCTCTTCCTCCTGCATAATCTTAAACATGGTTTTAGAAAAGTCACTTTTGCAGCTGACGTGTTGAAAGTTTCAAACATGTAGCACCAGTCAGTGGATAAACACAGTGCTGCGTAGTTATAATGGACATTGTTTGTGTCTTTAAAAAACACATATAGCATCGATGTTTCTTGAAGCTACAAACACTAGGAATTTTTGGATTCGTTGTACACCAGAGCAACTGTTTTTATAGTCGATCTCTCTGTTCACGAGGAAACATACAGCAAGGGAGTGTGCTTGGTTCCTTTTCATGGTATACCTTTTTAACTTCCCACTTCATTTGGTCGGTGTCAAGCCATGTACTGGCCAGCAACCAGTCTTGGTGGGAGACCACAACACGGATACTGCTGAAGTGAGACAAAATATTTTTGTTTCCTGACGAGTTAAAATAATTTGCACTGTTAAGTGGCGACAATAATAGCATGAAACGAAATGATATTATTCTACGGCCAAAAGTAAAGTCAGTGCTGGTGACAGAATATCACAAGTGAATAATGACGTACAAACGGTAGTACAGAACAGTGCCTAACAGGATCATAGGTCGAGTTACTTAATTGTTTGTAGAGTGACTGTTGGGGAAGCACTTAACCTCTCCCTGGTCATCCGTTAATAATTTAATGGAGGTTTTAATTGACGCTGGAGTTTTTGAACCTGGTTTGATAGTATTTGTATTGAGCTTTTTATTAGTTTTAATGCTTTTATTGTTTGGCATTTGTATTTTTTTGTATATATGTGTGAGTGTATGTGTGTGTGTGTGTATGTGTGTGTGTGTGTGTGTGTGTGTGTGTGTGTGTGTGTGTGTATGTGTGTGTATGTGTGTGTGTGTGTGTGTGTGTGTGTGTGTGTGTGTGTGTGTGTGTGTGTGTGTGTGTGTGTGTGTGTGTGTGTGTGTGTGTGTGTGTGTGTGTGTGTGTGTGTGTGTGTGTGTGTGTGTGTGTGTGTGTGTGTAGTTGTGTATTTACCTAATTGCTGTTGCAGGGGTCGAGTCAGCGCCATAGCGCCTGGCCCGTCCTCTTCACTGGTCGCTACTAGGTCCTCTCTCTCCCTGCTCCATGAGCTCTATCATACCTCATCTTGAAGCTATGGATGAATCATACCTCCATTACATCAATCTCCAGAGTATTCTACTTCCTGAAAACTCTATGACTGAAGAAATACTTCCTAACATCTGTGACTCATCTGAGTCTTCAGTTACCAACTGTGATTCCTTGTTGCTGTGTATCCATCTCTGAAACGTCGTGTCCTTATCCACCTTGTCAATTTCTCACAGTATTTTTATAAGTTATCATGTCTCCCCCTATCCCTCCTGTACTCTAGTGTTATCAGGTAGATTTTTCTTAACCTCTCCTCGTAGGACATGCCCCTTAGGACCAGGACTAGTCTTGTAGCAAACATTTGCATTCTCTCTAATTTCTTGATGTGCTTGACTATGTGTAGGTTCTAATCTGGTGCTGCATTCTCCAATATGGGCCTCACATGCATAGTGTACAGAGTCCTGAACGATACCTTACTGAGGTGTCGGAACGCTATTCTTAGGTTTGCCAGGCGACCATATGCTGCAGCAGATATGCTCGGTATTATACTCACCCTAAGGTCCTTTTCCTTGAGTGAGTTTGTAGACTTTCGCCCCCTAGCCTGTACTCCGTCTGCTGTCTTCATCCCCAATCTTCATGACTATGCACTTGGTAAGGTTAAACTTCAGGAGCCACTTGCTGGACCAGGCTTACAGCCTGTCCAGATCCTTTTGTAATCCTGCCTGAGCCTCATCCGATTGAATTCTCTTCATTTGCTTCATGTCGCCTGTAAACAGGAGCAATTCTGAATCTATCCCTTCCGACAACAGAAACAGCACCGGTCCTTGGACTAACACTTGTGGAACCCCACTCGTCACAGGCGCCCACTCTGATAACTCGCCATGTATCATGACTCATTGTTTTCTTCCTGTCTGGTATTCTCTGTTTCATTGCAGTGCCTTTCCTGTTACACCTGCCTGATCCTCCAGCTTTTGCATTTATCTCTTGTGTAGAACTGTGTCAACACCCTTCTTGCAATTCAAGAAAATGCAATCAACCCACCCTTCTCTGTCTCTTGTCTTGCTTGTCACCATGTTGTAAAACTCCAGGTTTGTGACACAGGATTTTTCTTCCCTGAAACCTTGCTGGTTGTGGTGTATAAGCTCATCCCAGTCTAGGTGCTCCACCACTCTTCTCTCGATAATCTTTTCTATGACTTTGCGTACTATGCATATCAGTGACACTGGTCTGTAATTTAATGCTGCGTGTCTGTCTCCCTTCTTAAAAACTGGGACTTCATTTGCTGTCTTCCACACCTCAGGTACTCGCCCTGTATCAATAGAAGTGCTGAAAATTGTTGTTAGTGATACACAGAGCGCCTCTGCTCCCTCTCTCAGGACTCATAGAAAGATGTCGTTCGGTCCCACGACATTTGAGGTATCTAGTTAACTCAGTAGCCTCTTCACCTCCTGCTCAGTTGTGTGTATTGTTTCCAGCACTTATTGGTGTACCCCACCATTTCGGCTTCCCGGAGTCCTTTCTGTCTCCACTGAAAATACTTCCTTAAATCTCATGTTGAGCTCTTCGCATACTTCTCGGTAGTTTCCTGTGAACTACTCTCCTTGCTTCCACAGCCTAATTACCTGGTTCTTGACTGTTGTTTTCCTCCAGATGTGGCTGTACAACAACTTTGGGTCAGACTTGGCTTTCGATGCATACTCGTTTCTGGCTCCTCAACTAATCTTATTTTCCTGAGACCTTTGTCTTCTATATTTTTTTCTATTCTCTAGCGCATTTTGTTTTAGCGTCTCTGTACCTTTGGGTGATCCAAGAGCTCGTTTTGGTCTTCCCAGTATCTCTGTTGCCTTTGGGAACGAACCTCTCCTCTGCCTCCTTGCAATTGTGGTCACGTATTCCATCATTTCGTTTACTGATTTTCCCACCAGTTTTTTTTCCCACTGTACCTCATGTAGGAAATACCTCAGGCCTATGTAGTCCCCTCTTTTATAGTTTGTTTTTTCTTGTCCTACTCTTCCTGCTTCTCTCTCTCCACTTGTAACTCTAAGTATTCGAAGCTTAGGACCATATGATCACTTGCTCGATGGGGCCTTTCATACGTGATTTCTTCAATGTCTGACTTACTCAACGTGAATATAAAGTCCAGTCCTGCTGGTGCGGTCTTTCCTCTCTTTCTGGTAGTGTCCCTATCATGTTGATGCATGAGGATTGCCATCATCTTAGCCCTCCACGTTTTGGGTCCTCTGTGTGTCTCCAGGTTTTCCCAGTCAATTTCCTTGTGATTGAAGTCACCCACAACTAGTAAATTTGCCCTGCCTATAATGGGCCCTTCTTACCACCTCAGCCAGTGTATCAACCATCGATCTGTTGCTCTCATCATATTCTTGTCTTGGCCTCCTACTATTTTGTAGATTGTTGTACATCACTGCAATTCCCACTTGGAACCCCCGGTGTGAAGTGTTCATACTATGTAGTCCCTTGCTTCCCATCTGTCCCCTTCTTCTAACTCCTAAAATCTCTACTGTCTTTTGATGAGCAGTGCAACTCCTCCACCCCACTCTATTTCCTGTATCTTTCCTCAAGATCTGAAATCCAGTTAGAAAGGTGGAATGTTTTATTATTCCTGTGAGCTTGGTTTCCGTGAGTGCTATGATGTCTGGTGGTGACTCTCTGATTTTCTCGTGCCACTCCTCACACTTATACTTTATTCCATCTACTTTGGTATATTACACCTTCTCCTTTTTCAACACTGTATTATGGTGGGGGATTTGTGGGGGCCTGGGGGAGTGGTAAACCTGGACGGGTGTTATGGGAATTTACTGTTTAACGTTGGGGTGGGGTGTGGGTGTGGAGTGTGGTTTGTTTTGTGAGAGTATGTTTGGTTGAGGGATTCTGTGAGTGGTTCTGTGGATGGTTGAGCGTGTTCCTTCTCCCGACTCTGGTTGTTCCTTTCTGACTCTAGTCTTGTCTCTTTCTTGTCCTTCTTTCTTTGTATCCTTGCTCTAATTTTCTTTCTAGGTACACCCTGTGTTATTTTGTTGTTTCCTTTAGCCGTGGTTTCTGTTTCTGCGTGTGCGCTTTATATCATTACTTTTTATCGGTAGAAGCGTTGAGCGACATGGATAAAATGCTCATTAAATATCACAACTCCTGGGGCAAGTGATGACAGGATAAATTTTCTTTTGAGAAGTCACAAACGGCTTATATTCAACCTGACGTTGCTGCGGAAATTAATGTGAGAATGAATATATTTAGCAAGAGTCAATGAAGTTGATACTCTGTGGATGAAATCTATCTTGAATTGACTATGAAGAATCACATGAAGAAGCAACCAAGAAACTTAAGGCTGTCATGGCATAACTTGTAATGTTCAACAACAGTGGCTGCTGTAATACTCTGAGATACAGTACAAGTTTGCAGTCACCTTGCACTTCTACCCATTTCTCATTCATACCATATATGAACGGTGGACAAAGTATAGGACAATGTAAAGAGACATTTCTCACAAAGACACGGTCAAAAATATAGGCATTGATATGGAATACAAACACAGTAACACCATCAACTGATTACTTGTCAAAACTCGACTCAAAAACAATTTGAAAAAAAAAATATGTTTATTTTCACCCAAGTTAGCAGTGTTAAAAATTACACAGTTCTTAAACAAGTGGAAACGGGAATAAGTTTTCAAGTGGCAAACAATGAGTAGTTGGAACAAGCGATGAGAACAATGTTGTGTTCTATTTTATGTTAGATTTATGTTCATAATATAAATAGCGACAATTACAAATAAATTTTAAAATCTTAAAATTGCATAAAGAGGCGAAATGTTAAAATAAAAATTTATTATGTGAGTTTTAAACGTCAACTTGTCGGAAGGTAAACTGGAGGTCAGGTCACGACTCAGTAGGAAACACTTCGGTCATTCTCTGCTCACTTCAGGTGAAGATGTGTGTTATGGTGCAGTAACACTGAGTGCAAGACTTAACTAATAATTGCTTTGCTATCATATACTTGCAAATTATTTCTGTAATACTTTTTACATTTGAATATGAGAGAGAAGGAGAGAGAGAGAGAGAGAGAGAGAGAGAGAGAGAGAGAGAGAGAGAGAGAGAGAGAGAGAGAGAGAGAGAGAGAGAGAGAGAGAGAGAGAGAGAGAGAGAGAGAGAGAGAGAGAGAGAGATGCAGGTAACAGCTCTTAACTTGTAAATAAAGTTAGAAACCCTAAACGTAACCCTGTATAGTGAGGGGCCTGAGAGATTGTACAAAGTCACTGATGCACTGACGGTGTCAACGTAAGCAGCGAACACGAGAAGCAAAATGTTCACGTTAAGCAGAGAATGTTCACATAGTTTGTGGTGGTCGATTCATAGATCCTGTCCCCGTTTCCTTACTACTACTACTATCGACCTGTTTCATTGATTTGATCGCCAAGACCCTATTTTACCTGCTCTTAATATTTTTTAAGATATTTACTCCCTTCGCCCTTCCCTTTACCTCGTATCATTGAGAGTATATTAGTGCTTCCCAAAATTTCTTGCACCTCAGTCACCTTATTATTCTTCTTCTTCTTTAACTGCTGTTTTCTCTTGCTGTTGGGTCGAGTTCTATACGTTTCTCCTGGTAGTACATCCCACATCACTTGGAATCTTTGGATCGCCTCTGCTTTCTGTATATTCTTGATAGGATGCCGAGTCTGTGCTGGAGATGCATACTCCAAAATGACCCTCACTTAAGCTGAATATAATGTTTTGAAAGCATCTTAGTTAAGGTACCAGTAAACAGTTCTTACGTTATTTGCTATTATATCTGTGTAATTATCCAGGATTTTTCTTCTGGTATGTTCTCTGTATTACCATACGTTTAAGGCTTTTTATTCCCTTTAATATTCTCATTACCTAGTAATTATTTAAACTGAATTATAATAGCCACCATTCTAACTACTTTTGCAGGCTATTAAAGTTATCTTGCAGCCTTTCTCTGTTTCTCTATGGCGCTTAGTTTAGTTATTAAATTAATACCTTCCGAATACAGTGATACTGAGGATTCAGTTTCCTCCAGCAGGTCTTTCACGTATATTAGGATTAGCAAGAGCCCAAGCACTCATCTTCGGAGGTTCCATTCATCCATACAGATTAACTTTTCTTCTACAACAGCCTTTTCGATGCTCGAAAATCTCATCGTTTCATTAGGTATCCCTCGGCAAGAAGCAAAATGTTAGCACATGGTGACCGTGCTCAGATGTCATTCTATATTCCATTTTTTCTGTCTTCCACCATGGAAGTGAAAACAAGGTCCAGCTTCCTCATCCAATTGTCTTCAGGTTTTCAATATATGTGTATGTTAACTACGATCAAATTCGTAAACTAAATGACACGTTCACGTGCTTAATCGCCCAAGTTACTGAGACCATTCCTATAAATATGAGAATATTGAAAATTGTGACGACGGTGGGAGTGAAACTCAAATGTATAGGCGCAGATCTCGCAATTTTATGAAGTTATTATTCCCGTTAAATCACCTTAAATAATTTCAGTTTACGTCTTCTGAACGGCTTCAGTATTTAAATTGTGATGCCTCTTAGGGCCAGGAGAATCCCTATTAGATTTAGTTGGTTTTGTTTACGTGCAGGTAAACTGATTGATGTAGTACAATAGTAAATAACTTGGAATCGTTGGAATTTGTGCCATAACTGGAAAATGAATAATCTGATTGCCTTCAGGTTAAGTCACATAAGTGACTTAACCAGATTCCTTCTTTTTTATTCTACTTCCTCTTCCCCTTTCCTCTTTCCTTTTTTCTTTTCTCTTCTGGGTTGTCTTTCTTTCTTCTGTCTTGTGTTTCTATTCCTTCATTATTTATTTCATTACTTCCCCTCCCCCCACCTCTGTGTACTTGCTTTCCCTCTGTGGGCACCTAGCTCCCTTCCAATGCTCCCCTTTCTTTGTATTTGACTGGCTCCTCCTACTCTTTATTCTCCACTACTACTACCACTACCACTACTACTACATCTACAACTACCACTACTACTACTACTGCCACCACTACCTCTTCCTGCTTATATATATCAGTCCTGCTCCACTTCTCGTTAGTGTGACTTTGTAAATGGTCCAAGTCGGACCGAAACGTCGTCGTAAGCTCCTCTCTTCTATGTGCGGGTTATTTGTGTGTGTTTCTTTACGTGCTTGGCTAGGTGTGGGTTCCTAACTGGTGTCGCATACTCCAATATGGGTCTAACGTAGACGGTGTACAGGGTCCTGAATGATTCCTTATTAAGATGTCGGAATGCTGTTCTGAGGTTTGCTAGGTGCCCATATGCTGCAGCAGTTATTTGGTTGATGTGCGCTTCAGGAGATGTGCCTGGTGTTATACTCACCCCAAGATCTTTTTCCTTGAGCGAGGTTTGTAGTCTCTGGCCCCTTAGACTGCACTCCGTCTGCGGTCTTCTTTGCCCTTCCCCAATCTTCATGACTTTGCACTTGGTGGGGTTGAACACCAAGAACCAATTGCTGGACCAGGTCTGCAGCCTGTCCAGATCCTTTTGTAGTTCTGCCTGGTTTTCGATCGAATGAATTCTTCTCATCAACTTCACGTCATCTGCAAACAGGGACACTTCGGAGTCTATTCGTTCCGTCATGTCGTTCATAAATACCAGAAACAGCACTGGTCCTAGGACTGACCCCTGCGGGACCCCGCTGGTCACAGGTGCCCACTCTGACACCTCGCCACGTACCATGACTCGCTGCTGTCTTCCTGACAAGTATTCCCTGATCCATTGTAGTGCCTTCCCTGTTATCCCTGCTTGGTCCTCCAGTTTTTGCACTAATCTCTTGTGTTGAACTGTGTCAAACGCCTTCTTGCAGTCCAAGAAAATGCCATCCACCCACCCCTTTCTCTCTTGTCTTACTGCTGTCACCATGTCATAGAACTCCAGTAGGTTTGTGACATAGGATTTCCCATCCCTGAAACCATGTTTGCTGCTGTTGATGAGATCATTTCTTTCTAGGTGTTCCACCACTCTTCTCCTGATAATCTTCTCCATGACTTTGCATACTATACATGTCAGTGACACTGGTTTGTAGTTTAGTGCTTCATGTCTGTCTTTTTTAAAGATTTTGTGTGTGTGTGTGTGTGTGTGTGTGTGTGTGTGTGTGTGTGTGTGTGTGTGTGTGTGTGTGTGTGTGTGTGTGTGTGTGTGTGTGTGTGTGTGTGTGTGTGTGTGTGTGTGTGTGTGTGTGTGTGTGTGTGTGTGTGTGTGTGTGTGTGTGGTGTGTGTGTGTATGTGTGTGTGTGTGTATGTGTGTGTGCGTGTGCGTGTGGTGTGTGTGTGTGTGTGTGTGTGTGTGGGTGAGTGTGTGTATGTGTGAATGTGTGCGTGTATGTTCTCACCTAGTTGTACTCACCTAGTTGAGATTGCAGGGGTCGAGTCCTAGCTCCTGGCCCCGCCTCTTCACTGGTCGCTACTGGATCACTCTCACTGAACCGTGAGGTTTATCATACCTCTGCTTAAAGCTATGTATGGATCCTGCCTCCATTACATCGTTTCCCAAACTATTCCACTTACTGACTACTCTGTGACTGAAGAAATACTTCCTAACATCCCTGTGATTCATCTGTGTCTTCAACTTCCAACTGTGTCCCCTTTTTGCTGTGTCCCATCTCTGGAACATCCTGTCTTTGTCCACCTTTTCAATTCCTCTAAGTATTTTGTATGTCGTTAGCATGTCCCCCCTATCTCTCCTGTCCTCCAGTGTCGTCAGGTCGATTTCCCTTAACCTCTTCTCGTAGGACATACCCCTTAGCTCTTGGACTAGTCTTGTTGCAAACCTTTACACTTTCTCTAGTTTCTTTACGTGCTTGGCTAGGTGTGGGTTCCAAACTGGTGCCGCATACTCCAATATGCGCCTAACGTACATGGTGTACAGGGTCCTGATCGATTCCTTATTAAGATGTCGGAATGCTGTTCTGAGGTTTGCTAGGTGCCCATATGCTGCAGCAGTTATTTGGTTGATGTGCGCCTCAGGAGATGTGTCCGGTGTTATACTCACCCAAGGATCTTTGTCCTTGAGTGAGGTTTATAGTCTCTGGCCCCTTGGGCTGTACTCCGTCTGCGGTCTTCTTTGTCCCTCCCCAATCTTCATGACTTTGCACTTGGTGGGGTTGAACTCCAGGAGCCAATTGCTGGACCAGGTCTGCAGCCTGTCCAGATCCCTTTGTAGTTCTGCCTGGTCTTCGACCGAATGAATTATTCTCATCAACTTCAAGTCACCTGTAAACAGGGACACTTCGGAGTCTATTCGTTCCGTCATGTCGTTCACAAATACCAGAAACAGCATGTGGGACCCCTGTGTGTGTGTGTGTGTAATAATAGTAATAATAATAATCATAGCAGTGGTAGTAGTAATGATAATATAATAGTAATAATAATAATAATAATAATAATAATAATAATAATAATAATAATAATAATAATAATAATAATAATAATAATAACAATAATAATAATAATAGTATCGTGATTTTTATTATTTTTATGAAATAAAGAAAATGAGAACTGAACTTTTTTTTTTACCTGCCTCGACCTGTTAGCTACACGAGCTTGGGGAAGTAAACAAACAAACAACGTTTAGCACATTTTCAGTGCACATCCTGCTGTACAAACTTAGTTTTTAACATTGGCCTGAATGTAACAAAGTGAGTAAACAGAGTCAAGAGGGTACGAACGTGGGTCAGTGTGATTGTATTTCCTCCTTGTTCTTAGACCACGAAGGAATATTAGTATTGGAATGAAGACTTTTAGCTCTCAAAACCTGGATCCCGAGTGAGGTGTGATTTTCAGCAGGTGTCTTACGGAAACACTGGAGTATATCACGACTGATAGTAACTAAAACCTAGGCTTTTTGTCTAGAGTACTATTTGAGAACGCCATTAAGTCGTCTAGGGTAGTCTTTAAGAGTGCCACTAGGTGAACCCAGGCGCCTTGTCTAGGGTACTCTTTAAAAATGCCACTAGGTCAACTCGGGCTCCATGTCTAGGGTACTCTTGTGATAAATGGTTTAAAAAATCAAGTTGAAGATTGAGACACTTATGCAACATATGGGAATCTTTAATCAGGAAACGTTTCGCCACACAGTGGCTTCATCACTCCAATACAAAGCAGAAAGGTGTAAGGAGAGGAAGAGTTTGAGGTAATCAGTCCCTCAGCCTGGACTCGATGTGTTCAGTCCATCAATCTTGTAGAATGTACAGCATAGGGCTGTTGACGTGGCTTATATACTGTAGTCAGGTGAGGCGAAGCAGGAGGAGGCGGGGTCATAGTGGTACCATCCACTAGTCGAAGTAGGTCTTCGTTCAAAGGTTGGACAAGTGTTGAAGAATTCTTTGTATCAAGATCCTATGATGCTGCAGTGTCTGACAGTTGTGATAAATGGTTTGAAAAAACCGACAAGTTAAAGATTGAGACACTTATGCAAAATATGGGAATCTTTATTGAGAAAACGTTTCGCCGCACAGTGGCTTCATCAGTCCAATACAAAGCAGAAAGGTGTAAGGAGAGGAAGAGTTTGAGGTAATCAGTCCCTCAGCCTGGAGTCGATGCGTTCAGTCCACCAGTCTTGTAGAATGTAAAACATAGGGTCGTAGACCTATGCTGATTACAGTATATAAGCCACGTCTACGGCCCTATGCTGTACATTGTACAAGACTGATGGATTAAACACATCGACTCCATTCTGAGGGACTGATTACCTAAAATTCTTCCTCTCCTTACACATTCCTGCTTTGTACTGGACTGATGAAGCCACTATGTGGTGAAACGTTTCCCCAATAAAGATTCCCATATGTTGCACAAGTGTCTCAATCTTCAACTTAGGGTGCTCTTCAAGAGCGCCACTAGGGCAACCCAGGCTCCTTTTACACACGCTTTACTCTCCTACGTTCTCAATAACTTGTTATTTACAATAAGATAATTAAATGTTGATTGGCACTACAGTAGACGTCTTAGAACCTTGACCTAATGCAGTGGTTCACAACGTTTTTGACATTATTACCCACTAAATTTAGCCAATGATACCGTAATTACCCTACGTTTTCTTGAAACGACAGATATGAAAAAAATACAATCATGAAAGAGAAATGAGATATTTCATTTTCTTAAATTTTCACGGAATATTTTGATGCATTGGCAAATTAAAATAATGATATTGCTTTGAATATATTTTTAAATAATTCTTAAGCCTATGCATCACTAATCTTATATTTAGATTTAGACAGATGACACGTTTAAAAGATTAATTACATGACTAGTTATATGTTTTTGATGAAATTATCAAAGTGATGGTTGATATTGCTTTTATAGATACGTTTTTGTGATGCCACGCTTCGTTACAGCTAATACACTTCTCAGGTCAGAAATACGATCCAATTTATCGCTTACCATGGTTTTAATGCTAATCATTTTAGAAAATCAATCTGACGGTGATGCGTTGCGGCAAATAGGATGAGAACTTCCAGAACTCTGCCGGAGAGAATCGGGTATTTACTACCAACTTGTCGCCATTACGTTGTCAGATCAGAATCCTGGAAATCTACTCTCGGTGTGTTATCTTGTGTCAGGCCAAGTATCGTTACTTTCACCATGACATCGTCGACTTACATGACTCCTTCCTGCAATATAAGGGTTTCACAATCTATACATTCATTTTGTGATATTCTAGATCATTGATGTATGCACTGATATACACTCTCGTGAAAAGTGTCAAGTGATATAAGCAGTAAATGAACACTTTTATTTAGGGACCTGAAATTGTGTTGTCATTTCTGATATCTCATGGATATTGCATCATCCTTATCTCTGAGCTGGTAATGCTGGAGCTTCTAAAGGAAGCTGGTAACATTGTCTTGAGTAATGAAAATATTTACAATGTTCACCTGTAGTGAAAGGTTTTGCTGATGGCTCTCAGGAAACGAAATCTGGGAGACAGACTAACTTTATAATGAATGTATGGTTAGTTATTCTCCAGTGAACTTTTTACTCATTAGCAGTTCTTTTCCTTTCCAGGAACATGTTTTTTTTTCTTCTCTCAGTTCCAACGCGCACTGTAAGATTCTCCCCTCCTTGATAACCAGCGTAATTCTGTTTTCATCACTGGTATGCTGAATATGGCTACAATCTCTTAACACAATACTTGAAAAATTCTGCATCAGTTATGATTAATTATTTTAAAAGTTTCATGGAACACATTGAAAAGACCAAGGAAATATGGAGTGTCTTTAAGGTCAAAGTATATTACAGTAGTATGTAGCGAGTAAAAGAGGCATGGCAAGCGAACTGCTTTACGAACATTTGGAACCCAGAATGAATACTCGTCATTGATGGTGCCCCCCTCAATGCACACGCCAACTAACTTCGCCAGCTCTCCAGCTCCCTGTTGGCGAAAATGTTTTGCAACCACTTGAGTGCTTCTCCGTGGGCAGTGGTGGTCAGTGAATCAGAGAACAGAGGCGCCTTGTAGGTGCCAAGCATAAACAAACAATTGTACATAAGATGCAATATTTGTTGTTTCGTCAACCTGAACTGCTCTCATTTTTGCAGCTACCTGACTCAAATTGACCTCAATTATCTAGCATGTCACAATAGTTTCGATAATATCTGGTTCGTTTTTATCACTTGTTGCTTCCCAAGGACATGCATCACTGCTTCCACTAGATATAGCTTAATGAGATCCTCTCCGACTTCATGGGAATTCTTACACCAGTTAGGAGAGCAGTTCAACAGGAGGTCTCAAGAGTAGCTTCATTATTCCGAGCAAAATCATCAGTTCCGTCCACATGTGAAGTTTTCAAAATGTGCTCCTTTATTTTAAAGAGTTCAGTATCTCCCTAAGACCTCTGCATGACTTTGTTCCAAATAGTTCTTCAATTTTCTGGGCTTCGTGTTCACCGCTCTTAGAACCTTATTCCAAAGAACTCTTCAAGACATTTCAGTTGTCTCGTCAACACTTTCTCGAATGACCGTTTTTTCTGAAGCTGTTATTCACAGATCTGCAATCAATACGTTATACGCTTTCAACTATTTATGTATCTAAAGATAAACAAAAGAATAAGTAAACTTTAGTAAGCTTATTAAGCTGAAAATGGAAAGTACTCGTTTTCGAATAGCTTTTTAAGGGGTTGTTAGTAAGAGGATTGAACATGTCTCTCTAGATTCAGGCCAGCTATTACTTTGCTGCAAGTTGATACCTAAGGTGATACATGTCTCATTAATTATCAGTTCAGAAGGCGTCTGTCTTTATGGTTGGTTCCTCTAGAGGAATTTTATTTAAAAAATGTAAAAGAAATGTTCGAAATAATGAAAAAAAAACATTATTTAAAGAAGTATGTAGCCTCGCAGCAACAGTGACGCCGGCTAATTACCCTCCAAAAACCGGTCGAATTACCCCTTGGGGATAATTAACCCCAGGTTAAAAATTACTAGGCTGATGCAATATATTATTATGAAGGCCGTTCGTGACCAAGCAACGCAAGAGGAGCTTCGTGTAGATTGAATTGATGCTCCTGATAGATCTTCATACATCAGTGAATAAGAGGCCCTCCATGTAGCGAAATAAAAAAAAAGCGAAGCGTTAGAATGCGCAACCTGAGGGAAATATGGAAAGCCAGTCAGCACTGGAATACCGGAAGGCGGCCGTTGAGTAAATTATCTTCCAAAAAAGCTAGAGCCTCTAGACATACGTACTGTGAAAAGTTATGGAGCTATACCAAAGAATGAGATTGACGGAACATCTAGAGAGGAACTTAATCACGGAACAAGTGCACCGGTTTAGAGAAGGAAAATCTTTCTCACGACTTTATTTGAATGATGCTAAAGACCGACGGAATTCAAGAAAGAGAGGGAACGGCAGATTGCTTCCTAGAAAGAACTTACACCTGTGCCCAGCCAGAGGCTGAACCATTAACAAGACATATGAGCCGGTGCTTTAGGAGGAGGAATGCATTGCTTAAAGAAATAATAACACGAAACATAGTGTCAGGGTGAGAGGTGATGCATCAGACTGGGTAACAATGAGTCCTCTCTTTGCATAAGTCTTGGCACCTATGTTGTTTCTGTATTCGTAATCGACCTGCAACTGGGATGAAATGCCATTTCTCATCTTTGCAAAACATAAAAGCGTGAACAATGTGAACACGCGAAGCTTCATTAGCCAGAAATTTTTTTGGGTGAGAAAACTTGTGAACCTAAATCATCCTCCCTCATTCTCCCCTAACTTTTCTCAACTTAGCCTGCTGTTAAAAAACTTCTTAGGATGTAGGGAAACTTCATAGCCTTTTTGACGATTTCCTTATACGTACGAATGGAGGAGGATCAGCAAAAACTGCAAGGTTATGTAAAATGCATCACTTCTTAGGAAAGTTGCTGCTGGAGTTCAACTTCAGTAAATACAGAGCAATAAAATATGAGAATCAACAATATATAAGCACGACTACGGTGCTCTTCGCACCTACTCCAAGGTTGAGGGATTGATTACATAGTTCTACTGTCTTCAAGTTATGTCCTGGAATTTGTGTAGATAAAGCCACTGGATGGCGAAACGTCTACAATAAAGATACCCAGATGTTGCACATGTGTCTTAATTTCAACTTCAATATATAAGCAACGACAACATATTACCTGGGAGGGTAGTAACTCTATGTCAGAGGGATTAGAGTCAGATATCATGTCAAACAAGGATAGGGGCCAAGGGTTAGATACCAATCCAAGCAAAAGCAAGGACGAATACTACCAGGTCAGACAAAGAGAGGGATTAAAGACTGGACTACATGTCAGGAGAAGAGAACGACTGGGTGATAGTTTCTTTGCACACATATAGTAAGATACTAAAACATGGCTTGGCGATACCGTAGATTTTTCGACATACCTCAAGTTGAAAGCAATGTTATTAAGTCAGTGAGTGACACACCAAGCCAAGCACAGCAGAGGAGCTCGGTATTGATTGAATTGATATGTCTGAGGAGTTTGACATATCAAAGACTAAGAAGCCCTGAAGCTTATCATGGGTACTAGAGGAAAAAGAAGAATAGGAGCCCTGGGTGGAATTAACTATAGACATGTAATGAAAGTCACTCAGACTGGATTGCCCGTAAAGGAGTTCATGTGGTTTTGAGCTTCTTATAAGGTGCTGGACCTCTTTAAAATGAATACCGTGCAAGATTATGGAAAAATACAACACAATCGTAGTGAAGAGTGACACATTAAACTGAGAAAAATTATAATTGGAATCTCCTTCGAATCAGTCCTGGGACTTATATTATTTCTGTAACTGATGTATCGGAAGAAGTACCCTCCTGTACCATAGGCTGCATGTTATGAAAAAAGTCGTGTATGATGCAGTAGTCATTCAGAAAGTTGTTGGTGGAGTGTAACCCCAGTAAATATATAAATAAAGACTGAAATTCGTGAAAATATGATCAACGACAAAATATTTCTTAAGAGAGAAGCAAGTCCAAGTGAAACAAAGGGCAACAAGGTGGTTGATACCGGGTCAGACAAAGAGCGGGACGAGTATTTAAATTCTAAGGTAAACAAGAGAGGAATCTGGAGCTGGACATCAAGATAAACTCTATAGGTACCAGGAGCTGGACAGCAGTTAAACAATATAAGGATCAGGGTCAAGACACTAGGTTAAACAACTAGTGGTCAGATACTGGACACCAAATTAAACAAAATAGACACCAGAGACTGGACACCATGTTAAACAATGTAGGGACGTCACAAAAGTGACATCCAGCTCCTGGTGTCCAGCACCAGGAGCTGTACACCAGGTTATTCAAGATAGGGACGTCACGAAAGTGACGACCAAGAGGCTGAATACCAAGTCAAGCAAAGTGAGGGGCCAAGGACCGAAGACCAATTCAATCAAAGCGAGGGACCAGGGGCTGAGCACTAGGCCAGAGAAGTAAGTCAAAGAAAGCAAGGGACAAAGGACTAGACATCATGTCAAACAAAGCGAGGGACCATTAGCTGGACATCAGGTCAAACAAAGCAAGGGACCAAGGGCTGGGCATCAAGTCAAACAAAGAGAGGGACCAGGGGCTGAACACCAGGTCAAGCAAAGCGAGGGACCAGGGGCTGGACATCGAGTCAAACAAAGAGAGGGACCAGGGGCTGGACACCAGGTTAGATAAAGAGAGGGACCAGGGGCTGGAGACCTGGTCAAACAGAGCGAGGGATCAGGGGCTTGGGCATCAGGTCAAACGAAGCTAGGAACCAGGGGCTGGGTAACAGGTCAAACAAAGAAAAGGACCAGGGACTGGACACCGTGTCAGACAAAGAGAGGGACCAGGGCTGGACACCATGTCAAGCAAAGCGAGGGACCAGTGAGTATACAGAAAGTCAGAAGAAGAGAGGGATCACCTGATAGTTTCTTTACACTTACATAGAAAGAAAGTAAAACACGGCTTGATAATACCGTAGATTTTCTCTTATATTCTTCAGGATAATGCAATATTATATTGACAGTGAGTGACACACCAAGCACAGCAGTACTGATTGAACTGATGTTTGTGAGAGAGCTTGACACACCGAAGACGAATGAGCCCTGTATTACATCATGAGTGCTGAAGGAAGGAAAAAAAACAGAATGAAATCACTTGAATTGATTTACAGAAACCTATTCGAGGTTGGATTACTGATAAATGTTATAAATAGTTTTAATCTTCGCAAAAGGCGCTGAAGCCCTTAAACATGCATGCTGCTCAAAATTATAGAAAAATATAACGCAGTCATAGTTTAGTCTCACCTTGAATCTGTACTGAGACTTAGAGTATTTCTGTAATTGACCAACAAGAAGGAATAAACTCGTATAACTTGTCTTGCCTGTAATGAGAATCCGAAGAAACGGATGCGAACGGAGTATGATGACAGTAGGTCGTGTAAGATGCAGTAATGGTTCAATGAGTTGTTGTTGTAGTGTAACCTGAGTAACTGAAAAATAATAAAGAGAAAGACACGTGGAAATAAGAAAAACGACAGCATATTACCTAAGATTAAAGCAATGCTCAGTGACAAAAAAAAAAAAAAACTGACACTAGGTCAGACAAAATGACCGTGGGCCGGACACCTAGTCAAAGACAGAGGGATCAGGGGCTGGACGCCAGGTCAAACAAAGAGAGGGACCAAGGAATGGACACCAGGTCAAACGAAGAGAGGGACTAGGGACTGGAAATCAGGTTAAACAGAGGGACTAATTACTGGACATCAGGTTAAACAGAGGGACTAGGGACTGGACATCAGGTTAAACAGAGGGATTAGGGACTGAACATTAGGTTAAACAGAGAGAGAGAGACCAGGGGATGCACGCCAGGTCAAATAAAAAGACTAACTAGGAACTGGACATAATGTTACACAAAGAGAGGGAACAGGAGCTAGACATCAGGTAAAATAAAGAGAGGGACCCTAATACTTTCTTTAAACTTTTCATTATAAATAGCAGAATTACTTCAAAATCCTCAGCGTTGTAAGATAGTAAAAAATGGGTTGCCGCGTCCGTAGATTTTTCTCCAGTGTAGCTTGAGCCGTTATAATAATATCAGGAGAATGAGTGACACATCAAGCACAGCAGAGGGACCCAGTATTGACTGAACTGATGCGCCTGAGAGCGAGCTTGACACATCAAAGACTGAGGAGCTCTGCAGTATATCATCATGGGTGCTGAAGGAAGAAAAAAAAAGCCTTGAATGAAATTACTTGTATTGATATACAGAAAGATACTCAAGACTGGATTACCCGTAGACAGTTCCTTGCTTGTTTGTTTCATAAGTGATGCTGTAGCCCTTTAACACGCATACGTTGCAAAGTTTTGGAAAAAAAATTACGCAGTCAAGATAGGTGATATATTTCACTGAAAAATGGATATCTGTGTATTTTCTCTTGCATCAGTACTGGGCCACACTATATTTGTAATTGAACTACCAGGAGGAAGACGCTCACATATCATGGTGTGCATGTAATGAGATTCTGAAGAAATGGGTACAGAACTGAGTATAATGACGAGAAACTGCAGAAAGTGGTGTAAGTGAGCTATATTAAAAGGTGAGAGCCAAGAAAATAAGAGCAACGACAACATACTACCTTATAGGAGAGCAACTCTAAGTGAAAAAAATATCAAGGGGCTGATACCAGATCAGACAAAAAGAATAGTGGCTGGACACCAGACTAAACAACGACAGGGACCAGAGGCTAGACATCAGGCCAGTCTTTGAGAAAAACTGTGGACTGAATACCAGGTTAAATAATAAGAGGGACTGTGGGCTGAATACAGGTTAAACAACGGGAGGGACTAGCTCTGGACACAAGGTTAAGCAATGATAAGGCCAGGAGCTGAACACAGGTTCAACATTGAGAGGCACCAAAGGCTGAACACTAGGTTAAATATTGAAATGGACCAGGGGTTGGACACCAGGATAAGCATGAAAAGGACCAGCGGCTAGACACCAAGTTAAACAATGAGAGAGATGAGGGGCTGGACACCAAGTTAAACATTGAGAGGGATGAGGGGCTGGACACCAAGTTAAACAATGAGAGGGACGAGGGGCTGGACACCAAGTTAAACAATGAGAGGGATGAGGGGCTGGGTACAGGTTAAACAGTGAGGAAGACCAAGGGATGGACACCAGGCAAACCAATAATAAAGACCAGGGGGTAACACCAGAAAATGGAAATAGAGGGACTAGGAAGTGTATAGCAGGTCATCGAAAGGAACCAGGAGCTACATCCAAGTCACAGTAAGTAGGTCAGTTTAAGGCCTACCTTCAGGAACGTACTTTCCTCAGGTATACAGAACTGTTAAGGAACCATCACTTAATTAAGCATAAAAGAAAGCTCGAGAAAGCTGAGATTCGTGGTACCATTCTGGTCTTGTATCTACAAAACAAAGAAGTGCATAAGCGATTTGAGAAGGTAGTTTTTAAATCACTATAATATCGATGGTTTAGGACATGATGGATTATGACAAGACGACGTAGTTGAAAAATGGATACCCAGGTTACACAGTGTGTGAGGGCTCACAATAAGGGGATTAAGTTAAGAAATAAGACAGGGACGTTTATTTCAAGCTTATATTCAAAAGTATTCTTGTTTGTTTTTCTGTGTGTGCGTGTGCGTGTGTGTATGTGTGTGTGTGTGTGTGTGTGTGTGTGTGTGTGTGTGTGTGTGTGTGTGTGTGTGTGTGTGTGTGTGTGCGTGTGTGTGTGTGTGTGTGTGAGTGTGTATGTGTGTGTGTGTGTGTGTGTGTGTGTGTGTGTGTGTGTGTGTGTGTGTGTGTGTGTGTGTGTGTGTGTGTGTGTGCGTGTGTGTGTGTGTGTGTGTGTGAGTGTGTATGTGTGTGTGTGTGTGTGTGTGTGTGTGTGTGTGTGTGTGTGTGTGTGTGTGTGTGTGTGTGTGTGTGTGTGTGTGTGTGTGTGTATGTGTGTGTGTGTGTGTGTGTGTGTGTGTGTGTATGTGTGTGTGTGTGTGTGTGTGTGTGTGTGTGTGTATTACAACGCAGGAACAATAACGCCTGTTATCCTGGGTGTAAAGGGGAGCAAGGAGCAGAACAAACACAGTTGAATGACTTTGAATTATTTTCCTTCACCAAGTGCGATTATAAGTATTTACAAGTATGTACACTATATACAGATTGAAATATATGTGTACCACACGGTGAATCAATAGGAAAAGACACAGCCTGGAGACAGAATGGACGACCGTGTTCAACCAGCTCTTGAATGGAAAAGACAAGGGTGGAAACTTGAGTGGTGACCATGCCACTTCCACAATTGCCAGACCCACCTTCTCATTGGCTGAACCTAGGTACTGATCTGACGATGGACCCCCATCGTCAGACCCTTAGCACCTGGTTCGCTGGTTGGGGAGGGAGCCGAATAAAGGTGTGTGTGTATGTGTGTGTGTGTGTGTGTGTGTGTGTGTGTGTGTGTGTGTGTGTGTGTGTGTGTGTGTGTGTGTGTATGTGTGTGTGCGTGTGTGTGTGTTTGAGTGCACACGTGCGCGGGAGAGGGCGTACACTTGTGAGGGTACCATCCCGGACATTTGCATCTACAGAGGTACTGTGCCATTTCAACCACTCTGTCACACGACGCACCATGACGTAACATATCATTGACGTATTTTTATTTACAATTTACTTAACATACTTGACTTTATACTAATATCTCTATTAGTTGTCATGTGTGTGTGTATTTTCAATACTACATGTTTATTGCTGTCGTCTCATCAGGGTGTCATTTCTAACACCCTGGACACTCCCATTACCTTCGTTATGACAGTGTCTGAGTGTTTATGTCCTATATGCCAATACAGTAAGAGAAAAGTTACAATACCCTGGTTGTAGCAATTCGAAACTATCAGGCAAATTGTAAATTATAATTGGCCCAGGTTTAGGACCGTACAGAACCCAAGAAAAATGTTCGCTTTACTGACACTAACAATGCTCTTTGCTGCCATACTCAGGACCTTAGCTGTCCCATAATTTTTTCCTCTGCCAGAATTATATGTCCCTTCCTCAGCTTTCACAGACGTCGTCTTGTTGAGTCAGTTCATGTTCACCTCACCCTACAATGAATGCTAGCCTAGTCTTTCATTCTGATTTTTTATTTCCTTCCTAATACATCCTTAACTGATCTGTCTTCTTTTATGAACACTCCTCACATATATTAACCTTGACTGTCTCTTCACGTGTCAATGCCCTGACCTCACCTCTCACTATCCTCGCTCTTCTCTCTCTCTCACTCGCGATATGATAATGATGCAGCATGGAACGGTACCTCGTCCAGTTTCATTATTAATACGTTAGTTAGTTGTCCAGTAATCATTCATTTATAACATTAATATAAACATTTTAGTTCAATGCTTTGTTAAAAAATAAATTTATTATTACTGTTTCTAGTATTATTGAATATATTAATGTTGCTATTAAAATCAGTTTCTAAAATACTTTTTTTTTAATTTCTTGTATTCACAATTATCAACATTTTCCCAACATTTTTCTGTTAATCTCGTCTCTATATAAATGTTTATCTTAGTAAGATAATCGTTCTCTCCAAGATCTCAGCTCAGCTACGCCCACTGAATACTAGAGAATGTTAGTACATAATACAACCATCCCAGCTTCTTACCGTAAGTAGATGGCTGAGGTGTTGGTGGTGGAGGAGGTGGTGTGGTAGTGGGGGAATAGGGGAAGGGGGATCTTACCGTAAGTAGGTGGCTGAGGCGTGGTGGTGGTGGAGGTGGAGGTGACGGTGTGGTAGTGTGGTGGAGGGGGCGGGGCAGAGTCACAACACTCACGATCTGGTAACTCGCTGGCTGCCCCCAGCCCAGCCAGTACCAACACTACAGTCATAGCCACGCTCAAGTTCATGTTGCTCCTGCTCTTGTGGATGTTCTTGTTGCTGTTGTTGTTGCTGCTACTGCTGGTGTGAATGCTCGTGTTGTTGTTGTTGTTGTTGCTGCTGCTCCTGCTGCTGCTGCTCCTGCTGCTGCTGCTGTGATTTTCCTTGTTGTAGATGCTATTATGATTATCCATGTTGCTGCTGCTGCAACTGTCCTTGTTACTATTGTTGCTGTCAATATTCCTGCTGTTACTGATGCTCCTCTGGCTGCTTTTCATTCTGTTGCTGCTGCTGCTAGAATAAGCTCCGCTAGTGGGACGATGGGTCCAGAAAGCCAGTTTCAGCATTTGTTTACTGTCGACTTTGTTTTCCCTGTTTTCCTTCAAGCATATATCCGAGCTTGTTGACAAGTGTAGGTGATTATCCCAGCGCTGAGGTACCATGACCGCTGCCTCAGACAGTCGCATGTGTCGCCTCACTACTCGTGAAACCTTACTAAAAGCCACGTTATTTCTTACATTTTTTTTCCTAATGCATTTCCAGCAGCTTGAAACCTCAAGGAAAATCCCCTAAATGTCGGAACGGGGATCTTGTTCCAAGCTACTGAACCTATCTTCCGTGATAACTTCCGGTTCTCCAGACGCCGAGAACGGTACGGGTTCAGTGTTTCCCCAAAGATATAGTCTAAACAATTCAGAATGATAAGTTCTTTAAGAGTAAAGGAAAAATTACTTACAGGGATACCTAACATATAGGTATACACAACTTAGTTTTAACCAACTTGCAGGTATACCTAACTAACAGGTATACCTAACATACAGGTATACTCAACTGGAAAGTTATGTGATATTGTCACACAAGATTTTTCCCAGCAGTGTATGTAGATTTTACACAAGATCAGAGTAATTAGGAAAATTAAGGTACTGCCAATCCTCTCTTCTTCTTCTTCTTGACTTGCTAAGTTCCTCCCGTTTTTATGCTTTTTTTATTTTATTTGTGGATTTTTTTTTTGTGTGTGTAGTTTTATGAATGAGCTGCCTGGACGGTCAACGACCTGGCTGGGCGGTCAACGAGCTGCCTGGACGGTCAACGACCTGGCTGGGCGGTCAACGAGCTGCCTGGACGGTCAACGACCTGGCTGGGCGGTCAACGAGCTGCCTGGGCGGTCAACGAGCTGGCTGGGTGTTTACCAAGCGGACTGCACGGTCAACGAGGCGGACAACTCACAATTTTCCTTTAAGTGTTTCTAATTCCATCATCTTACATGTTTATTATGACTCTGATATCTTAAACATTCGTTACCAGCTTATTTGGCTTTTGTTAATCTGTGATCACAATAATCTTGAACTGAGACATGTGTAGTGTCTGAGAGAGCCAGATAGTGGAGCATTAGATGAGATTTTTCTTATCTCAGTGTTTGAGTAAGCTACGAGTGGGTGAGACGAGAGACGGAATAGGAGAGGGGTTGAGGTGAGGGGGCGAGGACCCCCGCGGTAGAAATATCGATGCAAGTTGAATGTCACTCACCGGAACGTCAATTAAAATGATAGCAACTCAGCCTCATACCAAAATAATCCCTTGGATGACTTGTATGAGGCTCGTGCATAGGCCTAGAGGTATCAGGGTCATGAACCTCAAGTGACACTCTCTTTCGGGGATCACATGAAGAAGGCGGTGATCAATAATATATACTGGGGGGGTGGCCAGGATCCCGTAGGGAACAACCTCCTCTTGTTCCTGCTGGGGAAGGAGCCGTGCGTGACGTGGGGTGCTGAGTTTTACACACGAGTATCGACTGCGGCACAATCGTTACGGCCGGAGACTCGTTACTCGCGGGTTAGAGGCCGTCGATGACCTGGTTCTTGAAGGAGTATCTCCGGTAGCGGCGGGTGGACGTCCTTCCACCTTCACTACTCAACGGTGACTGCTAGCACCTCTGCGGCCCCGCCCGACCCAACCTGTCGTACTCCTCACACCTGCGTCCAGGGGGCGTGGCGGCCCGCCCGTGGCGGGGACCAGGGTGTGGCGGGGACCAGGGTGTGGCGGGGGTCAGGGTGTGGCGAGGGTCAGGGTGTGGAGGGGGTCAGGGTGTGGGGGGGGCCTGTGTGTGGCGGGGGCCAGAGTGTGGCGGAGGTCACGGTGTGGCGGGGGTCATAATGTGGCGATGCCATGGTGTGGCCGGGCCATAGTGTGGTGGGGATCAAGGTTTGGTGGGGCCATTGTGTGGTGGGGGTCAGAGTCTGGTGGGAGCCATGGTGTGGCGGGAATAGGACAAGGAGATGAGGTAGAGGGGTGAAGAACGGGGAGAAAGGCGGTCATGAAGGGTAGGTGGGGAGAGAGGAGGGAATGTAGGGTAAGGAGAGGGGTGGGAATGAAGGGTAGACCTCCGAGGGGAGGGAATGAAGGGTAGGTGGGGAGAGGGGAGGTCATGAACGGTAGACGGGAAGATGGGCGGGAATGAAGAGCAGGCGGGGAGAGGGGCAGGAATGAAGGGTAGGTAGAGAGAGGGGTGGGAATGAAGGGTAAACGAGGAGAGGGACTGCTAGCGGGAAGGTTGCCCGACCAAGGAAGATCAGCTGGGAGAAGAAAATGAGACCAGTCAGAGGAAGAGTGTAAAGAAAAGGACGAGGGAAAGAACAAAGGGAATAATGAAAGGGATGTGGGAAGGAGGGGAAGAGAAGGAGGCATGCTTAGCTTCATGCAACTGATCATACAGAATAATGAACGACTGGACGTTCAAACGGAAGGAAGTATTATGACATTTGGTAGTGGATGCTCCTGCAGAAGGGTGAGTGAAAGATGAAAAGGATCATAGATATAGATGAGGGAAGAAGATCAGTGGCATTTTGAGAAATCTGTGGAAAGACAATATAAATGGAGGCAAAAAGAAAAGAAAATGTAGTGTAGTGCAGTGATGCCCACTTCTTCGTATGGGTGAAAGTCAAGGTCACTGAATGTTGTAGCGAGGAGGCGGATACAGGCTGTGATGTCGTGTGGTGTGAATATTATGCATAGAGGAAGGAATGTTGAAACTGGAAGACGGTGTGTGTGTGAAAATATAGTTTAAAGAGTGGAAGAGAGGTTGAAGAGATAGTTTCATCGTTTAGAAGGGACGGAGCAAAGTAAATGGACCAAGAGGATCTATAAATTTGCAGTGGATGAAGTGTGGTGTATGAAATATCGGCTATTTATGCGGTTAATTAGTTATATCATCTTACAGATGTGATTTATGAGTTATGTCACCTTACATCCGTAATTTATGAAGGGTGCAAGGAGGGTGTGGAGGTAAGGGGTTGAGAATAGTGCAAATATATATGCTCTTATAAGTTCGGAGTGCGGAGTGCGGAGTGCGGAGTGCGGAGTGCGGAGTGCGGAGTACAAGCAAGTAATGTGGTTCTGAATTTTCAACATGTCAACATCTGCGAAGGCATTAAGGAAAACCAATTAGCAGAACTTAAATTCTGGAGGTTAAGTTTTAGGGCGCCAGCACTTTGATAGAAATGTGGGAATAGTGTGCTATATCCTCTGAAAAAGGATTTCACCTGCAGCCGTTATTCAACGAAAACACTACGTTACTCTCAGAAGCCTACAAGCTTCGTAACAAAACATTGCCCACGAAGATGCACTGTAAACGCATTAGAACTTTGATTCGACCTCTTGAGTGATTTGGAAAAGGCATCACAAATGGTAATTACAAGCATAGAAAAAACATTAATGGCCCAAATGACGTTTAGCTGAGGTGAGATTAATTAACAGTGAACAAAACGTCGTTATTACAATGACTTTCTCTGCAAACTCTGCCTCTTTACGATGAAATTTTGAACATTGAAAACCTCTACCTCTGCGCTTCCCACACAAATTAAGCGCCCTTATCCTGCCCCACTTCAGTGCTTATATAGCAACATGATTGGGAAAATTTTCTTTTAAGAAACACATTACTCAAAACAGAGTCTGCTAAAATAAAATTAAACACTGAACAGAATTTGCTAAAAGAAAATTGATCAGCGAGGAGGAGCCGGATGTGAGTGTGAGGAAGGTGCGTGAGGTTGTGGGAAGAATGAGAAGTGGTAGAGCAGCTTGGATTTATATGATCAAGACAGAAATGTTAAAAGCCAGTGGGGATATAGTTTCGGAATTGTTGGTGAATTTGTTCAGTAAATGTACGAAAAGGTGGAAGGTACCTAGGAACTGTCAGACACCGTGCCTCGTTTCTTTCAATAAAAGAAAAAAGGATAAAAGAAAGAGTAAAAATGTTGAGTATATCAGGTAAAGTGAAGACCAAGTGTTTCCATCGAAGCAAATAAGTAAATAATATTTGAATAAAGGTTACAAAATTTTCGTCATATTTATGGATTTAGAAGAGGCATATAATAGGATGGATAGGGAAACAATGTGGCAGATGTTGCAAGTGTATGGAACAGGTGGAAAGTTACTTAAAGTTTTTATTATGATAGTGAGGTTCAGGTTAGGATATGTAGGAGAGACGGAGATTATTTTCCAGTAAATGTGGCCTTAGACAAGGATGTGTGATGTCACAATGGTTGATTAACAAATTTATGGATGGAGTTATAAAAGAGGTGTGGGATTAAAAGAAAAAGGTTCGAATATGAGGTGGAAATAGCCAAAGTTGCGTTTTGCCGATGATACGGTTGATTTGGGTGATTCTGAATAGTAAATGCAGAAGTTGATGGACGAATTTAGGAGAGTGTGTAAATAAAGGAAGTTAAATCTGAACATAGCAAAGAGCAAGGTGATGAAGAATAACAAAGCAAAATTGGTAAAGAAAGATTGGAGGAATATGGAGGATGTGAATGTGTTCAGATATTTGGAAGTGGAGTGGCCGGTAAATACGTCTGTGAAAGATAATTAGAATCATAGGATTTACATGGGAAATGGAGACAAAGAACTTTATGCAAGGAGTTAAAAGGTAAATGTATGAGAATATAGCGGTATCAACACTCTTGTAGGGGTATGAAACATGGGTTTTTAATGTTGCAGCGAGGACAGTTTTGGAGGCAGTGGAGATGTAGTGTGAGAGACTCCATAGTTTGGAGATTAGGAGAAGGTGCGGGCTTACAGAAAGTATTATCCAGGGGGCTAAGAAGTGCTTGTTGAGGTGGTAAAAGTGTTTCTTTTTTTCGTGTCGCCCTGCCTCGGTGGGAGACGGTCAACCTCTCATTGAAAACAAGTACAAGCTAAAAAAAAAATTGTTTGCTCCTCTTATATAGTTTTTGCAGCGTAAAATATTCATACGCCAATACTTTCTCCCTTACCTCAATTTTTACGTTGTCATTCACCTACCCTCCTATATCCACCCTCCTGTTATTCTTATTGTATTATTGAAAATTCTCTTTCTCTCTCTCTCTATCTCTCTCTCTCCCTTTCTCACCCTCTATGTCTCTCTCTCTCTCTCCCTCCTCTATGTCTCTGTCTCTCTTTCTCTCCCTCCCTTTCTTTCTCTTTTCCTCCCCCCTCTCCTTCCATTACATACATAGTGTGCGGGCAAAGGGACAGTGTTGTTGCTCAAGCTTCCTTTGTGACCAATAAAAATAAATCAACACTCATACATGTATGCATGTATAAAGTGTTTTTTTTTCTTTATCGGGTGTTGCATCCCCTGAAAGTGGCACAATGTATATAATGTATATTTGACGTATATTATCTTTCATGTAATTTTATATTGCTGATATTTTCATTAACAGCTAAAATAAAAATATCTTGCTTTATAATATTATTTGACTTAGCTATGTCATTAGGTAGGATGTAACATTTGTTCTTCACTGTTCGAGAGTTGTGGTTGGTTTTCCACATTGGTAAACTGCTTAGCTGACTATCAGCTCGCTTGTTTACCTGCCGGCCTCTCGGCAGGTAAACAATAACTCTCTATAGCTGGTCATCGTTCGACAAGCACCGCATTCTCCATCTGCTCCTAGTCCTGCAAGCATTCCTCTCGTCTCTGTCTGTTTGTTATTTAGACTCTGTTTTGGTAGAGCATGATTTCATTGGTGAGTCGAAACTCTGTGTAACTCTGTTCACAGAGCATTATTCAGGCTTAGTGATTTTCTACGTTTTTGCTGAGGCTGTATGTCGTACTGACACTCTAAGACAGTCCAGGTCACAAGCTAAAGCTTCTGATCTAATTTCTGTGGCATCTATGCACCGTCGTAATCGGGGATTTAGTTATGCTGAACTTAGATTCAGTATTAAGGGAGTTTTATGATTTTCATGGAGACTCTGCTGATGGTCCCCAGTTAGGGTCGTTATTTTGTCTCCTTGTTCCTGGCTCCATGCTGCTGCTCTGTGCATTATTATTGTTCAGCGAATCGTTCCTCATATTGTTCAAGCAAGCTGTTTTGATTGCCTTGTTGGTCAAGAAGATAGATTATTTGAGGACGTTTTTTAAGTCACTGTTTGTCTAAGTCGAGTCTAGTCTTATTGAGACATAACGAACAACTTTGAGCACATACACACATTCTCACACACACGCTTGTATATGCTAGTATTATTTTTATATTTGATATCAATGTACCAGACGGTACTTAAGAGTCATACTGATATGAAATGTGCCTTCAGCACTATACTACTATATGTACAATTTAACTTTGCACTACAAGAGAAATGTAGGAGCTTATGTCCTAAACTATATCAAATTCATTTACTTTGATTTTGTCCACCTAGACAACTTTGTTAATAAACTTCTCAACTTTTATTTCGTTAGTTAGTATCCTATCAGTTGCAGTCCTAAAACACTGTTAAAATTTAACATAATTATAAAGGATAACTGAACCAGAATGCTTTCAGACAACCTGTTACAGAAACAGACTAGAGGCTACAGGGGGATCAATAAGTTGACCTAGTATTCTTTGGAGATGTCTTTACTTTATAGATATCGCATTTTGTAACATCGGGTCATCATGCCTCGGTGGGAGACGGCCGGTGTGTTAAAAAAGAAGAAAATCAAAACTGAACATAGAAACGAGGAAGGTGATCAGAATATCAAAAAATCTTAGCAATGAATGAATGAATATCAGATTGAGGAAGAGAGTATTGAGGAAGTGAATATATTCAGATATTTGGTAATGGGCACGTTGGTAAATGGATCTTTGGAAGATAGACTAAACCATAGAATAGACGAAGATGAATAAAAAAAAACGGTAGGTGATGTGTTGATGCATCTTTGGAAAAAAGTAGTTTATCTATGGAGGCAAAAAAGAAACATGTACGAGAGTATAGTAATACCAACACTTTTATATGAGTGTAAAGTATGTTTCCAATGTTTCCCTGAAGGAAGAGACTTAAGGCACTGGAGACGTCATATTTAAGAGCAATGTGTGTGGTGAATATTATGCAAAAGATTTATAGCACAGAGATTAGAAGTCAGTGTGGGATATCAGACGTATAATTCAGAGTGCTGTAGAGGGGTTCTTAAGGTAGATTAAGGCACTCAGAGAATGGAGCAGAATAGGATAAGCTAAAGAGTAAGTTATTCTCTGGTAGAAGAAAGGGTCCGAGGTAAGGATTAAAGGGAATTTCGAGTAAGAAGGCCTGAGCCTCCAGCAGGTTTGTGTGAGCATGTAATAGTAAAGTGAGTAAAAACAGCGTTTGTTTTTACCTTGAAGTGCTGTTGAAATCTGAGAAAATAACATTTATGAAGAGATTCATTGCAGTGAAAGAGCAAGTTAGGAGAACCTTTCCTATACCCACGTAATACTCTCAAGGAATTTGGCCCTCAAGTACATCTCTGATTCCTGCCTCCTCCTCGCTGCATCATTTAACACCAAAGGTTCGTACCCTTAGTTCCACTCTAATCTGGTACTTTTTTTTTTTTGACTTCTATGTTTCCATGAGCAGCGCTGTATAGCCTATGTGGTTTAGCGCTTCTTTTTGATAATAATAATAATAATAATAATAATATGTTTCCATGTATACTTCATTGAACTACCCAATTTTTCCTCCTATTATTAATTTTTTTTATCTTGTCTTTCATAGACTCATTCCTCAACAGATCCATTCCCAATTATCTGAATATATACACTTCCTCCATACTCCCTCCTATCGGATATCCAATCTCGCATTGCTTAGAGTTTTTTCCTCTCACAACTTTGCTCTTTCCTATGTTCACTATTAGTTTTCTCCTTTTACATGATAGGAAAGCCTTATATAATTCAAGCATTGGAATGTACAAACTAGACAGTTATACAGTAAATTGTACACAATCTTAAGCAAGGATGCTATGTAAAATCCTCTGAGTCCTCATGAAGATATGGTGACGTTAGACCAGTGTTCTCCGCACCTTTCCCCTCTAACTGGGTCACAGTACATAGAGAATATTGGTACGATTAACATTCCTTTAGGTGGGTGTAGGGAAGACCACGCGCGTATTTACGCTCAATGACTCTAGTCTTGTTTTAATAGTAGACCATAACAGACTGTTCCACACGTTTCGCCCGACTGAGATCGCATTCCACCTTCAGTAGAAGGCAATTCAATAGTATTACTAAATCTGCTTAGGCCATGCATACGACTACGGTTACACAAGTTTATGTGACTACACCTTACATAATATCGTAGCTTAGAGAGGTCAGGTAGAGTGACTTATCGCCTCTGGGGTCCTAATGTTAAGAAACAGTGCTATTGTCATGGGACAGTATAGGTAAATATGTGGACATATAAGTAGAGTCCCTTCTTCTGGCTCTTCTGGAACATTCTCTGACGTATGATAGTTCGTAGAGGTGGACAACTAGCAAATCTGATTCTTATAATAATGCAATGTTACATATACCTTGAGTGCCTGGATGTATTAGCTACTTAGGTAAAATGATTCCATAGATCAGTCGATATCGATTAGATGCAGCTTTGTGCTGACTACTGTGTTTCCTTAATATTCTGTAACTTGCTTTCTGTAAACCTCTGTGGTGCCCACCTTCCCTTACCCCGGAGGGGTGTGAAGGGACGGGGTGGGGTTAGGTGCTGGGGTTGGTGGTGGTCCTCAGTGACACGCATTGCCACTGATAGCTTCTGCCTTGCCTCTGAGGCAATCTGTTGCTGTCTTGCAACATTGCATAGCTCCTGAAGACGCACGAGAGTTCGAAAGATCTTGCGTTAAAGTTTTCTATCTCCCTGTTGCGTGTTCTTTATTGTTAAGATCGCCTGTTTGCGATTGTATTGCATATTTAAATATTTTCCTCTCTCTCTCTCTCTCTCTCTCTCTCTCTCTCTCTCTCTCTCTCTCTCTCTCTCTCTCTCTCTCTCTCTCTCTCTCTCTCTCTCTCTCTCTCTCTCCCTCTCTCTCTACCCCACAATTACCACCAAGCACATAAACACGACTAATACCCACTTATTACGTCCCGCTTATATTGTAAATCATTCCATTTATGAATTAAAACACTTGTAGCTATTATTTTCTTACCACACTTGTAAATTCTTCTTTACTGCACGCCTTCTTTAATTCTTACTCTTATTGCTACACCCAAAATAATTCCTTCAATACTGTCCCATTCAAACTTTAAAAACAGTCACATTTGTCTCATTCATGCCATCAACAGCCAGTGCTTTCATTTCTAACATTAAAACCCAATTCTCTCATTCGTAATAACAAAAGATAGTTTCTCATTCGTAATAACAAAAGATAGTCCTATAATACACAGCATCGACAGCCAGTGCTTACTTTCCTATTCTCAACAGCCAGATTTTCCTTCATAACATCAACAGGTAGTGATTTTATTCATAACATGAACAGCCAGTTCTCTCATTAATAACATAAACAACTTGTCCTAGCGTTACATTGTTCCTACATTCACCAACGTTCACACAACTCTGATGAAAACATTACATCTTTTTTTCCCAGAAATGAACCACAGATAAAGAATGCGACTTCCCAGGCGTTGCAAATCCTGGAGCAGATTTCTACAACGTTGGATTAATTACGCTAGAACACCATAGAAATATATGAAAATGTTAAGAAACACGCAAGTGATGGGAACAGTGATGAAATAAGACATTTATTTGGAAAATTCATGTTTATTTGAAAAATACACGACAGTGATATGACAGATAATTGATTTAATAACAGATATGACTACCCTTTATAAGTATTGCTACACGCTTTGGCAGAGTATTGAAAAATGTTGAACACATATTGAAAAGCTCTTCGTCGTCGTACCAGGTCCTAATAAGAGCAGCAATTAGCTTCTCCACAGTTGAACAGCGTTTGATTATTGCCCATAAATTCTCAATTAGACTGAAGTCAGTAGAGTTTTAAGGCCAATTTAAAACTCTTAGCTAACTCTTCTCGATGAATGTCAGCATTTTGCTGGACGTAAATGGAAAGCAAATGAGTTGCCAGGATTGCCTTGTATTTGTCAATGTTCGTCGTTCCCTTAACAATATCAAGCCATTCAGGGCCTTTAGCAATAAAACTACCTCAAAACATCTTCTTAGGTGGGTGTTTTGGCGTTTGTTGAATATGTCCATTCCGATGAGGTTCAACTTTGCTCAGTCTCACTCCCACTGATCTGTTCATATGTATTTCAAAATGCGCCTTATCAGAAAATATAACTTTTCTCCATTCATCTGTCGTCCATCCCTTATGATCGAGTGCCCATCGCTGCCTTTTTTACTTCATAGCAGCAGACAGTAATTGTTTCTTTACCATCTTTCTGGCAGTTCTGCCAAGTTTAATGAGCCTTCGTCGAACAGTTGAAGCATGAACATTTACGCCAGCTGAAGCCAAATTTCTCTGTAGATTTTTGCTGGTTTTCATGGAATCCTTCGCACTATTTCTTATGATAACCATGTCATCGTAAGGTGTTGTCTTGTTTTTCTTTCACATCTTCCTCGACACAGACCTCCACAGTCACCCGTGTTTTCAGCTCTTCAGACTTTTACCAACTAGGCTCAAATTCTCGGCGATCTTTCTGATACTAAAATCAGCATGTTTTCTAAGAACTACAATACTTGCACGCTTCCTTGGTGTAACATCCATCATGAATCTCAGCACTAATCATGAACTGAAAGGGAGAATTTGGAGAAAAGACATTCACTCACTGAGCACGCTTGCAGGAATAGCTCTTGTAACACTGACGAGAGTTGCAGGGCAATACCACAGCTGTATGGTTGCCAGAAGTCTGTAACAAACTCTTCCGAAAAAAGGAACCTCAACTACATTAAGTCGGAGAATAACACATATTATGAGATAATCAAAAAAATTTATTCCTGTCCCGATTAACCTGCACACTAATATATATATATATATATATATATATATATATATATATATATATATATATATATATATATATATATATATATATATATATATATATATATATATGTCGTGCCGAATATGTAAAACTGGTCAATTAGCAAGAACTCATTTAAAATGAAGTCCTTTCTGAAATTTTCTCTTATACCTTTAAAGAAATATTTTTTTCATTAATGTTGATGTAAAAATTTATAATTTTGCACCAAAAGAATCTTAGAAAACTTACCTAACCTTATTATAACAAGAACAATTTATTTTAGTCTAACCCAACTAAATATATTGTAGATTTGTTTACAATAATTTAATACTAAACAAACACAGTGAAATATATTTTTTTCGATAGGTTCAGAATAATTTTTGCGAAATTATTGCATACACAAATTTCGCTTGTCCTATATGGCAAGATGAGCGTTGCTATTTAAGCCAAGATCGCAAATTCTGCCTATTCGGCACGACATATATATATATATATATATATATATATATATATATATATATATATATATATATATATATATATATATATATATATATAAAATATATATATATATATATATATATAAATATATATATATATATATATGTGTGTGTGTGTGTGTGTGTGTGTGTGTGTGTGTGTGTGTGTGTGTGTGTGTGTGTGTGTGTGTGTGTGTGTGTGTGTGTGTGTGTGTGTGTGTGTGTGTGTGTGTGTGTGTCTTCTTTCAACAAACTGGCCGCATCCCATCGAAGCAGGGTGGCCCAAAAAGAAAAACAAAAGTTTCTCTTTCTAACTTTAGTAGTAATGCATTTTAGATTTTTTAAGAGATATTCGGCCTAATTTGTTTATTACGCTCCTCCAGAAATCCAAAGTTAGTTTAAATCCAAAACTATGACATAAAAATTATAAGAAGATGTAGAACCTAGTCTAAAATTTTTTTATAATTTTGGTTAATAAATTTTGACTCTTCAGACGGTCACTGAAATAATCATTCTTGTAAATAAACCAATATGTAATTCTAAGTAACGTGCATTAAATCACTTATAATTTACCTTTGAAGTTAAAATCCAACTCAAAAATATCTTGTTATGTTTGACAGGATAGGAGAAGGTAGTAACACTGTGTATTTGCATGTAATGTTGTAGTTGTATTATTCAGCTCCGGTTTCATTTGTTATATAAACAGTGACTCTGAGATCAAACTGTCAAGCCTGAACACACTGCCTCGTGATCACCCTCCTGGAGTTTACCTGGAGAGAGTTTCGGGGGTCAACGCCCCCGCGGCCCGGTCTGTGACCAGGCCTCCTGGTGGATCAGCGCCTGATCAACCAGGCTGTTGCTGCTGGCTGCACGCAAACCAACGTACGAGCCACAGCCCGGCTGATCAGGAACTGACTTTAGGTGCTTGTCCAGTGCCAGCTTGAAGACTGCCAGGGGTCTGTTGGTAATCCCCCTTATGTGTGCTGGGAGGCAGTTGAACAGTCTCGGGCCCCTGACACTTATTGTATGGTCTCTTAACGTGCTAGTGACACCCCTGCTTTTCATTGGGGGGATGGTGCATCGTCTGCCAAGTCTTTTGCTTTCGTAGTGAGTGATTTTCGTGTGCAAGTTCGGTACTAGTCCCTCTAGGATTTTCCAGGTGTATATAATCATGTATCTCTCCCTCCTGCGTTCCAGGGAATACAGGTTTAGAAACCTCAAGCGCTCCCAGTAATTGAGGTGTTTTATCTCCGTTATGCGCGCCGTGAAAGTTCTCTGTACATTTTCTAGGTCGGCAATTTCACCTGCCTTGAAAGGTGCTGTTAGAGTGCAGCAATATTCCAGCCTAGATAGAACAAGTGACCTGAAGAGTGTCATCATGGGCTTGGCCTCCCTAGTTTTGAAGGTTCTCATTATCCATCCTGTCATTTTTCTAGCAGATGCGATTGATACAATGTTATGGTCCTTGAAGGTGAGATCCTCCGACATAATCACTCCCAGGTCTTTGACGTTGGTGTTTCGCTCTATTTTGTGGCCAGAATTTGTTTTGTACTCTGATGAAGATTTAATTTCCTCATGTTTACCATATCTGAGTAATTGAAATTTCTCATCGTTGAACTTCATATTGTTTTCTGCAGCCCACTGAAAGATTTGGTTGATGTCCGCCTGGAGCCTTGCAGTGTCTGCAATGGAAGACACTGTCATGCAGATTCGGGTGTCATCTGCAAAGGAAGACACGGTGCTGTGGCTGACATCCCTGTCTATGTCGGATATGAGGATGAGGAACAAGATGGGAGCTAGTACTGTGCCTTGTGGAACAGAGCTTTTCACCGTAGCTGCCTCGGACTTTACTCTGTTGACGACTACTCTCTGTGTTCTGTTAGTGAGGAAATTATAGATACATCGACCGACTTTTCCTGTTATTCCTTTAGCGCGCATTTTGTGCGCTATTACGCCATGGTCACACTTGTCGAAGGCTTTTGCAAAGTCTGTATATATTACATCTGCATTCTTTTTGTCTTCTAGTGCATTTAGGACCTTGTCGTAGTGATCCAGTAGTTGAGACAGACAGGAGCGACCTGTTCTAAACCCATGTTGCCCTGGGTTGTGTAACTGATGGGTTTCTAGATGGGTGGTGATCTTGCTTCTTAGGACCCTTTCAAAGATTTTTATGATATGGGATGTTAGTGCTATTGGTCTGTAGTTCTTTGCTGTTGCTTTACTGCCCCCTTTGTGGAGTGGGGCTATGTCTGTTGTTTTTAGTAACTGTGGGACGACCCCCGTGTCCATGCTCCCTCTCCATAGGATGGAAAAGGCTCGTGATAGGGGCTTCTTGCAGTTCTTGATGAACACAGAGTTCCATGAGTCTGGCCCTGGGGCAGAGTGCATGGGCATGTCATTTATCGCCTGTTCGAAGTCATTTGGCGTCAGGATAATTTTTAAAACTGTGTATCGAGCTTCCCTCCAAGCTGTGTGGCAAGAGACACTCCACCATATCTTCATCCAGGCCAGTGAATGAGTGGTCCACAGAGAGAATGGTTGCTGACACTCATCAATTTCTCGCCACTGTATAACGACCCCCGAGCGGAAAAAATGAAGAATATTACAAGAATGTTTTCTGAGGTCAGCGCCCCCGTGGCCCGGTCCCGGACCAGGGATCCTGGGTAAATTCTGTTTCTTTGTCTTATTAATAATTGCACTTAGGAAAAAAAAGGTAACCAGCCATTTCTCCAGGCAATTTAATCATATAGGACACGCACATCTGTGGTAAAATAAATTTAACTCGAGTAAATCAGAAGCAAAACATCAGAGAAAGAAGAAGAATTGTTACGAAATTCTGAGGACATACAAAATAAGTGTATACTTAATGCTGGTACAAGTTTTGTGAGACTTACCTGCCATCTTGAATGTTTCTGAGACAGCAAAGACCATCACTCTTGCTCGAGTGGAAAACTTTTAAAAGGATTCCGTTTCACTCATTTGAGACGACATTAGACTCGGGTATTTCATGGAGAATTTACCAGCTTACTATAGACGGCAAAAATAATTTTCCCTCAAAAACCAAGCTTAAGTTTGTATACTTTGTACGCGCCTAACTTGGTTAAACCTTACTTACGCACTCTGCTCGGATGATGGTAAAGTGCACAGAAGAAAACGTACAAGCGTTACACACAAAATGTTTTTAATGTTTTTAGTGGAAGAAATAACTTTTTTATCGCTGGTGTGAGCGGGGATAGTTTTTTCCTCTCGATATTAGTGTTATCAATTACAGGATGGTGGTGGTAACGGTTGTGGTGGAGGTGGTGGTGGTGGTGGTGGTGTTGGTGGTGGTTGTGATGGTGGTGGTGGTGGTGGTGGTGGTGGTGGTGGTGGTGGTGGTGGTGGTGGTGATGGTGGTGGTGGTGGTGGTGGTGATAACTGTGGTGGTGGCGGTAATTGTGGTGGGGGTAATTGTGGTGGTGGTAATTGTGGTGGTGGTAATTGCGGTGGTGGTGGCAGTGGTGGTGGTAGTGGTGATAACTGTGGTGGTGGTGGTGGTAATTGTGGTGGTAGTGGTGATAACTGTGGTGGTGGTGGTGGTAATTGTGGTGGTGGTGGTAATTGTGGTGGTGGTGGTAATTGTGGTGGTGGTGGTGGTAACTGTGGTTCTGGTATTGATGTTGGTGGTAACTGAGCTGGTGGTAACTGTGGTGGTGGTTGTGGTAACTGTGATGCTGGTATTGATGGTGGTGGTAACTGTGCTGGTGGTAACTGTGGTGGTGGTGGTGGTAACTGTGGTGCTGGTATTGGTGGTGGTGGTAGTGGTAGTGGTGACGGTGGAGGTGGTGCTTGCGGTGGTGGAAGTGTTGTTGGTGGTGGTAATTGCAGTGATGGTGGCTCCTGTGGTGGTGGTAACTGTGGTGGTGAAGGTGGTAACTTTGATGGTGGTAGTGGTGGTGGAGGGGATAGCTGTGGTGGTGATGGTGGTGGTGTTGTAGTGTTGTTGTTGTTGGTGGTGGTTGTGGTGACGGTGACTGTGGAGGCAATGATGTTTGTGATGGTTGTGGTGATGGTGGTAGTGGTGATTGTGGTGGTGGTGGTGGTGACAGTGGTGGTCGTGGTGGCGGTGACTGTTGTGGTAGTGGCAGAGGTGGTGGTAGTAGCGGTGACTGCAGTGGTGGTGGTGGTGGATGTAGCGGTGACTGTAGTGGTGGTGGTGGTGGTGGTAGTAGTATTGGTAGTGGTTGTAGTGGTGGTGGTGGTGGTGCAATGGTGGTGATGGTGGTAGTGGTGGTGGTTGTAATAGTGGTGATGTTCGTGGTGGGGTGGTAATGGTGGTAATGATCGTGGTGGTGGTGGTGGTAGTTGTGTTGGTGGTGGTAGTAGAGGTGGTAATGGTGGTGGTGGTGGTGGTGGTGGTTGTGGTGGTGGTGGTGGTAGTTGTGTTGGTGGTGGTAGTAGAGGTGGTAATGGTGGTGGTAGTGGTAACTGTGGTGATGGTGGTTACTGTTGTGGTAGTGATGGTGGTAATTGTGATGGCGGTAGTGGTGGTGGTGGGGGTAACTGTGGTGGTGGTGTTGGTGATAGTATTCGTGGCGGTGGAGGTGGTGGTGGTTGCGGGGATGGAAGAGTTAGTGGTGGTAGTGGCGGTGGTGGTTGTGGTGGTGGTGTAGCGTTGTTGTTGCTGTTGTTGTTGTTGGTGGTGGTGGCGGTGGTGGCGGTAACTATGGTGGTGATGGTTATGGCGGTGGTGGTGGTAGTGGCGGTTGTGGTTGTGGTGGTGGTGGCGGTAACTGTGGTGGTAGTGGTGGCGGTAACTGTGGTGGTAGTGGTGGCGGTAACTGTGGTGGTAGTGGTGGCGGTAACTGTGGTGGTAGTGGTGATTGTGATGGTGGTGGTAGTGGTGATTGTGGTGGTTGTGGTGGTGATGGTGGTGGTCGTGGTGGCGGTGACTGTGGTGGTCGTGGCAGAGGTGGTGGGGGTAGCGGTGACTGTAGTGATGGTGGTGGTGGCAGTGATTGTGGTGGTGGTGGTGGTCTTGGTGGTGGTGATGGTAGCAGTGGTGGTGGTAGTGGTGGTGGCAGTGATGGTGGTGATAGTGGTTGTGATGGTGGTTGTGGTAGTGGTAGTAGTGGGGGTGGTGGAGGTAGTGGTGGTGGTGGTAATGGTGGTGATAGTGGTGGTGATAGTGGTGGTGGTAGTGGTGTTGGTTGTGGTAGTAGTGGTGGTAATGGTGGTGATGGAAGTGGTGGTGGTAGTGATGGTGGTGGTGGTAGAGGTGGTGGTGGTGATAGTGGTGGTGGTGGTGGTGGTAGAGGTGTAATGGTGGTGATGGTGGTGGTGGTAGCGGTGGTGGTGGTGGTAATGGTGGTGATGGTGGGGGTGGTGGTAGTAGTGGGAATAGAACACTAACGGGTGTTATTCGTGGTGAACAAGAAGAATCTATATTACGTGTCATCACGGGCTGGACATGTGTTGGAGTGTGGGCTTTCGTGCGTCCTTGTTTCCTATTTATACTCACCTATTTGCGATGACTGAGGTCGATTCACAGCTCCTGGCCTCAGAACATATCGGATTCATTCCCTAGCCTGGTGAGCCATGTCATGCCTGTTATTAAAACTGACTCTCAAGCCTCCCTCCGTGATTTGTTGATCCAGGTCACTCCTCTTTCTGACAACCCTGAGGCTGAAGAAATACTTCCATGACTCTGTATAAATATTAAAGGAGTGCGTTGGTATGGACTTAGAAAAAAGATTCACTCTAGGAGAAGAGCGTATAAGCTCAAAGAGTGTATGTGTACACTGAAGAACTTAAGTTGAGTGGAAGTATTACATATATATATATATATATATATATATATATATATATATATATATATATATATATATATATATATATATATATATATATATATATATATATATATATAAGGATATATATATATATATATATATATATATATATATATATATATATATATATATATATATATATATATATATATATATATATATATATATATATATATATATAAAATATAGGGAGGTACCACCTCTAGAACTGTCATGGGGACCCTCATCCTCAGAGAAAAGAATAAACTTGCTTCAGGGAAAACTCAAGGTTTTCCCTGAAGCTGTTTAAGAATTTTCTCCTGCCATCCCCTATATTTCAAGTATGTTTTATTTAAAGACAAAAATACATTGGCCAAACATTCACAAAAATACAACAGAAAGCAAAACAACATAGGTAACTCAGAGCTACATCTCGAATACTTCGTCCAGCTCCCCTGCGGTGCGCCGCGTGCCCAGAATGCTGCAGGCATTTCCTCTCTGGATCGCAACACTGAGTCTCTGAAAGAGAAAGCTGGTCGCCCTGTGGTCCTTGGTTTCTATGATGAGCTTTTCACCCAGCTCTTTGAGGAACTTTAGAGCACACTTGCCCCATGCTCCAAGGGTCTCCGACCCTACTGGAATGAAGTTATAGCAAGGGGGAAGGTCTTCATATTTTCGGATCTTCTGGGTCTCCCTGTGGCTGGCAGCTCCACCCCCTTCCCCTACGGAGTATGGCAAGTAGGTGTCTGCCAATGTGGCAGCACAGGTCCCAGGCAATCTGCTTTCCATCCTTCCAGGGTAGCATAGTGGCTCCGTCAGGACGCTTTTGACTTCCATCAGACCTCTGTACTTGGGGTTCCCGTTGAGCTGGGCAACGGGCTGTAGCGAGGCTTCTCTTTATGATGTCATTGACCTCCTCCTCATGTCTGGCATACTTCCCTTCTGCTGTGTGACACACAAGGCCATGAAGTCCGAATTGATCAGCTGTCGCCCTGATATATATCCTTCTATATATATATATATATATATATATATATATATATATATATATATATATATATATATATATATATATATATATAAGGATGCCCAGCAGTAAGGGAGCCACCCCAACTATGCAGATCTGATGGCAGCCAGAAGCATCCAGATGGTATCACCCTTCAGGCCTGGACAGATGGGAAGCAGGTGGTGTGGGACTATACATGTGCATCTACCTTGGCTGATACCTATCTCCAATACACCAGGGAGGAAGGAGGGGCAGCTGCCAGCTTCAGGGAGTCCCAAAAGTCTAGAAAATATGGAGAACTTGCCCATCATTATATGGTTGTTCCCATAGGCTCAGAGACCTATGGCTCATGGGGAAAGAGTGCATCTAAATTCCTTAAGGAGCTGGGAAAAAGACTCATCAGGGTAAATAGGGATCCCAGGGCAGCTAGTTTTCTGTTCCAGCGGCTCAGTGCGGCTGTTCAAAGGGGTAATGCCTGCTGTATTTTGGGCATACGCCCCAGCTCTGAGGAGCTGGATGAGATTTTCGCCTTATAATCGGTGATACACAAGTAACAACATGTACCTTATATGCCACCTTTATATCAACAATGTATCTCTTAAATCTTCTGTACCATATTATGTAATAAAATACTCCTATTGGTAAAAAATATATTAAAAGATGGGGTGGTAGGGGAAGTATAATAATCAAACGGCTTCTGGAAGAAATCCAAATATTCTTCCTTGAAGCCTTTTAATCCACTTCTCCGAGGCTCTGGTTCCCACAATTTATATATATATATATATATATATATATATATATATATATATATATATATATATATATATATATATATATATATATATATATATATATATATATATATATATATATATATATATATATATATATATATATATATATATATATATATATATATATATATATATATATATATATATATATCGCAGTCAGCAGGATTCGAAACTACTACTGACTACTACTGCTGACCACGATCTTTCTTTGTATATACCTGCTTGTTTCTGCATGGTGCGATGAATGGTTTTGAAAACCGACAAGTTGAAGAATTGAGACACTTATGCAACACACAGGAATATTTATTGAAGAAGCGTGTAGCTACACACTGGCTTTATCAGTCCAATACAGAGTAGAAATGGGTAAGGAGAGGAGGAGTTTGAGGAAATCAGTCCCCCAACCGGGAATGGAGCCCAAGATATTTTAACATTCCTACCATAAAGCAAGTTAAAATCCTCGACACCCTAGTCTACTATACCACTATGCTTCACACGTTAGGTGCCCAGAACCTGAGCATGCCACACCTAACGCGAGCACATTCCTGGCTGCGAGTTACTACAGGAACTAACTTCATTCTACTCCCGTTCGGGAGTAGATTGTCTGTCGAGGTTTGTGGATGTATTAATATTGTGATCAGCACACGGAGAAGACCCGGGCCAGGGACCGTCCTGTCAAACCTACGTGAACCTCAACATTAATATAAAATAAAGTTAGTTCCTATAGTAATTCATGGTGATGAATGAGCTGGAGTTGTCTCCATGATGACTTCAGACTCAAAAGTTCACTTTATTGAATCGTTCTTTCCTTACCCCCAGAGTAACACATTATTAAATTTCCAACCTGCAGAGAGTGTTTTGCTCACCTTCTTGTGTAACTAAGTTTTTTTTGATGTTAAGAATTTTTCTATAAAAACACATATTCTTATTTTTTAATAATTAGTTTAATTATATAGTTATAGGGCATCCTATTTTAAAAAGCACTCTGTAATTAACTTTTTATTAAAAGAGAGAGCTGTATTAAAATTCCAATCCTATTAGAGCACTATATTAAAGTTATATCCAGAGCGCACTGTATTAGAGTTGTGAGAGAGGCAACTGTACAGAAGTTTGTGTCTACGAAGGCATTGTTCTGAAGGTCTCATAATAAGAGTATTTTATTAATAACAGTAGCAAGCAAAAGGCTTCACTTTTAATCTTGTTTCTAGGCCAAAAGCGGGTTTTTTACACTAACCATTGTGGTTTACCTGAAGGTATACTAAGAGAGTTTGCTGTATTGAAATTTCTTACCCTGACGAGCCATTTTTATTGATTAGTTATATCTTATACATTGCCCTTATTGAAATGTCCACTTTAAGAGACATTGAGTGCATCTGCATAAACACTAGTAACTCTATACTAGCATGTACAATGTACAGACCTCAGTGGCAACATGCAGATCCCATCAACTTCCTAATGGAAAATATGGACTCCCTTCTGCTGTAACACAACTGTCAACATATCATAATTGTTGGTGACCTCAACCAATACTTTATACAGAGGGACTTTGATGACCTTCTTGCAGTATTTGACATGAGAAACTTTGTTGATTTCCCTACTCACATCTCTGGATCCTCCCTTGATCCAGTAGTGAGTGATCTGGCAGAAGGCATAGTCACTTGTCAACCCCTCGGCTACGTTGGATCGTCTGACCATAAGACTGTTTTTGCGACACTTAAGATCCCAACAGAACGAGGTGAGGAGTCCACACGCACAACCTGGCTATGGGAAAGACGTAATTGGCCAGCCCTTTGCTCTGAGCTCGCCACCACCGATTGGAATGCTCTTCTCCAAGGGAATGTTGACAACCAAGTGAAATCCTTTACTGGACACATCCTTAATCTACACCAAGAACACATTCCTCACCGGCAATATGTGACGAAGCCTACAGATCAGCCTTGGTTTGGCTTTCGTTGTAGAGATGCTGCTACTGCTAAGTACAAAGCATGGCGAAGGTATAAGAGACATCCTACCACCTATAACAGGAACTTGCACAGGCAAGCCTGTAGGCATGTGGGTGACGTTCAAAAGTGGGCCATTGCTAAATGGGAGGTGGACACAAAAAGAAAGCTAGCATCAGGTAGGGTAGGTTCCAAAACCTGGTGGTCCCTGGTCAAGGACACACAGTGTTATCTGCCTGATGAACTCATTCTACCTCTAAATCGACAGGATAGGACCACCTCTACTAGTAGCCAAGAGAAGGCAGACCCCTTTGCTGAACACTTTGCTACCAAAATGCAAGTTCCTGATCCAGCAAGGGACCCTCCTTGGCTAGCTGCAAGAACTGTGTCAAAACTGTCAGTGGTGACAATAAGGCAGGAGGAGGTGCATTTCCTTCTTAAATCGCTTGACCAAAAAAAGGCTGTGGGCCCAGACAAGTTGAGCCCAAGATTGCTGAGAAGATGTGCAGACCAGCTAGCAGCACCTCTAACTCGCATCTTTCAGCACTGCCTAGTACAGTGTAAATGGCCCTCTCTGTGGAAAGAGGCAAATGTAGTCCCTGTTCACAAAAAGAAGAGCAGAGCAGAAATCAGCAACTACAGGCCAGTGTCACTCCTGTCAATCACTGGTAAAATCCTCGAGACAATAATCTCAAGACAAATGACAGTTTTTTGACTACCACTCACTACTTTGTGATCGTCAATATGGCTTCAGGAAAGGTTACTCTGCTGCTGATCTGTTGTTAAACCTCTCCACTAAGTGGCACCAGTCACTGGATGAATCCAAAGTCAGCTGTGTGGTAGCACTGGACATTGCTGGTGCTTTCGACCGGGTGTGGCACCAGGGCCTCTTAGCAAAACTTCAAGCACTGCGAATTGCAGGCTCTACGCTATGTCTCGTCAGTGATTACCTTCATGGTAGATCTCTAAGTGTAGTTCTCAATGGAACGGAATCAGCAAGACATCCTATTGGGGCAAGTGTTCCACAAGGAAGCGTGCTGGGACCATTGTTATGGAATGTCTACTTCAACGACCTTCTTCATCAAATCCCAGAATCACATGCATATGCAGATGTACACTGACATTCACTTATCCAAGAGAAGAAATGCCAGCTGCTCTAAGCTACATCAATCACCAGCTAAGAGCTATATCAGCTTGGGGAAACAGATGGCAAGTAACATTTGCACCTGAGAAAACGCAAATGATGATCGTCTCTAGGCACCATGATGGTAATGCTGGTGCAGTAGTAAGGATGAATGGGAGGGTGTTGGCACCTGGAGAAGAAGTTGATATCCTTGGGGTGAAATTTGACTCCAAACTAACTATGAAGAACCATGTTCTAAATCTTGCAAACAAGGCAGCCAGGAAGCTTACAGCACTTCGCCGTATCTCGCATCTGCTTGACAGTAGGGGTTGCAAGATTCTGTTCGAGGCACAAGTACGCTCACACCTTGAGTATGCCCCACTTTCTTGGTTTGCCTGCCCCCCCTCTCATCTTCGACTGCTTGACAGAGTGGAGAACAGAGCAAGACGTCTCATCTTTCGCCTGGACCCATCCTGGATAGATCTGTCATTTCAGCAGAGCCTTCAACACAGGAGGGATGTGGGTGGCCTTACTGTTATGTACAAGGCCAATATTGTCAAAGTACCTGTTGCGGCCCCTGCCAAACTAGCGGTTAAATAGTTAACCTGCCGGCCGGCAGTACCACTGGGTGCGTCATCAAACCCAATGTGGGGGCTGCTGAGCCGGCCTTAGAGCAGTAAGAGCCTGAGTGCCTCACGGTACACACCTAAGCAGTAGGTACCTGACCACCGAAGGGTACACGTCTACTGGCTTTAGTAACAGTATGTACCAGAGCGCCTCGCTGTACACACCTAAGCAGTAGGTACCTGACCACCGAAGGGTACACGTCTACTGGCTTTAGTAACAGTATGTACCAGAGCGCCTCGCTGTACACACCTAAGCAGTAGGTACCTGACCACCGAAGGGTACACGTCTACTGGCTTTAGAAATATTATGTACCTGAGCGCCTCGCTGTACACACCTAAGCAGTAGGTACCTGACCACCGAAGGGTACACGTCTACTGGCTTTAGAAATATTATGTACCTGAGCGCCTCGCTGTACACACCTAAGCAGTAGGTACCTGACCACCGAAGGGTACACGTCTACTGGCTTCAACATTAAGTACCTGAACTCCTCAGGGTACACGTCTATGCAGTAGGTACCTGACCACCGAATCGTACCTATCTACTGGCGTTAGAAGAACCGCTCACCGCAGCTCACTGAGTCTGTTGGCCTCAGTTACTTGACGGCCGCATTCAGTGAGCTTGCAGCATGGTGTTCGGCTAGCGGTGTGTCAACCGCCTTTGGAGAGGATTTACTGGACTACCGGTGATGTCTGTGGACTCACCGTCTACGTTGATCAACTGTGGGCCGGAGTCGTCAGATGCTGTTTAGTGGGACATTACATGAAGAAAAGGTTGGAGTGTTACACTGAACTGGGCCAGGACCGTAGTGTGACACTGAGGGACGTACGATGGAGTGGAACACTGAGATATGCATAGGACCGTAGTGGAACACTGAGATGAAAAGGGTGTCGTGGGACACTGAAGATGGCCTGGTTGTAGTGTACACTGAACAGTGTCGTGTGACTGACTTCGTGTCGTGAGAGGCAGTTGATTGTAATTTATTATTATAAAAATGTTATTTATAATTTATTGTTTTAGCATAGAGATATATATATATAGTGACAGTAGTGTCAAGAGTTGTACCCTGTGTAGGGTTATTAATTATATTTTAGTAAAATGCTGATTATAATTTATTATAGTAACATGTACATATTATTATTATATCATAGTTCAAATACCTCTAGACCAAAGATAGTTGATTTTTATATATTAAAGATTAATTTATATTAATGTGTGTATTTATGTATCCCGAACTCTTTATTACAAAAGGAGTAAATCTTAATACCATCGTCTTTTAAAAATTACTTTTTTTGTAATATATGGGGGCCTGTCCGGGAGGATAATGATTATCTAGAATGATTTCTGGACGATCATATCCGGGATGACGGTTCGGGATACATATTACATTGATCTTTGTGTGTCGGTCCTTTTGTGGTGGGGGTGTTGCGGCCCCTGCCAAACTAGCGGTTAAATAGTTAACCTGCCGGCCGGCAGTACCACTGGGTGCGTCATCAAACCCAATGTGGGGGCTGCTGAGCCGGCCTTAGAGCAGTAAGAGCCTGAGTGCCTCACGGTACACACCTAAGCAGTAGGTACCTGACCACCGAAGGGTACACGTCTACTGGCTTTAGTAACAGTATGTACCAGAGCGCCTCGCTGTACACACCTAAGCAGTAGGTACCTGACCACCGAAGGGTACACGTCTACTGGCTTTAGAAATATTATGTACCTGAGCGCCTCGCTGTACACACCTAAGCAGTAGGTACCTGACCACCGAAGGGTACACGTCTACTGGCTTTAGAAATATTATGTACCTGAGCGCCTCGCTGTACACACCTAAGCAGTAGGTACCTGACCACCGAAGGGTACACGTCTACTGGCTTCAACATTAAGTACCTGAACTCCTCAGGGTACACGTCTATGCAGTAGGTACCTGACCACCGAATCGTACCTATCTACTGGCGTTAGAAGAACCGCTCACCGCAGCTCACTGAGTCTGTTGGCCTCAGTTACTTGACGGCCGCATTCAGTGAGCTTGCAGCATGGTGTTCGGCTAGCGGTGTGTCAACCGCCTTTGGAGAGGATTTACTGGACTACCGGTGATGTCTGTGGACTCACCGTCTACGTTGATCAACTGTGGGCCGGAGTCGTCAGATGCTGTTTAGTGGGACATTACATGAAGAAAAGGTTGGAGTGTTACACTGAACTGGGCCAGGACCGTAGTGTGACACTGAGGGACGTACGATGGAGTGGAACACTGAGATATGCATAGGACCGTAGTGGAACACTGAGATGAAAAGGGTGTCGTGGGACACTGAAGATGGCCTGGTTGTAGTGTACACTGAACAGTGTCGTGTGACTGACTTCGTGTCGTGAGAGGCAGTTGATTGTAATTTATTATTATAAAAATGTTATTTATAATTTATTGTTTTAGCATAGAGATATATATATATAGTGACAGTAGTGTCAAGAGTTGTACCCTGTGTAGGGTTATTAATTATATTTTAGTAAAATGCTGATTATAATTTATTATAGTAACATGTACATATTATTATTATATCATAGTTCAAATACCTCTAGACCAAAGATAGTTGATTTTTATATATTAAAGATTAATTTATATTAATGTGTGTATTTATGTATCCCGAACTCTTTATTACAAAAGGAGTAAATCTTAATACCATCGTCTTTTAAAAATTACTTTTTTTTGTAATAGTACCACACTTGGATCCACTTCTCCACATTCGTACAGCATAATGATGTCAACGAGATAACGTCAGTTGATCAAATGAAAATGCTGGCCCACAGATGGCTCCAACTTCATCCTGTTCCCTACTTGTATGTCTCATAACAATAAAAATGCTTTCAAATGAGCTGATGTAGGTAACAGCTCTTAGCTTGCCAATAAAGTTAGGAATCCTTAACCTGTAAATAGATTGTCAATAAAACTAGGGATCCTTAACCTTGTCAAACCCTATGTAAAAAAAAAACAAAAAAAAAATCTCTTAACGAGAGAGAGAGAGAGAGAGAGAGAGAGAGAGAGAGAGAGAGAGAGAAAAAAAAGAGAGAGAGAGAGAGTGACTGTATGTGTCAGTTTGAGTGTGTGTGTGAATGTGTGTACTCGCCTACTTGAACTCACCTATATGTAGTTGCGGGGGTCGATTCATAGTTCCTGTTCCCGCATCTTCACTGATTGCTACTAGGTCCACTCTCTCCCTGCTCCAAGAATTTTATCAAATCTCGTCTTAAAACTAGATATGGTTCCTGCCTCCACTATGTCACTTTCCAGACTATTCCACATCCTGACAACTCTTTGATTGAAGAAATACTTCCTAACATTCCTTTGACTCATTCGGGTCTTCAACTTCCAATTGTGACCCCTTGTTTCTGTGTCCCATTTCTGGAACATCCTGGTCTACCTTGTCAATTCCTCGCAGTATTTCATATGTCGCTATCATATCTTCCCTAACCCTCCTGTCCTCCAATGTCGTCAGGCCGATTTCTCTTAACCTTTTCTCGTAAGACATTCCCCTTAGCTCTGCGACTAGTCTTGTTGCAAATCTTTGCATTTTCTCTTATTTCTTGACGTGCTTGACCAGGTGTGGGTACCAAACTGGTGCTGCATACTCCAATATGGACCTGACGTACACGGTATACAGTCTTGAACGATTCCTTACTGAGGTATCAGAACGCTATTTTGTAGCAGTTATCTGGTTGATGTGCTCGTTTGGAGATGTGCTCTGTATTATACCCACCCCAAGATCCTTTTCCTTGAGTGATGTTTGCAGTCTTTGGCCGCCTAGCGTATACTCTGTCTGCGGTCTTCTTTGCCCTTTCCTGATCTTTATGACTTTGTATTTGGCGGGGTTAAAATCGAGGATCCAGTTGCCGGTGCTGGACCAGGCTGGCAGCCTGTCCAAATATCTTTGTAGCCCTGCTTGATCCTCATCCGATTTAATTCTCCTGGTACGAATGGAGTATTTAACATTAGGCCAGTGATCCCTGATAGGGTATCAGTTGCTAGGTTGGCTATTGTCTCGGGGAGAACTCCATAGCAACAAGGTTTTAGTGCTGCAAATAAAGCTTTCTTGGCCAAAGATTGTTAGTTAACCTTCTTTCTTTCTGTAGGATGACCAAAACTCAAGTTAAGTCTTTAATAACTATAAAACTTATATGATCTTCATATTTCTATGAATCGTAATCTTAATAAAGAGTAATAAAATTACTTTTTCCTTTACACCTAAAGGGTATAATTGTAAATACACAGCTATTGTTATGACAAGAATTTACTGGGAATGCATAATTCCCAGTAATAGAGTTTGGCAATCAATATGTGACAAAGTAACTGACTTGCTAACATAATCCTTACCAATGTCTTCACAGAGACATTAAATTTAAATTATCCAGACGGGAAGATTTATCGATAATCCCGTGGAAGGGATATGTGTATGAACAGAGAACTCTTTGAAATCAGAGATCAGACTAGGTGTGAGAATGCTACTCTGAGTGAGTGTTGTGAACCTACTCTGAGTGAGTGTTGTGAACCTACTCTGAGTGAGTGTTGTGAACCTACTCTGAGTGAGTGTTGTGAACCTACTCTGAGTGAGTGTTGTGAACCTACTCTGAGTGAGTGTTGTGAACCTACTCTGAGTGAGTGTTGTGAACCTACTCTGAGTGAGTGTTGTGAACCTACTCTGAGCGAGTGTTGTGAACCTACTCTGAGTGAGTGTTGTGAACCTACTCTGAGTGAGTGTTGTGAACCTACTCTGAGCTAGTGTTGTGAACCTACTGCCTGACAGAGTGACCATATACACCCACATGAGGTCGATCAGAAGAAGTAAGCCGGCAGCTATACTAGTGTCCGGTCATTTACCTGGTTTATGAAAGTTAAGACACATGTGCAACATCTGGATATCTTTATTATAGACGTCTCGCCATCCAGTGGCTTTATCAGTACAGATTCTGGGACATAATTTGAAGACAGTAGAACTATATACAAAAGATGAAGTAATCAGTCCCTCAGCCTTGGAGTTAGTGTTCACAGCATCGTGGAGTTCAACTGTTTTCTAATTATGTCTTAGAATCTGTATTGATAAAGCCACTGGATGGCGACACGTCTACAATAAACATATCCAGATGTTGCACATGTGTCTTAACTTTCATGTTGTCAGTATTTTACACCTTTCTTGCACTACCTGGTTTATCAAGACAATTGCACCATTATTGGGAAACACGGTTTCCAATATTAACCAAACATATTATAATAAGAAAAGAAACACTAAGCCGGCAAACATGTGTATATAATAAAATAAAGGAATACATCCTAGTATAAAAAATGTCGGGTATGGCCATACTCGTAACATCTCCTCATCAGCTTCACATCATATGCAAATAGAAACACTTCTGAGTCTATCCCTTCCGTCATGTCATTCACAGATACCAAAAAGAGCACTGGTCCTAGGACTGACCCCGTTCGTCACAGGCGCCCATTCTGATACCTCGTTACGTACCATGACTCGCTGTTGCTTCCCTGTCAGGTATTCTTTGATCCATTGCAGTGCCCTTCCTGTTATGCTTGCCTGATCCGCTAGCTTTTCTACTTATCTCTTGTGAGGAACTGAGTCAAAGGCCTTCTTGCAGTCTACCCACCCTTCTCTCTCGTGTCTTACTTCCATTACCTTGTGTGTGTGTGTGTGTGTGTGTGTGTGTGTGTGTGTGTGTGTGTGTGCGCGAACTTTCACTAGCTTGTTGGTGTTTTTTAATTAAAATTAAAAATAACCGGGAATGAAAAAAATTATTAAAAAATTAATTACAGCAACATTTCTTATGCATTGCTAATAATGACAATTATCGTAATGAAAATTATAATAATAATATTTTATTAGGTAGTAACCAGACGATAGATTATGTGTTAATTACTGTGACAATCTCTGACACCAATTATCACCATGAGAGAGTTTGATTACAGGTTTAATTGAATTTTAAATTACTGCATTCTTTATTTGGGATTATGAAGAATTATTGTTGTCTCGATACTTGACCTAATGCAAGTATATATGTATATATATATATATATATATATATATATATATATATATATATATATATATATATATATATATATATATATATATATATTTATTATTATTTTTATTATTATTATTATCACACTGGCCGATTCCCACCAAGGAAGGGTGGCCCGAGAAAGAAAAACTTTCACCATCATTCACTCCATCACTGTCTTGCCAGAAGGGTGCTTTACACTACAGTTTTTAAACTGCATCATTACCACCCCTCCTTCAGAGTGCAGGCACTGTACTTCCCATCTCCAGGACTCAAGTCCGGCCTGCCGGTTTCCCTGAACCCCTTCATAAATGTTACCCTCCTCACATTCCAACAGCACGTCAAGTATTAAAAACCATTTGTCTCCATTCACTCCTATCAAACACGCTCACGCATGCCTGCTGGAAGTCCAAGCCCCTCGCACAAAAAATCTCCTTTACCCTCTCCCTCCAACCTTTCCTAGGCCGACCCCTACCCCGCCTTCCTTCCACTACAGACTGATACACTCTTGAAGTCACTCTGTTTCGCTCCATTCTCTCTACATGTCCAAACCACCTCAACAACCCTTCCTCAGCCCTCTGGACAACAGTTTTGGTAATCCCGCACCTCCTCCTAACTTCCAAACTACGAATTCTCTACATTATATTCACACCACACATTGCCCTCAGACATGACATCTCCACTGCCTCCAGCCTTCTCCTCGCTGCAACATTCATCACCCATGCTTCACACCCATATAAGAGCGCTGGTAAAACTGTACTGTCATACATTCCCCTCTTTGCCTCCAAGGACAACGTTCTTTGTCTCCACAGACTCCTAAGTGCACCACTCACCCTTTTCCGCTCATCAATTCTATGATTCACCTCATCTTTCATAGACCCATCCGCTGACACGTCCACTCCCAAATATCTGAATACATTCACCTCCTCCATACTCTCTCCCTCCAATCTGATATCCACATTTCATCACCTAATCTTTTTGTTATCCTCATAACCTTACTCTTTCCTGTATTCACTTTTAATTTTCTTCTTTTGCACACCCTACCAAATTCATCCACCAACCTCTGCAACTTCTCTTCAGAATCTCCCAAGAGCACGGTGACATCAGCAAAGAGCAGCTGTGACAACTCCCACCTTATGTGTGATTCTTTATCTTTTAACTCCACGCCTCTTGCCAAGACCCTCGCATTTACTTCTCTTACAACCCCATCTATAAATATATTAAACAACCACGGTGACATCACACATCCTTGTCTAAGGCCTACTTTTACTGGTAAATAATTTCCCTCTTTCTTACATACTCTAACTTGAGCCTCACTATCCTCGTAAAAACTCTTCACTGCTTTCAATAACCTACCTCCTACACCATACACCTGCAACATCTGCCACATTGCCCCCCTATCCACCCTGTCATACGCCTTTTCCAAATCCATAAATGCCACAAAGACCTCTTTAGCCATATCTAAATACTGTTCACTTATATGCTTCACTGTAAACACCTGGTCCACACACCCCCTACCTTTCCTAAAGCCTCCTTGTTCATCTGCTATCCTATCCTCCTTCTTACTCTTAATTCTTTCAACAATAACTCTACCACCCATATATATATATATATATATATATATATATATATATATATATATATATATATATATATATATATATATATATATATATAAATATATATATATATATATATATATATAAATATATATATATATATATATATATATATATATATATATATATATATATATATATATATATATATACATATATATATATATATATATATATATATATATATATATATATATATATATATATATATATATATATATATATATATATATATATATATATATATATATATACATATACATATATACACTTGCATATATACATGTATATTTATATATATATATATTATATATATATATATATATATATATATATATATATATTTGTGTGTGTGTGTGTGTGTGTGTGTGTGTGTGTGTGTGTGTGTGTGTGTGTGTGTGTGTGTGTGTGTGTGTGTGTGTGTGTGTGTGTGTGTGTACACGTTTATAGAAAGGGCAACTGATATATAGGATCATTATTTAGTTGTAGTTACAGTTAGAGTAAGAGGCAGAAGGGACAAGAGGAAAATGACAACAACAAGTAAGAGGGAGGTGAAAGTGTATAAACTAAGGGAGGAGGAAGTTCGGGTGAAATATAAGAAACTATTGGCAGAAAGGTGGGCTGGTGCAAGTATGAGTAGTTAGGGGGTTGAAGAGGGTTGGAATAGTTTTAAAAATGCAGTATTAGAATGTGGGTCAGAAGTTTGTGGTTATAGGAGGGTGGGTGCAGGAGGAAAGAGGAGTGATTGGTGGAATGATGAAGTAAAGGGTGTGATAAAAGTGAAAAGTTAGCTTATGAGAGGTTTTTACAAAGCAGAAGTGTTATAAGAAAAGTAGAGTATATGGAGAGTAAAAGAAAGGTGAAGAGAGTGGTGAGAGAGTGCAAAATGAGAGCACATGATAGAGTGGGAGAGGCACTGTCAAGAAATTTTAATGAAAATAAGAAAAAATTTTGGAGTGAGTTAAACAAGTTAAGAAAGCCTAGAGAACGAATGAATTTGTCCGTTAAAAGCAGAGTAGGGGAGTTAGTAGATGGGGAGATGGAGGTATTGGGTAGATGGCGAGAATATTTTGAGGAACTTTTAAATGTCGACGAAGAAAGGGAGGCTGTAATTTCATGCACTGGCCAGGGAGGTATACCATCTTTTAGGAGTGGAGGAGAACAGGATGTGAGTGTATGGGAGGTGTGTGAGGCATTACGTAGAATGATACACAAATAACCCGCACATAAAAGAGAGAAGCTTATGACGACGTTTCGGTCCGACTTGGACCATTTACAAAGTCACACGATGTGACTTTGTAAATGGTCCAAGTCGGACCGAAACGTCGTCGTAAGTTTCTCTCTTTTATGTGCGGGTTATTTGTGTATCGCTCCAGTCACTGTATTGTGCCTTTTTTTGTTATTTATTACGTAGAATGAAAGGGGGTAAAGCAGCTGGAACTGACGGGATCATGACACAAATGATAAAAGCAGAGGGGGATATAGTGTTGGAGTGGTTGGTATTTTTGTTTAATAAATGTATGAAATAGGGGAAGGTACTTAGGGATTGGCAGAGAGCATGTATAGTCCCTCTATATAAAGGGAAAGATGACAAAAGAGATTGTAAAAATTGTAGAGGAATAAGTTTACTGAGTATACCAGGAAAAGTGTATGGTAGGGTTATAATTGAAAGAATTAGAGGTAAGACAGAATGTAGGATTGCGGATGAGCAAGGAGGTTTCAGAGTGGGGATGTGTAGATCAAGTGTTTACATTGAAGCATATATGTGTGAACAGTATTTAGATAAAGGTAGGGAAGTTTTTATTGCATTTATGGATTTAGAAAAGGCATATGATAGAGTGGATAGGGGAGCAATGTGGCTGATGCTGCAAGTATATGGAATAGGTGGTAAGTTACTAAATGCTGTAAAGAGTTTTTATGAGGATAGTGAGGCTCAGGTTAGGGTGTGTAGAAGAGAGGGAGAATACTTCCCAGTAAAAGTAGGTCTTAGACAGGGATGTGTAATGTCACCATGGTTGTTTAATATATTTATAAATGGGGTTGTAAAAGAAGTAAATGCTAGGGCGTTCGGGAGAGAGGTGGGATTTGATGAATGGTTTAGAAAACCGACAAGTTGAAGAAATGAGACACTTATGTAACACATGGGAATCTTTATTGAAGAAACGTTTCGCCACACAATGGCTTCATCAGTCCAATACAAAGTAGAAATGGGTAAGGAGAGGTGAAGTTTGAGGTAATCAGTCCCTCAACCTGGAATCGATGTGTTCAGTCCATCACTCTTGTAGGAAGTGCAACAAGAGTGATGGACTGAACACATCGATTCCAGGTTGAGGGACTGATTACCTCAAACTTCTCCTCTACCTACCCATTTCTACTTTGTATTGGACTAATGAAGCCACTGTGTGGCGAAACGTTTCTTCAATAAAGATTCCCATGTGTTGCATAAGTGTTTCAATTCTTCAGAGGGGTTGGATTAAATTATGGGGAATCAAATACAAAACGGGGATTGACACAGTTGCTTTTCGCTGATGATACTGTGCTCATGGGAGATTCTAAAGAAAAAATGCACAGGTTAGTGGATGAGTTTGGGAGTGTGTGTGTAAAGGTAGAAAGTTGAAAGTGAACATAGAAAAGAGTAAAGTGATGAGGGTATCAAATGATTTAGATAAAGAAAAATTGGATATCAAATTGGGGAGGAGGAGTATGGAAGAAGTGAATGTTTTCAGATACTTGGAAGTTGACGTGTCGGCGGATGGATTTATAAAGGATGAGGTTAATCATAGAATTGATGAGGGAAAAAAGGTGAGTGGTGCGTTGAGGTATATGTGGAGACAAAAAACGTTATCTATGGAGGCAAAGAAGGGAATGTATGAAAGTATAGTAGTACCAACATTCTTATATGGGTGTGAAGCTTGGGTTGTGAATGCAGCAGCGAGGAGGCGGTTGGAGGCAGTGGAGATGTCCTGTCTAAGTGCAATGTATGGTGTAAATATTATGCAGAAAATTCAGCGTGTGGAAATTAGGAGGTGTGGAGTTAATAAAAGTATTAGTGAGAGGGTTGAAGAGGGGTTGTTGAGGTGGTTTGGTCATTTAGAGTGAATGGATCAAGGTAGAATGACATGGAGAGCGTATAAATCTGCAGGGGAAGGAAGGCGGGGTAGGGGGTCGTCCTCGAAAAGGTTGGAAGGAAAGAGTAAGAGAAGTTTTGTGAGCGAGGGGCTTGGACTTCCAGCAGGCGTGAATGAGCTTGTTCGATAGGAGCGAATGGAGACGAATGGTATTTGGGACCTGACGATCTCTTGGAGTGTGAGCAGGGTAATATTTAGTGAAGGGATTCAGGGAAACCGGTTGTTTTTATATAGCCGGACTTGAGTCCTAGAAATGGGAAGAACAATGGCTGCACTCTAAAGGAGGGGTTTCGGGATATTAGCAGTATGGAGGGATATGTTGTGTCTATACGTATATGCTTTTAAACTGTTGTATTCTGAGCACCTCTGCAAACACAGTGATTATATGTGAGTGAGGTGAAAGTGTTGAATGATGATGAAAGCATTTTCTTTTTGGGGATTTTCTTTCTTTTTTGGGTCACCCTGCCTAGGTGGGAGACGGCCGACTTGTTAAAATATATATATATATATATATATATATATATATATATATATATATATATATATATATATATATATATATATATATATATATATATATATATATATATATATATATATATATATATATATATATATATATATATATATATATGTGTGTGTGTGTGTGTGTGTGTGTGTGTGTGTGTGTGTGTGTGTGTGTGTGTGTGTGTGTGTGTGTGTGTGTGTGTGTGTGTGTGTGTGTGTGTGTGTGTGGTATAAATAATATCAATATATATCTGAAAGCATATTAGACCTACCAGTTGACATGTATTGGACGCGTGATGTGATTTGTTTACGCTTGAACATTATCAAAAAATCGACAATTTCCGCTACTTTGAGCTCGATTTCAAGGTACTTTTATTCCATAAGCCATTCAAAACCATTTCTATTTCTGAAGTATATGTTTCATTCTATTAAATGAGACCAAGAAAACGAGAATACAATCATAAATACCACACGAAAATACACCGCAAAGTTGCTGTAAGTGTATTTTTGGGGGGTCTGAAACGGATTAATCAAATTTACGTTATTCCTTATGGGAGAAATTCATTCGGTACTCGAATAGGTCGGCACTCGAACAGCCTTCAGGAATGAATTAAGTTCGTGTACCGAAGTTCCATTGTACTGTATATTTCGACCCCCTGTTGGGAATAGGATCCCCGAAGAGGATCCCCGGAAGGGTCAAAATATATATAGATCAATCAACCTCCTGTGTTTCTGTCTTGATGTGGGTTATCACTGAGCACTGACAAGTGTTCATTACACTTCATTCACACATTATGTAAAGTCTGATCTCTGTATGTAAAGTCATGGAAAAGATTATCAGAAGAAGAGTGGTGGACAACATTGAAAGGATTTAAAAAATAAGGCCATTTTACCATACTGAGTTAGATTTTAGAATAAAATTTATAGAGTTTGAAAAACAAAGCTTGCAAATGCAGTTAAAATGCTGTTGTTCAATTAAAGAGCTTACAACATTTGGCTCATACATGACAATCAGCACGGATTCAATGATGGGAAATCTTGTGTCACAAATCTACTTGAGTTCTACGATTAAGTAACAGAAGTAAGACAGGAAAGGGAGGGATAGGTAGAGTGCATCTTTTAGGACAGCAGGGAGGCTTTTGACACAGTGCTACACAAGAGACTGGTTCAAAAATTAGAGGGGCAGGTAGGAATAGTAGGGAAAGTACTGAAATGAATCAAGGAATACCTAACAGGACGGAAACAACGAGTATTGATACGTGATGAAGTGTCAGAATGAGCGCATGTGTCGAGTGGGGTTCCACAAGGGTCAGAGGTAAGTCCGGTGTTGTTTCTTGTATGGGTGAACCATATGATGGAAGGAATAGATTCAGAAGTGTCGCTGTTCTCTGATGATGTGAAACTGATGAGAAGACTACAAGCGGAGGAGGATCAGCTAAGATTACAAGAGGATCTGGACAGGCTACAAGTCTGACCCGACAAATGGCTCCTGGAGATTAACCCCAGTAAGTGTAAAGTCATGTAGACTGGAGAAGGACAAAGAAGACCGTAGACTGAGTACAGGTTAGGGGATCAAAGGCTGCAACCTTCACTTAAAGAAAAGAATCTTGGGGTAAGCATTATAACGAACATGTCCCCAGAGGCACTCATCAATCAATTAACTACTGCAACATATGGGCGCCTGGCAATCCTGAGAATAGCATTTCGACATCTGAGCAAGGAGTCATTCATGACACTGTACACCGTATACGTCAGGCCTATACTGGAGTGTGCAACACCGTAATGGAACCCACAACTAGTCAAGAAATCGGAGAAAAGTGCAAAAGTTTGCATCAAGATTAGTTTCGGAACTGAGGATTATGTCTTACGAGGAGTGGTTAAAAGAACTCAACCTGATGACACTAAAGGATAGGAGGGATAGGGGGGACATGATAACGACGTATAAAATACTTAGAGGAATTGACAAGGTGTACAGGGCTCGATTGTTTCAGCAATGGACACAGGATTAATGGGCCACAATTGGAAGTTAAAAACCCAAATGAGTCCCAGGAATGTTAGGAAGTATTTCATTAGTCTTAGAGCTGTCAGGAAGTGGAACAATCTGGAGAGTGAAGTAGTGGAGGCAAGTTCCATACATAGCTTTAAGATAAAGCTCATGGAGCAGGGAGAGAGAGACTTAGTAATGACCATTGAAGAAGCCGAGCCAAGAGTTATGAATCGACTCCTGCAACCATATATAGGTGAGTACACACACACAAACACACACACACAAACACACACACACACACACACACAAACACACACATACACACACACACACACACACACACACACACACACACACACACACACACACACACACACACACACACACACACACACACACTCACACACACACACACGCACACATACAAAGTCAAGTGACTATCGACAAGCAACATTCAAATGACGGCAACACATAGTGAGAAGATGAAATCCATTGTGGATTGCAACATTCACAGTCGTGTAGAAGGATGCTGTCGACTTTGAAAATATGAGAAATACAATCACAGGCAACAAAGAATAACAATAACGCAGATAAAGCATAAAGAAAAAAAATATATAAAGCTCAGGACAAATATGGACGAGACAAGGTGTTTCAGAGGATAACGTAAAAAAAATATTTTTAAACATTACAAAGAGATTAATGTTAGAGGGGGAATAAACGCTTTTCTGTTTTATAAAGTAAGAGAGGTGTACCGACCCATCATGTATGGTTGATCATGGATATAAACACGGAATAGATAGCAAGGATGCTGAAGCAAACAATAAATGAGCAGAGAATAGCATGCTACTTGAAGAAATCATTTAATGAGCACAAGATAGACAGTAAGCTAGCTGAAGAAAACGTTAAGAGATAAATATTGAGATAAATGCAATATTAATAAATAGTGAGATAAATACAATATTAATAAGCAGAAACGTGATATAATCTGTCTAGTAAGAAATTTACTGGAAAAAAATAGATATTCCTTCAGGATACCTACTAAGGAGTTGACTGAATTTTAGTTTTCATCCTACAAAGTTGTCAGTTTTGTTTTGCTTATAATACTACAAAGCCTCATTGAGCAGGTTTCAAATTTTTAACGCTGGTGCACGGTAACTAAGGCAAGATTCACGCAACTACTGGCATGTGCAATTCCCCTATGACTTAAGTTGCTTAACCCATTCCAAGATTCCTGGAATGTAGGTAAATAGATCAGAGAACAAATAAGTTGATAAAATGGACACATGTACAACACATGGGAATCTTTATTGCGAAGACATTTCACAATACAATGCCTTCATCAGTCTGGTACAAAGAAGAATAGTAAAGATCAGAAGGAGTTTGAGTTAATCAATCTCTCAGCCTGGAGTCTATGTAACCAGTCCATCAATCTTGATAAATATTACGACCTGGTCGTAATGGGTTTCAAAGTGGAGCAAACAAACTCAGCAATAATATATTATTTATATTTCCTTCACTAGATATAATTTGCCAAATATATACAAGTATGTACACTCATGTACACTGTGTACAGAGGTGGAATAGTAAGTGTACCACACGGTGACAAAAGACAGCAAAAGCAGAAGCCAGAGAGAGTGTACCATATCAACCAGCAGCTCAGGCAAGTCTGTCAATTCGCTTGGCACAGGCGAACTACGTTGCTTCAGCTTTGGCTGGCTTGCCTGTGATTGGCCAATGAACCAAGGTACTGATTTAACGACGGGTACCCTATTGGTCGTTCAACCCTTAACACCCGGTTCACTGGTTGGGAGGCAGCCTATATGGGAGTGTGACATACGCCGAATAAAATGTAACATACTCTTAGCCATCCACAATAAGAATATAGCACATGCGCGAAGTGGCTTATATACTGCAGACAGGTGAGATGAAGCAGTCGTAGACAGTCACCTTCCTGGAACAACTGTCATCTGCAGCTGCACTGGAGTGTGAGTGTATAGGTGCCATTTTTGCAACTTTTAATTTTGAAGTGGCATAGCATTATGCTGTAATAAATAATTGATTTATGCCTCTTCTGAACAACGTCAATTTTGCAAATTTCTCAATTTACAAAGATAAGTCTGTGCAATAAATGGAGAATGAATTTTCTAATCTGCTTCAAACACTTATTACCCATGTGTTTTTCTGATAATGAGCATTTCCTTGATTATATGTTGAATATATTTTTTCTAGTTTTATTAAGGAAACTGATTTCCCTGAAATAACTGGAAAATGTTACTTTTGATCGAAAATAAGTCAGTGTTTAATTTTATTAGCTCATTCTAGTCACAGTAAATCGACTTAATTTACTTTTCTGTGCTGATAATATGCATAAAAATGGTTATAACTATAACAATAATTTTTAAAGGGGTGCACCGATAAGCCAACGGAAGGCCTCGATCAGATTACTAAAAGCTCCAATGGCGGGTCATCATCTGATTATGACCCGAGTCAGGAAACACTTGTCCTGTTCTCTGACGACCCTTACGTAACCTGTGCCGATAACATCTATCTACCGTCAAGACCATACTAAAAAAAAAACTGATGTACCCAAAGCCTAAATCATATCTAATCATACCTTAATTACTAATTACATAAACCTTAAACGCTGCGTTTTCATATTTAGAGAAAAGTTTGGTTTGATTTTGACAGGTTTACGTGATAAAATTTATAAAATTTAAATATTAATTTTCCATCAGTTCTGAGTACTTTGCTTGGCTTCATACATTCAAAGTCAATAACTTGATAATGCAACATCTGAGCGGCATTCAAGTTATTATGTCAGTGTATTTTAGGATATTGGTCTTTCAGAAATAGCAAGAGAATGCCTCTACAGTTTGATATTACACATTCAGAGTTGGTGCTTCTTTGATTTAAGGTTTGAATTAGTGTTGGGCTCCGCATGTGTGTGATGCTAGTGTGAGTGTGCTGACAGTGTGTGTGTGTGTGTGTGTGTGTGTGTGTTGATAGTGTGTGCAGGATGAGAGTGTGCGTGTGATGATAGTCTACGTGTGATGATAGTTTAAGTGATGACGTGATGACAGTGTGTGTGTGCTTGGTAATATGACATCTTTATTTGAGAAACAGGAATATTAGTTTCCATGTGATAATTCGTGAACGCATCTCACGAGTCCCTTCAAATCTTCAACGCTGGCATTAACCTCATTACAAACTAACGCCGCGCTCTGCACTGTTCTTTCCGCATTGAGGTACGTGGGGGCTGGGGTTATGGAATACGGGGACATCTTCCTCGGATCAAGCAGAGACCGGGAATTATTTTTACGATGAACAATACTCAGTGAAGAAGAGAGAGAGAGAGAGAGAGAGAGAGAGTAGTGAAGAATGAAGAGGACTGGCAACATAAGTAATAGAATCAGTGCAACACGTGGAAAATGTTCGTGAGGGGTTCTTGATCCAAGGAATTGGACTTACTCTCATTTTCTTGGATTGTAAATGATATTTAAATTATTTTTACTACTACTACTACTACTACTACTACTACTACTACTACTACTACTACTACTAATAATAATAATAATAATAATAATAATAATAATAATAATAATAAAAATAATAATAATAATAATATTAATAAGCAATAATAATAATAAGTAACAATAAAAATAAATAATAATAATAATAATAATAATAATAATAATAATAATAATAATAATAATAATAATAATAATAATAATAATAAGTAATAATAAAAATAATAATAATAATAATAATAATAATAATAATAATAATAATAATAATAATAATAATAATAATAATAATAATAATAATAATAATAATAAGTAATAATAAAAATAATAATAATAATAATAATAATAATAATAATAATAATAATAATAATAATAATAATAATAATAATAATAATTACAACAATAACAATAACAACTATAATAGAATAATTAAATTTTCAATACAAAGCAAAATATTACCTAGATGAAAAAACTCGTGTTTTACATATCCCGTTTTTTCAGTTTTAATTGTATAACATAAATGTGCTGGATAAAACATCATTTTGAACACTGGTCATTTTTATCTCTTTACTTCTGCGTCAAAGGACTGGATTTTGTGATATAAAATCCCGTTTAAAATGCAAAATGCATTATTTGTATTCATCCTCACTCGGGTGTACTCGGTTGTACTCAGTTGTACTAACTCATGTGTACTCAGACTCACCGAGTTTTGTGGATGAGCTCATCAAATGATTCGGGTATAATCAGCGAGTGGCATAGAAGCTCTCATCGAGTGGTACTCAACGAGTGGTATAACTATATTCACCGAGTGGTACTCACGGACTGGTGGTACTCAATGACCGGACTCACCCGGTCTCTTAGCCTTTGTCACTGGGAATTACCGACGACTTTGATGATGAATTAGACACATGTGCAACATCTGGGTATAACAAAGCTGAGCCTCTTGCCAAGAAACTTCTTCATCGTTATCCATCATAGCAACATAAGAATCGAGGAACACTGCAGAAGGTCTACTCATACTATCCAGTCTCTTTTAAAAACTCTATCACTCTATCACTCCACCTGACCCAGCATTCTCATCTTATAAATACTCACGTATGTTTCACCCAGGTTTGTGACTTGATAAAGCCCACTGTGTGGGCGAAACGTTGTCAATAAAGGATCACATTATACTGCATATGTGTTTATATTTCCATTGTGTCGGTATTTTATACCATTTACTTCTATTACCCATCATGTTCTTTCCACATCTACTTCATTCCACAACTATTTCATTCCATAAATACTTCATTCCATAACTAGTGCATTCCACATTTAGTTCATTCACTATCAAGTTTATTCCAGATTTAGATCATTACTAAACAAGTTCACTCTAAATCTAGTTCATTATACTTTATTAACATAATGACACTAAAAAGGTAAATTCTATACAGTACTACGATTTGTGTATCCTGATGCTTGTACGACCTCCCCCACGACCACACCGTTGGTGCTTGTACGACCCTCCCCAAAATGATCTGACTGATGATGCTTGAACAACCTCCCCCACGACCACACTGATGGTGCTTGTACGACCCTCCCCAAAATGATCTGACTGATGATGCTTGAACAACCTCCCCCACGACCACACTGATGGTGCTTTTATGACCCTCCCCCAAATGGCCTGACTGATGATGCTTGAACAACCTCCCCCACGACCACACTGATGGTGCTTGTACAACCTTCCCCCACGACTACACTGTGCTTATACAACCTACACACACGACCACACTGATGGTGCTTGTACGACCTGCACGACCACATAGCACGAAATCTAATCAAATTTTATTTTCAGACCAGTCCTTAGTATGCTACACACATACACACATGCACACACACACACACACACACACACACACACACACACACACACACACACACGCGCACACACACACACACACACACACACACACACACACACACACACACACACACACACACACACACACACACACACACACACACACACACACACACACGCATACACACACACACACACACACACGCACATACACAGACACACACAGACACACACACAGACACACAGACACACGCACACGCACACACACACACACACACACACACACATACACACACACACACACACACACACACACATACACAGACACATACAGACACACACACAGACACACAGGCACACACACACACACACACACACACACACACACACACACACACACACACACACACACACACACACACACACACACACACACACACACACACACACAGCAACAAGGGGACACAGTTGGAAGCTGAAGACACAGATGAATCACAGGGATGTTAGGAAGTATTTCTTGAGCCACAGAGTAGTCAGTAAGTGGAATTGTTTGGGAAGCGATGTAGTGGAGGCAGGATCCATACATAGCTTTAAGCAGAGGTATGATAAAGCTCACGGTTCAGGGAGAGTGACCTAGTAGCGATCAGTGAAGAGGCGGGGCCAGGAGCTCGGACTCGACCCGTGCAACCTCAACTAGGTGAGTACAACTAGGTGAGTACACACGCGCGCGGGGCCAGGAGCTGAGTCTCGACCCCTGCAACCACAATTAGGTGAGTACACACACACACACACACACACACACACACACACACACACACACACACACACACACACACACACACACACACATAAAAAGACGAACAGGAACTAGCAAAGATGGACCTGGTTTAACCAGAGACGAAAAGAGGTAAGAGAAGCATAAAAATATGAAGCAGATTAATCAGATGTGAATGTTTACGGGTGAAGTGTGAAGCAAAACTGCTTCACAGGCATGTGAGAAGAAAGACATTAGTAAAAGAATAGGGAATTTGACTTAAAAAGGAAGGAGAAAAGCTTACGGGAAATGGCAAAGAAATCTGAGAAGAGGTAAGTAAGTTTGGGCAATGCAAGAAAGCCCAGGGAACAGAGTACATCTGCAAGTACTGGACATCGTACACACACACACACACACACACACACACACACACACACACACACACACACACACACACACATAGGAAAAAAGTAAAAAAAAATCTTTTGACGGAGCTGGATACATCAAAGACAGTGAGACCTGACAGGGTATCACCATGGGTTCTGTGAGAGGGAGCAGAAGCATTGTCCAAGCCACTATCTGTGATCTGCAACAAGTTAATGAATATGGGACAGTTGCCAAAGATCAGGAAGACAGCAAATGTAGTTACTTTGTTCAAGAAAGAAAACAAGAGGCAGGAAGCACTGCAGTGAAGAAGATAGTCAGGAGAGTAGTAGAGCACCTGAAAACAAGTTGTTTTCTAAAAGTCACAAACAAGCACTGGCTCAGAGACAGCAAATCTTGTCTTACCAATCTGTTAGAATTTTATTACTAAGTAACACAGCAAATTTTGTCTTACCAATCTGTTAGAATTTTATTACTAAGTAACACAGCAAATTTTGTCTTACCAATCTGTTAGAATTTTATTACTAAGTAACACAGCAAATTTTGTCTTACCAATCTGTTAGAATTTTATTACTAAGTAACACAGCAAATTTTGTCTTACCAATCTGTTAGAATTTTATTACTAAGTAACACAGCAAATTTTGTCTTTCCAATCTGTTAGAATTTTATTACTAAGTAACACAGCAAATTTTGTCTTACCAATCTGTTAGAATTTTATTACTAAGTAACGGAAGTGCGACAAGTTAGAGAGAGGAGTCTGGATTGCATTTTCTTAGGCATTTAATGCAGTACCTCAAATGAGACTGGGGGAAAAAACTTGGTGCAGACAGGAATAACAGGGAAAGTACTCCTGTGGATCAAAGAGTGTTTCAGAGGAAGGAGACAGAAAGTGATTGTCAGGAAGAGACGTCAGAATGACAAAGTATAACAAGCAGGGTACTACAAGGATCGTTATTAGGGCCAGTACTGTTTCTGGTTTAAGTAAATAATGTGTAACTGAGTCAAATGTAACCCTCCTTGCTGAAAATGCAAAACCACCGATAAGAGTAAAACCAAACGATGACAGGGAAACGCTGCAAGTGGATTTGCACAGACTGGAAGATTGGTCAGATAAGTGGATTATTGAATTTAACCATAGTAAATGCAAGTAGAAAGAAGACCAAACACACTGTAGAGTCTTTGGGGATAGAGGTTGCACATCTTAAAGAAAAAGACTTGGGGGAGAGCATAGTGTCTGATATATCACCAGGGGCTCACATCAACCGAATAACATTTACAACCAGTGCTCTCCTAGCATATCTAAAAGTGGCCATCAGAAATCTCAACAGTTTTTCCGCACACTTTATATAAAGTCAAACCCATCCTGGAGTACGCAGCACTAATAACGCGCACAAATGCGCTACATGGACTATTCCTGAGATAAGGGGCATGAGACTTGAGGAGAGGGTAGTGGAACTGAATCTAAAAACATTAGAGCACATAAGAACCAGAGGAGAAATAATAAACAAAATACCCAAGGGACTTGATAGGGTAGACAGGCTCATTTGTGTTTAACTGGAAGTTAGAAACAGATGATCCTCAGGGATGTCGGGAAGTATTTCTTCAGTCTCACGGTGGTCGGAAAGTGTAACAATCCCGATGAAGAAGTGATGGAGGCAGGCTCAATAGATAGTTCTAAAAACATTGATGATTAGGCCCATAAGGCCAGGAGAGAGTAAATGTGGCATGCGGCAAGTTGACAGGCGAGGTCAGAAGTTAAGACTTGACCCTTGCAGACACATATAGGTGAGCACACTCACACAGACACACACACACATACACATACACACACACACACATGGAAGGAATAGACTCTGAAGTGTCCCTATTCGCAGATGATGTGAAGTTGATGAGAAGAATTAAATCGGATGAGGATAAGGCAGGACTGCAAAGAGACCTGGTCAGGCTGGACATGTGGTCCAGAAACTGGCTTCTCGAATTCAACCCTGCCAAATGTAAAGTCATGAAAATTGGGGAGGGGCAAAGAAGACCGCAGACTGGTGGACAAAGACTACAGACCTCACTCAGGGAGAAAGACCTTGGGGTGACCATAACACCGAGCACGTCACCGGAGGCACACATCAACCAAATAACTGCTGCAGCATACGGGCGCCTGGCAAACCTGAGAATAGCGTTCCGATACTTTAATAAGGAATCGTTCAAGACACTGTACACTGTGTATGTTAGGCCCATACTGGAGTATGCAGCACCAGTCTGGAACCCACACCTGGTCAAGCACGTCAAGAAGTGAGAGAAAGTACAAAGGTTTGCAACAAGGCTAGTCCCAGAGCTCAGGGGAATGTCGTACGAGGAAAGGTTGAGGGAGATGGGACTGACGACACTGGAGGACAGAAGGGTCAGGGGAGACAAGATAACGACATACAAGATACTGCGGGGAATAGACAAGGTGGACAGAGATAGGATGTTCCAGAGAGGGGACACAGGGACAAGGGGTCACAACTGGAAGCTGAAGACTCAGATGAGTCACAGGGACGTTAGGAAGTTGTTGCAACCCCTGAATGGGTTACAATGATTATTATGTATATATAATGTATATTACCTTTTCATTTAATTTTATATTGCTTATATTTGCGATAATAGCTAAATCGTAAATGTATGACTTTATATTATTATTTGACTGTTATATTGTTATTTAGCTTATGTTGTTAGGATGTATATAAAATGTGCTCAGTTAGGCTTGATTGTCAAACTACTGTAATTATCGCTTGTCGCTCGTTATACTGCCGGCTTCTGAGCTGCAGTTGTCCACGTAGCTATCACGTGATCGAGGGGGGGGTGTCCTCACCTCTCGTGAAGTATTCAGTCTGCTGGAGACTCGCTTGCTGGTTGGACAGATTGTCTGTCTCATTATTCTTGTTAGTTCTGTAGAACTTTGTTCACAGAACATTGTATAGACTTAGTGATTTTCGACGTTGTACTGAGGTTGTGTGTCACATTGACACTCTGAACATCTCAGGTCCTTAGCTATAGCTTCTGACCTAATTTTGTACTGGTTCCTGTGTATTGTCACAGTCACAGTTTTACCTATGCTGAACAAAGATTCAGTATTATGGGAGTTTTGTAACTTTTGTGGAGGATCTGCAGATGGTCCCTACTTAGTGTCGTTATATTATCTCCTTGTTCCTGATTCTGTGTCGCAGTCGCTTGATATTGCATTGCTATTGGGCTTAGCATTCTTTGTTGTTCAAGCAGACTGTTCGGGTTGCCAGTCGGTCAAGAAGTTAGTTTATTTGAGGACTTTGTCAGTCACTTGTTTAAGTCTTATTCGAGTCTTGAGACATAGCTAACTACTTAAGAGCACTTACACGCATACACACACTTGTACATATTTGTAATATCTTATTAAATGTTAATGTACCTGACGGTACTTAAGAATTATAAATGTGATATGTGCTTTCAGCACAATAATATTGAACTCGAGAGATTGATTTTATTTTGATTGCTGTGATTTAATTTACTTTGATAATATACCTCTAGACAACTTATAGACTTAATAAATTTATTAAATTTTAATTTCTCTAGTTAGTAGCCTACCAGTTGTAATCCTAAAGCACTATTGAACCATACTGAATTTTAATGGATAATTGGACAAGGATACTGACTACTTGTTACGAAAACCCAGTAACAGGCTGGATGCTAGAAGGGCAGTCCTTTCTAGTATTCACTGGAGATCTCTAAGCTTTTAGAATCGCGTTTTTTGTAACAAATGGGGGCCTGTCCGGGAGGCTCTTGATCCAAGGTGTTGGAGAAATTGTCCAGTTTGACATACTAGTAATCTATGATCAAACACTTTGAGTACTTTCCTAATCTGAAGACTTTGAGTTTAGTCTTGTACAACATACCAGGTGGATGTATGTACCTGACTGAGTCTCTTGATCCAAGGAGATGGAAATACTGTTTATGAGTTCTAGCTCTAAGACAACCAACACTAAAATTCCTATTAGGATTATAGTTTCCCATAATCACTCTCTCGTAGTACAATTATTTTCGTGATGTATGCCAAAGTGAAACAGTTAATTGATACTCTGACTTTGTCTGAGTTAAGTACATTAAAACTTCAGACGTGTTGGCAAGTAGCCAAATATCTCGGTGTGACGTATAACAGGAATTACACCGCAGAAACTGTCAGAGCATTAATTAAAGATATATTGTTTCCTGCTCATACAGAGATGTCTGATTATGATTCAGATTCAGAAAGCCTAGTGTCACAATTAGGAAGTATGACTCTATTTGATGAAGAAAGAGCAACTAGAGCAGAAGTGAGCCTAGTGTCTGAGCCTAGTGTAGCTCAGTTCTCGCTCGCTCCTTCCTTCACTGACACTATAGTACAGAGTATAGCTGGTAGTATGACACAGCCTAATACTAGTACAGTGTATACTACACCTGTATTTACTTATCCTAGACCAGATCTAGACACTCTAGAGACGGCTGGACCAAGTGTCCGACCTAAGGACCGTCCAGACCATGTTAATTTCCCTACTCCTCCATTACCCACTGGTCCTATCTCTCAGGAACAGTTTGAGAGGTTTGAACGCCTCATTATGTTGCAGACTGCACAAATAGAGGCACAGAGGAGATTGAACGAAGAAGATTTCCAAAGAGAAAATGTTCGTCTGTTAAGACAACAGACTGATAGATCACAGGACACATTTAATGTGCAGAAAGCTGCATCCATGGTTCCTAAGTTTTTTGAAAGTGACTTAGACACATATTTTGATGTGTTTGAGAACCAGGCTCGTGCTATGAACTGGCCACGTAAGCACTGGGCAACATTGCTTCATACTGCTTTGACGGGAAGAGCTCAAACTTGTACGGCTGCTTTACCATTTGCTAAGTACATTAGTTATGACGCTGTCAAACAAACTATTCTAGAGACATATAACTTGTTACCTGTAAGTTATCAAAGAGCATTTCGTACGTTACAACGACGACAAGATCAAACTTGTGTAGAGTTTGCTCGTGAGAAAAAAGTTGCATTTGAGAGATGGTCTAGAGCTGCTAAGTGTACCAACTACGACAGCCTTGTTCAGTTGTTACTACACGAAGAGTTTAACAACTGTATGTCTGCTGACATACAAGAATATCTGATCGATCATACTACCTCAGATATTCTGGAAACTGCAGCATTAGCAGACAATTACGAGATTTCTCACAAACTTGTACGTACTAAAACACAAAGAAACAAGGTAACTAAAAATTGTCCTAGAAGTTGGCAACCTAAATCAGCTGCTCATTGCCGGCCTGATGTACCTGCTACTGTAACTTCTCGTACCTTTACCAGGAAAACTCACAATCCTGAATCTGTCTCTGTGGCTAGACAGAAATCTGGTATCGAGAAGAAGAAAGTTAAATGTACCTATTGTAACAGAAAAGGACATACTAGAGAGTATTGCTATAAGTTAGAAAGAGATACGAGAAACAGTCGTGCGGCTGGCGCCCCCACTCAAGTCGTATCCTCTTCCGTGCAACAAAGACACCAAAATCCTAGCAATACCTCTTATCCTACTGTTTTAGATAATGTTACTCAGGATAGATGACTAGCGTCAGAAAGTGTATCTGACGAAAAGATTCGTTCAGCGATGAGTCCTTACTTTTCGAGAGATAAAGTAGGATTTGACGAATCACATCTAACTGAGATAATTTCTTTCAGAGACACTGGCAGTTATCTCACGTTATTAAGAGAAGATGTACTGCCCATAACTGACGATACCTATTGCAAGATAGATGTATTGTTAGAAGCCTATGGAGGGGCTGTTATAAAAGTGCCTCTGCACAAAGTTTATATTGAAACAAGCTATTATACTGGTTATATTTCAGTGGGTATATCCAGTGGTGTATTTCCCATCAGGTCAGTGGACTTGTTGATAGGGAACGATATCCTTCATGCTGGTATATGTAAAGAACCACTTGTGATTGATAATAACACTGATGATAATTATGCCATTGAAGCTTGTAGAGAGAAACCTATTTTATTTCCTCTCAGCGCAATTACTAGAGCTATGTCAAAGATTCAACAACCATCCTTGTCTCCTGTTGAGTTAGTGGATGACAATGATTTGGGGTTGAATATGTTGTTTAGTGACGCTCTGCGCCCAGGATCATTAACACTGACTCCCCCCGGTCATCAACCTAGTCAGGACACAACTGACGTTAAATTTCTAACTCATGATGATTTAATCAAGGATCAGTTTGTTGATCAGTCACTGGAAAGACTGAGAGATATAGCAGTTACTGAGAGTGAAGCAAAGGATCTCGATAATTGTTACTATTATAGTAACGGTGTACTGATGGAGAAAAATACATGTAAGTTGTCAGCTGATAGTGTTTCTACCACAGTCAAGAATCTAGTTGTGTTACCAGTTACATTTCGTGAACAAGCCATTGATTTTGCTCACAATAGTCCCATAGGAGGACATTTGGGTGTCAAGAAGACACTCGGTAAACTGGCAAAACATTTTACTTGGCCAAAGATGAAGGAAACAGTAGCTGATCATGTGCGACGTTGCCACGTGTGTCAAGTGACAGGCAAGCCAGCGCACACACCTCCACCTGCGCCTCTCATTCCTATCACCGTGCATGGTGAACCATTCTCACGTCTTATTATTGATTGTGTTGGTCCTTTGCCTAGAACCAAACTAGGAAACCAATACTTATTTACTATTATGGACGCTGCAACACGCTATCCCGAAGCTATTCCTATGAGAAAAATTAATGCTCGTGCTATTGTGAGAGCGCTGATGAAATTTTTCTCCCAGGTTGGATTGCCACGAGAGATACAATCAGATCAGGGATCTAATTTCACTTCTAAGATCTTTCGAGAAGCATTATCCCACCTAGGAATAAAGTCTGTACTTTCAACCAGTTATCATCCACAGTCACAAGGGGCTCTAGAGAGATTTCATCAGACACTGAAGTCCATGATGAGAGCTTATTGTGAACATTTTTCTAGAGACTGGGATGAGGGTATACCTTTTCTTCTGTTCGCTATGAGAGAAAGTGAGCAAGAAAGTCTCGGATTTAGTCCGTTTGAACTAATATTCGGACACCAAGTGCGTGGTCCTCTCGCAGTGTTAAAAGACGTGTGGACAGGAAAATCAAATCCATCATTGAGTACTTCACCTTCATTAATGCAGCAACATTTGACAGCCGCTAGAGAGCTAGCTTCGAAAAACCTAGTTTCAGCCCAAGCTAGAATGAAGCAACATTATGACAAGCGTGCTGTCTCTCGTTCTTTTAAAGCAGGAGATAAGGTGATGGCTCGGAAATTAGTACCAGGTCATGCTCTACAAGCCAGGTATGATGGTCCCCTGGAAGTAGTGAAAAAGCTTAGCGACGTAAATTATTTGGTACGTACGCCTGGGAAAAAGAAATCTAATCATGTGTACCATGTTAACCAGCTTAAGGCATACTACGCTAGTCCTCTACCTACTACTTCTATTCTTCCTAGGACAGAGGAAGAAAACGTCAGTCTACCTGACATCTCTAGAGGTATAGAGGTGCGTTTAGAAAATTCTGTGACTCTACAGTCACTAGACGATTTTCTTAGTAACCTTGGGATTGATAAAGCTGGTGATATTAAAAACATGATTTTGCATTTCCCTGAATTGTTCGGTGATGTTCCTAAACGTTGTACTCTGGGTGTACATGACGTTGATGTACAGGGAGCATCACCCATTAAGCAATCACCATATAGGATGAGTCCAACAAAGCATAAAGCATTGAGAGAAGAGGTTGATTTTCTGTTATCTCACGGACTTATTGAGCGCAGTAAAAGTCCATGGGCATCTCCCTGTATTTTAGTGCCTAAACCTGACGGTAGTTTCAGGATGTGCACTGATTACAGGAAAGTGAACTCTGTCACCTTGCCTGATGGTTATCCTCTACCTCGCATTGACGACCTTATTGACCGTGTGTCAGGAGCCCAGTTTGTCAGCCGTTTAGATCTCTTACGAGGCTATTATCAAGTCCCGCTTACTGAACGTGCTCAAGAAATATCTGCTTTTACTGTTCAAGATGGATTGTTTAACTACCTCGTCACCCCCTTCGGCCTATGTAACGCGGCTTCTTCATTCCAACGTATAATGAACGAGTTGACCCACAACTTAGAAGGAGTAGAAGCCTACCTTGACGACTTAGTGGTGTACAGTGACGAGTGGGAACAGCACTTGACGCGTCTCAGAGCATTGTTTGAGAGACTGGCGCACTACAACTTCACTGTTAACTTAGCTAAATGTAGTTTTGGTCAAGCCAAGATTACCTATCTAGGCTTTTGTATCGGCCAAGGTGAGGTTGCTCCTATTGAGGCTAAGGTTCGTGCAATTTCTGAATTTCCAGTGCCACAGGATAGGAAAGGAGTACAGAGATTCCTGGGTATGGCAGGATATTATCGCAGGTTCTGTCCAAACTTTTCTCAGATTGCAGCTCCTCTCACTGAGCTTACTAGTAGCAAAGTTCAGTTCACCTGGACTAGAGATTGTTCAGACTCGTTCAAAAGGTTGAAGCGCTTGCTATCCTCTGCTCCTGTGTTGAAGAGTCCTAATTTCAATCTTCCCTTCTTTTTACATATAGATGCGAGTGGCTATGCAGTGGGTGCTGTGCTGCTCCAACAGTCAACATCCACTGATATTCTCCATCCTATATGTTACTATTCATCTAAGCTTAAACGACACCAGAAAAATTATGCCACTATTGAGAAAGAGGCTCTAGCTCTTGTGGTGTCCTTGGAACATTTTGACGTGTATTTGGGCACTTCCCCATTTAAAATTAACGTTTTTTCTGACCACAATCCACTCACTTATATAAACACTATGAAAAGTAAAAATGCTAGGATCATGAGGTGGGCCCTCAGAATCCAACCTTATTCTATTAGTATAAAACACATAAGTGGTCATTGTAATGTAATTGCTGACGCTCTGTCTCGTCCTTAATAATTATCAGTTACATTAAATTAACGTAATTTTATGCCCAAATACCTTTTGTTACTTGCTATGTCAAATTCAGTAAAGTAACTTAATCCCTCCAGCCCATATTAACTATATATACTCATGTCATGTCTAATTATTATATTTATATATTCACAGTAATGTTGTGTGAGGAGGAGACAAGCTGAGTGTTGAGTGAGTAGTGTGGTGCGGGTGATGTACTGCGTGACGCAACACTGTCCTGTCGCAGACCCCCCCCCCCCCCTCACTACACACCTTAAGCTGTTTCATACTCAGATGTTCATACTGCCTCGCATTCCACAACCACTACTTAAGAGTGGAATGCAGTCTCCTCTACTATGATCGAGCCTCAACGTGCCCTCCTTGTCAGCGCTATCCTGTCTCTACACTGATGTACATAACCACGAGTATGAAGAGATACGATACTGTGTACTGCCCTAGTACTAGGGGCATATCCTAGTGACGGACGCTGTGAAATTGTAGAGGTGCTTGGCACAAGAGAGACTCTGATTAATGTTTAATTTTTATATTGATAATAATATTGATATGAGTAACCAGAAATAATGTGAAAGACATTCATGCAACTCCTAGTGCGACCCTCTGTCGTGTTGGGGGGGGGGGTGTTGCAACCCCTGAATGGGTTACAATGATTATTATGTATATATAATGTATATTACCTTTTCATTTAATTTTATATTGCTTATATTTGCGATAATAGCTAAATCGTAAATGTATGACTTTATATTATTATTTGACTGTTATATTGTTATTTAGCTTATGTTGTTAGGATGTATATAAAATGTGCTCAGTTAGGCTTGATTGTCAAACTACTGTAATTATCGCTTGTCGCTCGTTATACTGCCGGCTTCTGAGCTGCAGTTGTCCACGTAGCTATCACGTGATCGAGGGGGGGGTGTCCTCACCTCTCGTGAAGTATTCAGTCTGCTGGAGACTCGCTTGCTGGTTGGACAGATTGTCTGTCTCATTATTCTTGTTAGTTCTGTAGAACTTTGTTCACAGAACATTGTATAGACTTAGTGATTTTCGACGTTGTACTGAGGTTGTGTGTCACATTGACACTCTGAACATCTCAGGTCCTTAGCTATAGCTTCTGACCTAATTTTGTACTGGTTCCTGTGTATTGTCACAGTCACAGTTTTACCTATGCTGAACAAAGATTCAGTATTATGGGAGTTTTGTAACTTTTGTGGAGGATCTGCAGATGGTCCCTACTTAGTGTCGTTATATTATCTCCTTGTTCCTGATTCTGTGTCGCAGTCGCTTGATATTGCATTGCTATTGGGCTTAGCATTCTTTGTTGTTCAAGCAGACTGTTCGGGTTGCCAGTCGGTCAAGAAGTTAGTTTATTTGAGGACTTTGTCAGTCACTTGTTTAAGTCTTATTCGAGTCTTGAGACATAGCTAACTACTTAAGAGCACTTACACGCATACACACACTTGTACATATTTGTAATATCTTATTAAATGTTAATGTACCTGACGGTACTTAAGAATTATAAATGTGATATGTGCTTTCAGCACAATAATATTGAACTCGAGAGATTGATTTTATTTTGATTGCTGTGATTTAATTTACTTTGATAATATACCTCTAGACAACTTATAGACTTAATAAATTTATTAAATTTTAATTTCTCTAGTTAGTAGCCTACCAGTTGTAATCCTAAAGCACTATTGAACCATACTGAATTTTAATGGATAATTGGACAAGGATACTGACTACTTGTTACGAAAACCCAGTAACAGGCTGGATGCTAGAAGGGCAGTCCTTTCTAGTATTCACTGGAGATCTCTAAGCTTTTAGAATCGAAGGAAGACATGATAAAGACACAAAATACTGCGTGGAATAGACAAGTTGGACAAAGACAGGATGTTCCAGAGAGGAAAAACAGAAACAAGAGGTCACAATTGGAAGTTGAAGACTCAGATGAGTCAAAGGGGTGTTAGGAAGTATTTCTTCAGTCATAGAGTAGTCAGGAAGTGGAATAGCCTACCAAGTGAGGTAGTGGAGGCAGGAACCATGCATAGCTTTAAGATGAGGTATGATAAACCTCATGAAGCAGGGAGAGAGGACCTAGTAGCACTCAATGAAGAGGCGGGGCCAGGAGCTGAGTCTCCGCAACCACAATTAGTGTGAGTACACACTCACACATACACACACAGACACACACACAGACAGACAGACACACACACACACACACACACACACACACACACACACACACACACACACACACACACACACACACACACACACACACACACACTGCTGATCAACAACCGATGGGATTTTGATGAGCTAGAGAGAGGAGACAGAGGAATAGAAAGAGATTACATAATAGGAGCGCTTCAGTTTGGAGGTCCCAAGGTGCTAACTGCAGTGATGAATAACCCACCACAGAACAGTAGGAGACCAAGTAGAGTAATAGAGCGATGGTTGACATACTGGCTGAAGTGGCTAGAAGGGCTCATGCTAGCAGGACAAAGCTACAGACCATGGGTGACTTCAATCACAAGGAAATCGATTGGGAGAACTTGGAGCCACAATGGGGGCAAGAAACCTGGAGGGCTAAGATGGTGGAGGTGGTACTGGAAAACCTCATGTACCACACACACACACACCTTCCCACACACACACACACACACACACACACACACACACACACACACACACACACACACACACACACACACACACACTGAACTTCGCTTCAGCATTTACGGGCTGACGCAAACTCAGGAGGATTATATGAATGGCTAATCAGATTAACCTCGTCTTCGTTTCACCCGATTTGGCCTGAGCTGACACTATTCACAGCTGACACAATTCACAGCTGACACGCCTCACAACTGACATAGTTCAGAGCTAACAGGATTCACAGCGAACAGGGCTCACAACTAACAGGCTTCACAACTAGTAGGGTTCACAGATGACAGTGTTTACAACCAGCAGGGTTCACATCTAACTGGTTTCAGAACTGACAGGGCTCACAACAGCTGGGTTCACAACTGACAGAGTTCACAGATGACAGGGTTCACAGCTAACAGGGTTCACTGAAGACAGGGCTCACAACTAGAAGGGTTCATATCTAACACGTTTTACATCTGACAGGTTCACAGCTACCAGCATTCACTGCTGTCGAGGCTCGAACAAGACGGAGTTCACAGTTAACACAGTTCTCATCTGGCATGGTTTATAGTTGACACGGTTTACAGCTAATACGGTTCACAGTTGACACGGCTCACAGCTGATACGGTCTCGTCATACAAGCGACGATTCGTGGTGAGGGAGAGCCAGACACCCACGTCCTGCAGAACCTTGAATAACTTGTTCCCATTCTGCTGAACCCACTGGGTCCGCCATTTGCCAAAGACCTACTTACAAAAGTCTTCCGTAAAGTGGAAACTGGAATTTCCGTTGTGTGTAAAATTGGCCAAATTGCAGACTTGTGGGCACTTTATAGTGCATGTTTCGTGGTTAAATGGTCAGTTTCTTCCACTCAGTCAATAAAACGAAAGACATATAATCAAAATGGCAAGGAACTTGCTATGGTAGCTGCTGTATCGGCATCATCCCTATCTCCCGGGCTGTCAAGGTAACTCTCCATCCTTGTGCCACACATCGAGACGAATTAACTACTCTGCATCTGTTTTATAACTGGGTGGAGAGGAGCAAGACGGAGTACTTTAGTAATCTGAGAACATGGCGTGGGTTATGGCTGAAGTGGATCATAGCTGACGCGGGATATAGCTGACGCTGTACAGATCTAACGTGGTTCATGGCTGACAAAACACACCACTGTCTGGATGAGACCACCTAAATTAATTTGGTGCGTGTGTGTGTGTGTGTGTGTGTGCGTATGTAGAGCCGCCTCCGGGGCCGCACAAAACCCAGCTTTCTGTGTGTACTCATCTAGTTGTAGTTGCAAGGGTTGAGTCACAGCTCCTGGCTCCGCCTCTTCACTGGCCGCTACTAGGTCACTCTTCCTGCTCCGTGAGCTTTATCATACCTCTTCTCAAAGCTATGTATGGGCCCTGTCTATACTACATCACTTTCCAGACTATTCCACTTCCTGACAACTCTGTGCCTGAAGAAATACTTCCTAACATCCCTGTGATTCTTATGAGTCTTCAACTTCCAACTGTGACCCCTTGTTGCTGTGTCCCATCTCTGGAACATCCTGTCTCTGTTCACCTTGTCGATTCCTCTCAGTATTTTATATGTCGCTATCATATCCCCCTATCTCTCCTGTCCTCCAGTGTCGTCAGGTCGATTTCCCTTAACCTCTCCTCGTAGGACATTCTCCTTACCTCCGGAACCAGTCTTGTTGCAAACCTTAGCACTTTCTCTAGTTTCCTGACGTGTTTGGCTAGATTGTGATTCCAAACTGGTGCTGCATACTCCAATATAATAGGCCTAACGTACACTGTGTATAGGGTCCTGAACGATTCCTTATTGAGATGTCAGAATGCTGCTCTTATGTTTCTTTAGGCGCCCACATGCTGCAGCAGTTATTGGGTTGATGTGAGCCTCATGCGATGTGCCTGGTGTTATACTCACCCCAAGATCCTTTTCCTTGAGTGAGGTTCGTAGTCTTTGGCCCTCTAGGCTGTACTCCGTCTGCGATCTTCTTTACCCTTCCCCAGTCTTCCTGACTTCGCACTTAGTGGGACTGAACTCCAGGAGCCAGTTTTTGGACCAGGCCTACTGCCTGTCCAGATCCCTTTGTAGTTTTGCCTGGTCTTCGTCCGATTGAATTCTTCTCATCAACTTCACATCATCTGCAAACAGGGACACTTCTGAGTCTATTTTTTTATTCATGTCGTTCACAAATACCAGAAACAGCAGCGTTCCTAGGACTGACCCCTGCGGAACCCCGCTCGTCACAGGCGCCCACTCTGACATCTCGTCACGTACCATAGCTCCCCGTTGTCTTCCTGACCGGTATTCAGCGATCCATTGAAGTGGTTTTCTTGTTATCCCTGTCTAGCCCTCCTGCTTTTGCACTAATTTCATGTGTGGAACTATGTTAAACGCCTTCTTACAGTCCAAGAAAACGCAATCTACCCACCACTCTCTCACTTGTCTTTCTGCTGTCACCTTGTCACAGAACTACAGTAAGTTTGAGATACAGGATTTTCCGTCTCTGAAACCGTGCTGGCTGTCATTGATAGCTCATTCCTTTCTAGGTGCTCCATCACTCTTCTCCTGATGATCTTCTCCATGACTTTGCATTCTATACATGTCAGTGGCGCTGGTCTGTATTCTAATGCTTCGTGTCTGTTTCCTTTTTTTAAAAAATTGGGATTACAGTTGCTGTATTCAATACTTCGGGTAGTCGCCCCGTTTCGATAGATGTGCTGCAGATTGTTGTTAGTGGTACACATAGCGCCTCTGCCCTCTCTCTCAGGACCCATGGAGAGATGTTATCCGGCCCCATCGCCTTTGATGTAACTAGCTCTCTTAGCAGCCTCTGCTCTTCTTCGGTTGTATGTATTGTGTCCAACAGTTGATGGTGTACCCCACTCTGTCTTTCTGGAGTCCCTTCTGTCTCCTCTGTGAACACTTTTTTGAATCTCATGTTGAGCTCCTAACATAATTTGCTGTCGCTTCTTGTGATGTCTCCTCCTTCCATCGTCAGCCTGATTACCTGGTCCTTGACTGTTGCTTTCCTCATGTGGTTGTACAACAGCTTTGGGTCAGATTTGGCTTTCGATGCTGTTATTTTCGTATTGTCGTTGGGCATCCATTTTTACCTGAGTAAATTAATTTCTGGCTCTGCGATTGCTCTCCATATTCTCCTGGGTCCTTTGCTTTCTAGAGTTCTTCCACTCTCTAGCACACTTGGTTTTGGCCTCTGTACACCTTTGGGTGAACAAAGGGTCCATCCCTGCTTTCTCGTTATTTTTATTTCCCTTGGGTACAAACCTCTCCTCAGCTTCCTTGCATATTGTTGTCACATATTCCATCATCTCGTTTACTGACTTCCCTGCCAGTTCTCTGTCTCCCTGAACTCCTTACAGGAAATTCTTCATGCCAGTGTAGTCCTCTCTCTTGTAGTTTAGTTTCATTTGTCCTGCTCTTAATGTTTCCTTATCCACTTGTAGCTCTACTATGTATTCGGAGCTCAGAACCACGTGGTCTCTGGCCCCGAAGGGTCTTTCATAGGTGATGTCTTCAATATCTGCTCTCTGGTAGTGTCCCTTATGTGCTGGTACATGAGGTTTTTCAGTACCGCCTCCATCATCTTAGCCCTCCAAGTTTCTGGTCCCCCATGTGGTTCCAAGTTCTTCCTGTCGATTTCCTTTTGATTGAAGTCACCCATAATCAGCAGCTTTGCCCTGCTCGCATGAACCCTTGTGGCCACTTCAGCTAGTGTGTCAACTATCGCTCTATTAATCTCATCATTCTCTTGCCTTGGCCTCCTGCTGTTCTGTGGTGGGTTATACATCACTGCAATTACCACCTTTGGACCTCCACACTGAAGTGTTCCTATTACGCAGTCTGTTAGTTACCATTTTGTAATAGGCACATATCGATTAGACACTTGGCCTGTAGTATATGCGTGTGTGTTACCATTCTGTCCTAGGCACATGTCAATTAGACACTTGGCCTGTTGTATATAAGTGTGTGCGTGCGTGCGTGAGTGTGCGTGCGTGCATGAGTGTGTGTGTGTGTGTGTGTGTGTGTGTGTGTGTGTGTGTGTGTGTGTGTGTACTCACCTATTTGTGGTTGCAGGGGTCAAGTCTTAGCTCCTGGCCCCGCCTCTTCACCGGTTGCTACTGGGTCCTCTCTCGCCCCGCTCCATGAGCTTTATCAAACCTCGTCTTAAAACTATGTATGGTTCCTGCCTCCACTACATCACTTTCCAGGCTATTCCACTGCCTGACAACTCTATGACTGAAGAAATACTTCCCAATATCTCTCTGACTCATCTGTGTCTTCAACTTCCAGTTGTGACCTCTTGTTTCTGTGTCCCCTCCCTGGAACATCCTGGAACATCCTGTCCACCTTGTCTATTCCGCGAAGTATTTTATATGTCGTTATCATGTCTCCCCTGACCCTCCTGTTCTCTAGTGTCGTCAGTGTTCTCAGGTTTGCCAGGCGCCCATATGCTGCAGCAGTTACCTGGTTGATGTGTGCTTCCGGAGACATGCTCGATGTTATACTCACTCCAAGAGTGAGGTTTGCAGTCTTTGGCCACCTAGCCTATACTCTGTCTGCGGTCTTCTGCGCCCTTCCACTATCTTCATGACTTTGCATTTGGCAGGATTAAATTCGAGAAGCCAGTTGCTGGACGAGGTGTCCAGTCTGTCCAGGTCTCTTTGCACATAAGAACATAAGAACGAAGGAACACTGCAGCAGGCCTACTGGCCCATGCGAGGCAGGTCCAAGTCTCCTACCGGCTTAAGCCAATGCACCCAACCTAGTCAGGTCAGGTCACCTTGACTTAAGGGAGGAACACGGCAACCGTCCTGGTAGCACAAGCTAATCAGGTCCAACTCACACCCACCCACACCCACTCATGTATTTATCCAACCTATTTTTAAAGCTACACAATGTTCTGGCCTCTATGACTGTACTTGGGAGTTTGTTCCACTCATCCACAACTCTATTACCAAACCAGTACTTTCCTATATCCTTCCTGAATCTGAATTTTTCTAACTTAAAACCATTGCTGCGAGTCCTGTCTAGGCTAGATATTTTTAGCACACTATTTACATCCCCTTTATTTATTCCTGTCTTCCATTTATACACCTCAATCATATCCCCCCTAATTCTACGTCTTTCTAGAGAGTGCAGATTCAAGGCCCTTAGTCTATCCTCATAGGGAAGGTTTCTGATACATGGGATCAACTTTGTCATCCTCCTTTGTACATTTTCCAGAGCATTTATATCCATTCTGTAATACGGTGACCAAAACTGTGCAGCATAATCTAAATGAGGCCTAACCAAGGATGTATAGAGTTGAAGAACAACCTGAGGACTCCTATTATTTATGCTTCTTGATATGAAGCCAAGGATTCTATTAGCTTTATTGCGAACACTTATGCACTGTTGTCTTGGTTTCAGATTACTGCTAACCAGAACTCCTAAATCTTTTTCGCAATCCGTAATATTAAGATCTACATTATTTAGTTTATATGTGGCATGGTTATTGTCCTGTCCAACATTTAGAACTTTGCATTTGTCTATATTAAACTGCATCTGCTACCTCTCCGACCACTGCATCAGTCTACTCAAATCTTCCTGGAGTGCTCTAATGTCCTCTTCAGAATGAATTCGACGGCCTATTTTGGTGTCATCGGCAAACTTGCTGATGTCGCTCTTTATGCCCTCATCTATGTCGTTTATGTAGATTGTGAACAGCAGGGGGCCCAACACTGACCCTTGTGGAACACCGCTCGTGACGCTTCCCCACTCTGATTTCTCCCCATTTATGCAAACTCTCTGCTGCCTATTTGTCAACCATGCCTCTATCCAAGAAAAAATTTCTCCTCCTATTCCATGTGCCTTAATTTTCCTCAATAGTCTCTGATGTGGGACCCTGTCAAAAGCCTTACTGAAGTCCATATAAACAATATCATATTCATTACCATGATCTACCTCCTCAAATACCTTAGTGAAACAAGTTAATAAATTCGTAAGGCAGGAACGCCCCTTTGTAAAACCATGCTGACATTCGTTGATTAATTTATGCTTTTCAAGGTGGCTACGAACTGCCTCGGCAATTACTGATTCCATAAATTTTCCCACTATGGAGGTTAGGCTTATTGGTCTATAGTTCGAAGGTAAAGACCTGTCACCTGCTTTGAAAATAGGTATCACATTTGCCATTTTCTACTTATTTGGCACAATGCCAGTTTGTAGTGATATGTTGAAAAGATTAGCCAAAGGTTTGCTAAGCTCCTCTTTACATTCCTTTAGAACCCTTGCATACAGTTCATCAGGGCCTGGGGATTTGTTAGGTTTTAATTTATCTATTTGCCTAAGGACCATGTCACTTGTGACTAATCGTGCACAGTTTATTATCGTCCTGTTCCACATAATTTATCATTTCTGGAATATCGCTGGTATCCTCCTCTGTAAAAACTGAGAGGAAGTATGTGTTAAAACTTCTACACATTTCCTTATCACTGTCAGTGAGCTGACCAGAGGAACTTTTGAGTGGGCCTATCTTGTCCCTGATCTTACTTCTGTATACCTGAAAGAATCCTTTTGGGTTAGTCTTCGAATCTCTTGTAACTTTAACCTCATAATCTCTTTTTGCTTTTCTAATTCCTTTTTTTATTTCTCTCTTTAACTGAATATGTCGATTTCTTAATTGCCCCTCTCCTCTTTTGAATTGCCTATATATGCCTCTCTTTTGACCAATTAGATATTTTAATCTATTGTTCATGCATTTAGGATCATTTTTGTTTGATCTGATTTCCCTATTTGGAACATAATTTGACTGAGCAGCTAGAACTATGCCCTGGAAAGCGTCATATCGGCAACCATCACCACCTACCTGACCCTTAGTCAGGTCATTCCAGTTCAGCCCACCTAAGTAATTTTTCAGTCCTATGAAATCAGCCAAGCGGAAGTCAGGGACAGAGACTTGATTGCCATTATTAGGGGAATTCCATGATATATTAAAACTGAGTGATTTGTGATCACTTTCCCCAAGCTCATCATTAACCTCAAGATTATTAATTAGTGTTTCCCTACTGGCAAGAACCAAGTCAAGGAGGTTATTTCCCCTAGTTGGCTCTGTCACAAACTGTTTTAAAAAACAATCCTGGATCGTATCAAGAAAGTCACCTGACTCTAAATTTCCTGTCAAATTGCTCCAGTCAATCTGTCTATAGTTGAAATCTCCCATTAGCACAACATTTTCGTATGTAGATGCCTTACGAATTTCGTCCCATAGAAGTTTACTGCACTCCCTAACAAGATTTGGGGCCCTGTAAATCACACCCAAAATTAGTTTTTCTCGGCCCTCGAGAAGCTGTAACCATACAGATTCAGTGGCTGACGCTTCTAATTTAATATCTTGTCTAACACAACAATTTAAATTGTCTCTGACATACATCGCTACTCCACCACCTTTCCTGTTGACCCTGTCAGTGTGGAATAATTTATAGCCTTGTATGTGACATTCAGAGGGCATCTCTCTATCTTTCAGATTGAGCCAGGTCTCTGTTATAGCAATAATATCTATGTTTTCTGCACTTGCAATTAATCTTAGCTCATCTATCTTATTTCTTACACTCCTGCTATTAGTACAGTAAACCTTAAGGGAGCTAGTCCCTTGCTGCCCTCTGCTGTCCCCCTTTGTTTGCTGACCTGATCTATTGTTTTTATTTATAACTTCATGCTGAATGCCTTTTATACATTTACTGTTTCCAACCCTAGTGTTGCAACCTGCTTGTTTCCCACACACACCCATACCTCTATCTTCCATCAGTTTAAAATCATAGGCATTTCACCAATGGCCTTCTCAATCGAGCCTGCAAGTGCTACCACCCCAGCCCCAGAGAGAAGTACCCCATCCCTTGCATACATATCATATTTGCCATAAAAGTTGTTCCAGTTGTCAATGAATGGGATTGCAAGTTCCTTGCAGTATCTGTCTAGCCAGTAATTTACACCAATTGCCCTAGACAACCATTCATTTCCTACTTCCCTTCTAGGCAAGATGCTACATATGATTGGGATCCCTCCCTTAGACTTAATGAAATCTATAGCTGACCTGTACTTATCTAGCAGCTCTTCTCTCCTACCCTTCCCAACATCATTTCCACCAGCACTGAGACAGATAATGGGCTTGTTCCCATTACCTGACATGATATTATCCAGCCTGTTGACTATGTCCCCAACACCAGCTCCAGGGAAGCACACTCTATCTCTCATCTTCTTATTCCTATTACAAAAAGCACGGTCAATATATCTTACCTGAGAGTCACCAACCACAAGAATGCGCTTACCTCCATTAGCAGGGGCAGTAGTACCCTTACCTTCACTGGCCACTGAAGTACATTCATCCTGAAGAACACAGAAGCAATTTCCTACCTTCAGATCTTCACTCTTAGCTTTCCTTACTCTGATGCGCCTCCCATTACTGTGAACCACTCGCCACTTGTAGCAGGTGCTGGGCTGCACCTCACTCCTGGTAGCCGTTGCTACCTCCCCACCTACAGCCTCCTCACAGCGAGAGACAGACTGCACCTCACTGCTAGAAGCCTCATTCCCCACAACTCCAGCCACCTCACACTCTCTCCCAGACCCATTGAGGTGGACCTTCAGCCTCCTAATCTCCTCCTGGAGAAGCAAGACCTCCTCCTTCAACTCTCCAACCTCAATTTTTAAAACACTGCAGAAGCAAGCCATGCTTTGTAACCGTCCACGCTAATCCCCAAAGCAGCTCAGGGTCTGTGACCTCACGTGACGACTGACCACTGACCACTGCCCGGTCCTCATCTGATTTAATTCTCCTCATTAACTTCACATCGTCTGCGAACAGGGACACTTCTGAGTCTAACCCTTCCATCATGTCGTTCACATATACCAAAAATACCATTAGTCCTAGGACCGACCCCTGTGGGATCCCGCTCGTCACAGGTGCCCACTGTGATACATCATTACGTACCATGACTCGTTGTTGCCTCCCTGTCAGGTATTCTCTGATCCATTGCAGTGCCCTTGCTGTTATATGAGCCTGATCCTCTAGCTTCTGCACTAATCTCTTGTGAGAAACTGTGTCAAAGGCCTTCTTGCAGTCCAAGAAGATGCAATCAACCCACCCCTCTCTCTCGTGTCTTACTTCTGTTACTTTATCATAAAACTCCAGAAGGTTTGTGACACAGGATTTTCCTTCCATGAATCCATGCTGGTTGGCGTTTATACTCTTGTTCCGTTCCAGGTTCTCCACCACTCTTCTGGTAATCTTCTCCATAACTTTGCATACTATACACGTCAGTGACACAGGTCTATAGTTCAGTACCTCTTTTCTGTCTCCTTTTTTAAAAATGGGAACTACATCTGCCGTCTTCCATACCTCAGGTAGTTGCCCAGTTTCCAGGGACGTGTTGAAGATTGTGGTAAGTGGCACACACAACATATCCGCTCTCTCTCTAAGGACCCACGGGGGGATGTTGTCCAGTCCCATTGCCTTTGAGGTATCGATGTCCCTTAGCAGTTTCTTCACCTCCTCCTCATCTGTATGTATGTCATCCAACACTTGTTGGTATATTCCTTGCTGATGTCCCGATCTGATCTGTCCCCAGAGAGGCCTTCCTGTCTCCACTGTAAATACTTCCTTAAATCTCATGTTGAGCTCCTCACATACCTCTTGATCGTTTCTTGTGAGTTCTCCACCTTCTTTCCTCAGCCTTATCACCTGGTCTTTGACTGATGTCTTCCTCCTAATGTGGCTATACAACATTTTCGGGTCAGACTTGACTTTCGATGATATGTCGTTTTCGTACTGTCGCTGGGCCTCCCTCCTTATCTGTGCATACTTGTTTCTGGCTCTTCTACTAATCTCCTTATTTTCCTGGGTCCTTTGCCTCCTGTACCTTTTCCATTCTCTGGTGCACTTAGTTTTTGCCTCCCTACACCTTCGGGTAAACCAAGGACTCGCTTTGGTCTTCCTATTATTTCTGTTTCCCTTGGGAACAAACCTTTCCTCTGCCTCCTTGCACTTTGTTGCTACATATTCCATCATCTCGTTTACTGATTTTCCTACCAGGTCTCTGTCCCACTGAACCACCTGCAGGAAGTTCCTCATACCTGTGTAGTTCCCCCTTTTGTAGTTTGGCTTTTCCCATTCAGTTCCTGTTACCTTCTCCACTTGTAACTCTACTATATAATCAAAACTCAGAACCACGTGATCGCTAGCTCCAAGGGGCCTCTCGTAAGTGATGTCCTCAATTTCTGAACTGCTCAGGGTGAACACAAGATCCAGTCTTGCTGGCTCATCCTCCCCTCTCTCTCTGGTAGTGTCCCTGACATGATGATGCATGAGGTTTTCAAGTACCACATCCATCATCTTGGCTCTCCATGTTTCGGGACCCCCATGTGGCTCCAGGTTTTCCCAGTCGATCTCCCTGTGGTTGAAATCGCCCATTACCAGTAACTTTGCTCTACTCGAGTGAGCTCTTCTTGCCACCTCAGCCAGTGTGTCCACCATCGCCCTGTTGTTTTCTTCGTACTCCTGCCTTGGCCTCCTACAGTTCTGTGGTGGGTTATACATCACTCCAATGACTACTTTATGTTCTCCAGACTGAACTGTACCTATTATGTGGTCTCTTTCTCCAATCACGTCCATGCCTTCCATTTCCTCAAATCCACATCGGTTTTTTATGAGCAGTGCAACTCCTCCTCCCCCTTTACTCCTTTTATCTTTTCTCAGGATCTGATATCCCGGTGGGAAGATTGCGTCTGTTATTGTCTCAGCGAGTTTTGTTTCTGTGACTGCTATGATGTCTGGGGATTTCTCACTGATTCTTTCGTGCCACTCCTCATGTTTATTCGCTATTCCGTCCACGTTTGTGTACCAAACTTTCAGCTTCTTTTCTATCACAATGGTCCTGCAAGAATATTGGGGTTGGGGAGCGGGAGCCTTGGTTGGGGCCTATGGGGGGCTGTGGTGTAGGTGGGGTTTGTGATGATGGGGGTGGGGTCAGAATGCCCATAAGGGACAGCTGTTGGAGTGAGGTTTGTGATGTGGGTGTTGGTGGAAGAGGGAACAGTGAGTGGGTTGTGGTTTGGGTTGCTCAGTTGCGTTGGGATTGTCGTGGTTGGAGTCTTTCGGTGGGAGATTCTGCGGGGTGTGTTTGCCCTTCCTCCTGTGTCTGGGTCCTGGGTCCTGTGTGTGTGTGTGTGTGTGTGTGTGTGTGTGTGTGTGTGTGTGTGTGTGTGTGTGTGTGTGTGTGTGTGTGTGTGTGTATGTTTGTGTGTGTATGTGTGTGTGTGTGAAGTGTGTGTGTGTGTGTGTGTGAAGTGAGTGTGTGTGTGTGTGAATGTGAGTATGTGTGTGTGAACGTGTGTGTGTGTGTGTGTGAATGTGTGTGTGTGTGTGCGTGTGTGTGTGTGTGTATGTGTGTGTGTGTGTGTGTGTGTGTGTGCTCACCTAATTGTACTCACCTAATTGTAGTTGCAGGGGTCGAGATTCAGCTCCTGGCCTAGCCTCTTCACTGAACACTACTAGGTCCTCTCTCTCGATGCTCCATGAGCTTTATCATGCCTCGTCTTAAAGCTATGTATGGTTCCTGCCTCCACTACATCGCTCGCCAGACTGTTCCACTTCCTGACCAGTCTATGACTGAAGAACTGCTTCCTAACATCCCTGTGACTCATCTGAGTCTTTAACTTCCAAGAGTGACTCCTTGTTTCTGTGTCCCGTCTCAGGAACATCTTGTCTCTCTCCACCTTATCTATTCCACGCAATATGTTGTATGTCGTTATCATGTCTCCCCTGACCCTTATGTCCTGCAGTGTCGTCACTCCGATTTCCTTAGTGATATGTGTGTGTGTGTGTGTGTGTGTGTGTGTGTGTGTGTGTGTGTGTACAGAGGCGCCACTAGGGACTTACAATCTCCGCATACGAGTCTGAAAGAAAACTTCAGATAATGAGTTAAAATGAGATTTTTCGAACAAAGTCCGTATGAATCTTAACTGACAGATGCGGACACATTTCCACACACCCTGGGGGAGGCTGACACATCTCCACACACCCTGGGGGAGGCTGACACATCTCCACACACCCTGGGGGAGGCTGACACATCTCCACACACCCTGGGGGAGGCTGACACATCTCCACACACCCTGGGGGAGGCTGACACATCTCCACACACCCTGGGGGAGGCTGACACATCTCCACACATCCTGGGGGAGGCTGACACATCTCCACACACCCTGGGGGAGGCTGACACATCTCCATACACCCTGGGGGAGGCTGACACATCTCCACACACCCTGGGGAGGCTGACACATCTCCACACACCCTGGGAGAGGCTGACACATGTCCACACACCCTGGGTGAGGCAGACATATCTTCACACACCCTGGGGGAGGCTGACACATCTCCACACACCCTGGGGGAGGCTGACACATCTCCACACACCCTGGGGAGGCTGACACATCTCCACACACCCTGGGGGAGGCTGACACATCTCCACACACCCTGGGGGAATCTGACACACCTCCACACACCCAGGGGGAGGCTGACACATCTTCACACATCCTGGTTGAGGTTGACGCATCACACACTCAAGTGGAGACTGGCACATCTTCACATACTTAGGTGGAGGCTGACACATCTCCACACACCCAGGTGGAGGCTGACACATCTTCACATACCCAGGTGGAGGCTGACACATCTTCACATACCCAGGGGGAGGCTGACACATCTTCACATACCCAGGTGGAGGCTGACACATCTCCACACACTCAGGTGGAGGCTGACACATCTCCACACACCCAGGTGGGGACTGACACATCTTCACCTACCCAGGTGGACGCTGACACATCTTCAGATACCCAGGTGAAGACTGACACATCTTCACATACCCAGGTGGAGGCTGACACATCTTCACATACCCAGGTGGAGGCTGACACATTTTCACACACCTAAGTGGAGGCTGACTCATCTTCACATACCCAGGTGAAGGCTGACACATCTCCACATACCCTTGGGGAGGCTGACACATCTCCACACACCCGTGGGGATGCTTACACATCTCTACACACCCTGGGGGAGGCTGACACATCTCCACATACCCTGGGGGAGGCTGACACATCTCCACACACCCTGGGGGAGGCTGACACATCTCCACACACCCTGGGGGAGGCTGACACATCTTCACACATTCTGGTTGAGGCTGACGCATCTCACACCCAAGTGGAGGCTGACACATCTCCACACACTCAGGTGGAGGCTGACAAATCTCCACACACTCAGGTGGGGACTGACACATCTTCACCTACCAAGGTGGAGGCTGACACATCTTCACATACCCAAGTGGAGGCTGACTCATCTCCACACACTCTTGTGAAGGCTGACACTTCTTCATGTACAATATTGGAGGCAAATATATCTCTACACATCCTGGTTGAGGCTGACGCATCACACACCCAAGTGGAGGCTGACACATCTCCACACACTCAGGTGGAGGCTGACACATCTCCACACACCCAGGTGGGGACTGACACATCTTCACACACCCAAGTGGAGGCTGACACATCTTCACACACCCAGGTGTAGGCTGGCACATCTCCACACATCCAGGTGGAGGCTGACACATCTCCATATACCCTAGTGGAGGCTGACACATCTCCACACATCCAAGTGAAGGCTGACACATCACACACCCAGGTGGAGTCTGACACATCTCCACACACTCAAGTGGAGGCTGACACATCTTCACACACCCAGGTGGAGGCTGAAACATCTTCACACACCCAGATGGAGGCTAACACATCTCCACACACCCAGGTGGAGGCTGACACATCTTGACACACACAGATGGAGGCTGACACATCTTCACACATCCTGGTGCAGGTTGACACATCACACACCCAGGTGGACACTGGCACATCTTCACACACCCTGGTGGAAGCTGACACATCTTCACACACCCAGGTGGCGGCTGACACATCTTCATACACCCAGGTGGAGGCTGACACATCTTCACATACCCAGGTGGAGGCTGTCACATTTTCTCACACCCAGGTGGAGGCTGACACATCTTCAGATACCCAGGTGGAGGCAGACACATCTTCACATACACAGCTGGAGGCTGACACATCTTCACATACCCAGGTGGAGGCTAACACATTTTCACACACCAATTGGAGGCTGACTCATCTTCACATACCCAGGTGGAGGCTGACACGTCTCCACACACTCAGGTGGAGGCTGATACATGTCCACGCACCCAGGTGGGGACTGACAAATCTTCACATACCCAGGTGGAGGCTGACACATCTTCGCATACCCACCTGGAGGCTGACACATCTTCACTTACCCAGGTGGAGGCTGACACATTTTCACACACCCAAGTGGAGGCTGACTCATCTCCACACACTAAGGTGGAGGCTGACTCATCTCCACACACCCTGGGGAGGCTGACACATCTCCACACACCCCGGGGGAGGCTGACACATCTTCACACATCCTGGTTGAGGCTGACACATCTTCACATACCCAGGGGGAGGCTGACACGTCTTCGCATACCCAGGTGGAGGCTGACACATCTTCACATACGCAGGGGGAGGCTGACACATCTTCACATACCCAGGTGGAGGCTGACACATCTCCACACACTCAGGTGGAGGCTGACACATCTTCACATACACAGGTGGGGACTGACACATCTTCACCTACCCAGGTAGAGGCTGACACATTTTCACATACTTAGGTGGAGGCTGACACATCTCCACACACTCAGGTGGAGGCTGACACATCTTCACATACCCAGGTGGGGACTGACACATCTTCACCTACCCAGGTAGAGGCTGACACATCTTCACATACCCAAGTGGAGGCTGACTCATCTCCACACACTCTTTGTAGGCTGACACTTCTTCAAGTACAATATTGGAGGCAAATATATCTCCACACATCCTGGTTGAGGCTGACGCATCACACACCCAAGTGGAGGCTGACACATCTCCACACACCCAGGTGGGGACTGACACATCTTCACCTACCCAGGTGGAGGCTGACACATCTTCCCACACCCAGGTGGAGGCTGACACATCTCTGCACACCCAGCTGGAGGCTAACACATCTCCACACACCCAGGTGGAGGCTGACCCATCTTCACACACACAGGTGGAGGCTGTCACATCTTCACACATCCTGGTGCAGGTTGACACATCGCACACCAAGGTGGACACTGGCACATCTTCACACTCCCAGGTGGAGGCTGACACATCACACACCCAGGTGGAAGCTGACACATCTCCAGACACCCTGGGAGAGACTGACACATCTCCACACACCATGGGGGAGGCTGACACATCTCCACGCACCCTGGGGGAGGCTGACACTTCTCCACACACCCTGGGGGAGGCTGACACATCTCCACACACCCTGGGTGAGGCTGACACACCTACACACACCCTGGGGGAGGCTGACACATCTTCACACATCCTTGTTGAGGCTGACGCATCACACACCCAAGTGGAGGTTGACACATCTCCACACACTCAGGTGGATGCTGACACATCTCCACACACCCAGGTGGAGACTGACACATCTTCACATACCCAGGTGGAGGCTGACACATCTTCACACACCCAGGTGGAGGCTGGCACATCTCCACACATCCAGGTGGAGGCTGACACATCTCCATATACCCTAGTGGAGGCTGACACATCTTCACACACACTGGTAGAGGCTGACACATCTCCACACATCCAAGTGAAGGCTGACACATCACACACACAGGTGGAGGCTGACACATCTCCACACACTCAGGTGGAGGCTGACACATCTTCCCACACCCAGGTGGAGGCTGACACATCTCTGCACACCCAGATGGAGGCTAACACATCTCCACACACCCAGGTGGAGGCTGACACATCTTCACACACACAGGTGGAGGCTGTCACATCTTCACACATCCTGGTGCAGGTTGACACATCGCACACCAAGGTGGACACTGGCACATCTTCACACTCCCAGGTGGAGGCTGACACATCACACAACCAGGTGGAAGCTGACACATCTCCACACACCCTGGGAGAGGCTGACACATCTCCACACACCATGGGGGAGGCTGACACATCTCCACGCACCCTGGGGGAGGCTGACACTTCTCCACACACCGTGGGGGAGGCTGACACATCTCCACACACCCTGGGGGAGACTGACACATCTCCACACACCCTGGGGGAGGCTGACACATCTCCACACACCCTGGGTGAGGCTGACACACCTACACACACCCTGGGGGAGGCTGACACATCTTCACATATCCTTGTTGAGGCTGACGCATCACACACCCAAGTGGAGGTTGACACATCTCCACACACTCAGGTGGAGGCTGACACATCTCCACACACCCAGGTGGGGACTGACACATCTTCACATACCCAGGTGGAGGCTGACACATCTTCACACACCCAGGTGGAGGATGGCACATCTCCACACACCCAGGTGGAGGCTGACACATCTCCATATACCCTAGTGGAGGCTGACACATCTTCACACACACTGGTAGAGGCTGACACATCTCCACACATCCAAGTGAAGGCTGACACATCACACACCCAGGTGGAGGCTGACACATCTCCACACACTCAGGTGGAGACTGACACATCTCTGCACACCCAGGTGGAGGCTGACACATCTTCACACACCTAGATGGAGGCTAACACATCTCCACACACCCAGGTGGAGGCTGACACATCTTCACATACACAGGTGGAGGCTGACACATCTTCACACATCCTGGTCCAGGTTGACACATCGCACACCAAGGTGGACACTTGCACATCTTCACACGCCCAGGTGGAGGCTGACACATCTTCACACACCCATGTGGAGGCTAACACATCTCCACACACCCAGGTGGAGGCTGACACATCTTCACATACACAAGTGAAGGCTGACACATCTTCACACATCCTGGTGCAGTTTGACACATCACACACCAAGGTGGACACTGGCACATCTTCACACGCCCAGGTGGAGGCTGACACATCTCCACACACTCAGGTGGAGGCTGACACATGTCCACGCACCCAGGTGGGGATTGACACATCTTCACATACCCAGGTGGAGGCTGACAATCTTCACATATCTAGGTGGAGACTGACACATCTTCACATACCCAGTTGGAGGCTGACTCATTTCCACACACTCTTGTGATCGCTGACACTTCTTCACGTACACTATTGGAGAGAAGCACATCTCCACACATCCTTGTGGAGGCTGCCACATTACCACTCATTCTAGTGGAATCTGACACATATCCACTCATACTGTTGGAGGTTGACGTCGTAGTTCATTTAATGGATTTTTAGGTGACGAGGTAGATTTTAGCGTGAGTAGGTAGACGACGGTGTAGGTAATGGGTGAGTGACGATGTAAATATTGGAATGGGTAAGGAGATTTATAAGATGAGGGCAGGTAGATAATGAGGTAGATAATAGGTAGATAGATAGGCATTGAAGTAGATAAGAAGGTGAATTGGTATGTATGTAGGTAGATAAGAGGCGAATAGGTAGATATTAAGGCAAATTAGAGGGTGGGTAGGTAGATATTGGCGTAGATAAGAGAGTGAATAGATAGGTAATATGGTAGATAAGAGGTAGGTATATAAGATGGTGGATACGTAGGTACTGAGGTAGGTAAGAGGGTACGTAGGCAGGTAGATAGTTAGTTAACAAAGTAGATAGCAGGAATAGGTAGGTAACGAGATAGATAAGAAGGTAGGTAAGTAATGAGGTAGATAAGAGGGTAGGTAAGTAAGTAACGGGGTAGATAAGATAGGTAAGAAGGTAACGAGGCAGATAAGAAGGGAAGTATGAAGGTAATGAGGTAGATAACAGGGTAGGTAAGTAGGTAACGAGGTAGATAAGAAGATAGGTAAGTAGGTAATGAGGTAGTTAACAGGGTAGGTAGGTAGGTAATGAGGTAGATAAGAAGGTAGGTAAGTAAGTAATGACGTAGATAACAGGATAGGTAAGTAGGGAATGAGGTAGATAAGAGGGTTGGTGTGTAGGTAGGTAACGAGGTAGATAAGATGTAAATGAGGTAGATAAGTAGTAATATTCATCTAACTTTATCCAATATACTCAAGTCTTCATCAAAGTACAAAGAAATTAGTTAATTAATTAATTAATAATAACAATGATGATAATAATAATAATAATAATAATAATAATAATAATAATAATAATAATAATAATAATAATAATAATAATAATAATGATAATAATAATAATAATAATAATGACAACAACAGCAACAACAGTAATATTAATTATAATTATAAGCATTATTTATATCCTACTTTATCCAATGATGTTAATGAGAAACAATAATGAGAATTATATTAATTAATATTTTACGTTTGACCTGATCACTACAAAATTATTGTTTACTGCTGATTGTTGTTGATGGGGAAACAGTAAAGCCGTATGGGTCATACAGAGAGTGATAGGGTGGCGGGGGGGGGATGCACTCAGGTTTGATCCAGTGGAAGGGACGTCAGGTCCAGTTCCTTGTATGATGCGCCTCTCAGCGACATCAAAGGCAGCCACTCACCTAATTGACGACTGTTACGGACGACCATTGTATATCACAGTCCGTCACTACCCGTCACAACCCGTCACAACGTATACCAACTCGTCACCTGGCGTCACATCGTCACCCCACCAAATGAGAAATAGTTTCTACTGATCAATAGATAATTGTGGATAGTGCTTTTTTACTAGGAACACGAGCCATCAGTTCAACCAATAGCACTCTCCATGGGATTCCTCCTGTGTCCAATACTACCGATCTGATTCTGAAAAAAAAATAAATCCCAGACCTCAGAACGATGGAAGGCAGAATGAAAGACACCGACACACATGATGTCTTCTGCGTACTCACCAGGTGCCTGTTTTTCCCAAAACTTACCTACTACTTGAGATGCTCTCCAGCCTTCAGCAGTCCAAAAACTCAGGGAATATGACTCTCTCCTGAAGATGCTAGAGAGTGTACTGAATCTTTCCCTTGGAGATGGACAATGGTTGCTAGCCTCACTTCCAGCCAGGCTTGGAGGCTGTGAGTACCTAAATCTTCCCTGACTGCCCTACCATCTTTCTTATTCTCCTTCATAGCATCAGACGAGTTAATAAAACAAATTCTTCCCGACAACCTCAGTGACTCAGCAGGAATACAGGATCCTAGCTACACCAGGGTCATTACCGAATGGGAGACTCTCGTTGCTCCAGCACCTAAACCTAGTGCAGCACTGGCCTACAAACAGTCGAGTTGGGATGGCCCCATCGTTGAAAAGGTGCATGCCAACATACTCAGGGCTGCAACATCCACCAGGAAGACTACCTGCTTCCAAGCTGAGAGTGCACATCACTCTGGGGACTTCTTCCAAACTGTTCCCATATCGGCAATGAGAAGACGCCTCGACCCACAGACCGTCCGTATTGCAGTGGCTCTTCGCCTCGCTCCTCCAATTCACGCAGAATATACGTGCATTTGTGGCGATGCACAAGCCGTTCAGTATGGCTTACACGGTCTAAACTTCTCCAAGGGCTGGAAATCAAGACACAATGAAGCCAGCAACATCACAAATAGGAGCCTTGCTACAGCTGGATGCCCAACCTAGAGAGAGCCCCGATCCCTGGCAGCCAACAATACCCACAGTCCCAAAAACCGCACTGACGGGATCACCATTTATCCTTGGAAGAAAGGCAAGCTTTTAGCATGGGATTACCTGTGTGTCTACGTTGGATAACATCTACATCCGTCACAGTGTTCGGTAACAAGGAGATGCTGCAGATCACAGGAAGGAGTACAAGATCAGAAAGTACATAGACATGCCATCAGTATCAGTTTGTTCCATTGGAATTGGAGACCTTGGGATCATAGGTAAAGAATGCCAAACGTTTCCCCAAAGAATTAGGTTCCAGACTCATTGGCACCACCAGGGATCCAAAGGCGGCCACTTTAATGTTCAAGCGCCTCAGCGTGGTCATCCAGAGAGGAAATGCTTGCTGTATACTTGACTTGCGTCCAGCTTCAGAGGATTTGGAGGAGATCCATGATCTTTGATATATTGTGCTAATGTATTCATGTTTGTGATTTTTAAATAAATGATCCCTAACATTATACATATATATATATATATTTATATTATATATATATATATATATATATATATATATATATATATATATATATATATATATATATAATATAGGAAGGTACCACCTCTAGAACTGTATATATGTATATATATAAATATATATATATATATATATATATATATATATATATATATATATATATATATATATATATATACATATATATATATATATATATATATATATATATATATATATATATATATATATATATATATATATATATATATATATATATATATATATATATATATATATATATATGTCGTGCCGAATAGGCAGAACTTGCGATCTTGACTTAAATAGTAACGCTCATCTTGCCATATAGGACAAGCAAAAATTTGTTTATGCAGTAATTTCGCAAAAATCATTCTGAACCTAACGAAAAAAATATACTTCGTTGTGTTTGCTTAGTATTAAATTACTGTAAAAGTATTTAAAATATATTTAGTAGGATTAGGCTAAAATAAATTGCGCTCGTTAAAATAAGGTTAGGTAAGTTTTCTAAGATTCTTTTGGTGCAAAATTAAAAATTTTTACATTAATATTAATGAAAAAAATATATCTATAAACGTATAAGAGAAATTTTTAGAAAGGACATAATTTTAAATGAGTTCTTGCTAATTGACCAGTTTTACATTTTCGGCACGACATATATATATATACATATATATATATATATATATATATATATATATATATATATATATATATATATATATATATATATATATATATATACATATATATATATATACGTATGTGTATTTTAAAATTGGGAGAGGAGAGTTATTAGACGGATAGTTAGAGGTATATGGAAGATGAAGGGAATATTCTGAGGAACTGTTAAATGTTGATGAAGATAGGTTAGCTGTGTTTTTGTGTATTGGGCAGGGAGATATAACATCTTGTAGGAGTGAGGAAGAGCCAGTTGTGAGCGTGGGGAAAGTGCTTGAGGCAGTAAGTAGAATGAAAGGAGGTAAAGCAGCTGGGATTAATAGGATAAAGACAGAAATGTTAAAAGTAGGCGGGGATATAATTTTGGAGTGGTTAGTGCTTTTATTAAATAAATGTATGGAAGAGGGTGCCTAGGGATTGGCAGAGATCATGCATTATTCCTTTGCATGAAGGCAAAAGGGAACAAAAGAGAGCATAAGAATTATACGGGAATAAACCTGTTGAGTGGGAGGACATGTGAAGTGTGACGGCATGTCATCAAGTGAAGTTTAAAATTGGGTAGGAAGTTCCTTTGTGCTATGCAATTAGTGATCTTGTGCCTGGCGTTCTGTATTAGGCTGGGTGTTGTTATGTACTTTTTGAGGGTGAATTTTGAAACGATGTTTGGTTTCCATTGTCTCCGTGAGATGCTGAAATTGGTGGTGGTAGCTATGAGGGTAGATTCTACGATTTTGCGTTTGTAGCTGTAGTGTTGTGTTTGACGGTGGCAGTTTAACAACGAATATTGTTATTGCTGATGCTGACATGTTGAAAAACGGCTGACATTTGAATAACTTTTTGCCAATGGTATACTCAGTCTTCTCAACAATAATCACTTTGCATCCTAACAAACTAGGGAATCAGTTTTTGGAAAGACAGGCCGAGTTCTATCTACTAAGGATGTCGAACACCAGAGGGCAATACGTTGTGGACAGGAGAATTCAGCCGTTTTTAAACTTATTAGCAACACCAGTCACAATATTCACTGGGAAGCTGCCCCCATCAAACGCAAATCACACTACAGCTACAAATGCTGTCCAGATTTGGTATGCTTTTGCCCACTGTAACCTCAGCTTCCCGGTCTTAGCTAACAGGAGTGGAACCCAGTTTGGTCTTCTGCTGTTTAAACCCATCCTCTTCAAGTTTCGACGTGTTGTGCATTCCGAGATCTCTTCTGCATACCAGCATTGCAATGCATGGCTATTTAAGTTACTGTCGTTTTCCTATCAACTTAAACCAGTTTGGCTATTATCTGACTTCTCTCGTTAAAATGTGTGAAAAACTGGATGTTTTGTTCTTTTGAAACCATTCTCTGTAAAATCTGGAGAATGTTGTGCGTGAAAATCCCAGCATACGTACTTTCCCTTATTGATGATGTATATTAATATGGATGACGAGGGAATGTTGCGTTTATGTGGATCAATGAATTCGTGAAGACACATCACTTATAAGACAGCTAGTGAATGAACGATGGTAAATGTGTTTTTTTTTCTGTGGTTTACTCTGAAGATGTTTCGAAAAAAAAAAATAATATATCCTCAATACACTGGGACAAAATTTTGCTTTATGGAAAATTTATTGCTGTTTCTCCATAGAGCGAAGTTTTGGCCCTATGCAGCTCTTAGAGCGAAACGTTGTCTTAGTCACGTTCTCCTTGGAGCATAAGATTGTCCCAGTAAATTTATCTTGAGAGCGAAATGTTGTTCCAGGATTTGCTCTGTAAATAATTCCGCACCTGGACCAGTGAATGAGACAAAAACTAATGTTATAAATAAGAGAGAAACTGGTGTTGCAAATGACACGGAATTTTATCTTGTAATTGACACTGAATTTTATTTTGTAAGTGATATGGAATTTCTTCACGTAAATGACACGGAATTTTATCTTGTAATTGACACTGAATTTTATTTTGTAAGTGATATGGAATTTCTTCACGTAAATGACACGGAATTTTATCTTGTAATTGACACTGAATTTTATTTTGTAAGTGATATGGAATTTCTTCACGTAAATGACACGGAATTTTATCTTGTAATTGACACTGAATTTTATTTTGTAAGTGATATGGAATTTCTTCACGTAAATGACACGGAATTTTATCTTATAAATGTCACAAGACTTGATTTTGAATCATATATTTACAATAAACTAACCAAGCTAATTTTTCGAGCCTAAGCGTATAGATTGGACAGTTTCGTAGATGGTATAAACCTTGGTAATAAATACCGACAAGTTGGTTTAGAAAGACACGTAAGCAAACACTATAACATATTTATTAGAAAACGTTTCGGTCCTGGGACCTTGATCACTTCTAACATGTTAGAAGTGATCAAGGTCCCAGGACCGAAACGTTTTCTAATAAATATGTTATAGTGTTTGCTTACGTGTCTTTCTAAACCAGCTTCGTAGATGGCTGAGTAACTGTCTGGTTAACTGGTTGCCAGTCTAGAAGATTGGCTGAGTGTCTGGCTGGCTGAATGGCTGGCTGGCTGTTTAACTGGCTGCCTGATTGGATGATTAGCTGAGTGGCTGGCTGTCTGAGTGGCTGGCTGTCTGACGGGCTGGCTGACAGGTTGGCTGGTTGGTTAACTGGCTGCCTGACTCGATGATTGGCTGGGTGGCTGGCTAGCTGGCCGGCTGAGTGGCTGGCAGGAAGAGGGAAGAGGGTAGAGGAAGTAAGATAATGGATGAAGAAAGGGAAGAATAATTATAGAGATATGAAGGAAGGGAGAAGAAGGAATAAAGTGAAAAGAAGGAAGGTAAAAAATGGGTGAGGAAGGAAAGGTGAAGGAGAGGAAACGAAGGGAGATAAAGAAAGGGAGAGAAAGGGAAAGGAAGAGAGACGAAGAAAGGCATAGAAAGTAAGGTAGACAAAAGAGAGATTAATGAAGGAAGAGGAAGAGAGAGGAAGGTAGATAAATGAAGGAGATATATGGAGAAGAAGTAAGACAGGGAAAGGAGAGAACAGAATGGATATGAAGGAGAGAACGAAAAGGAAAGAAGGGAAAGGAAGGATAGGATAAGCAGGGAAAGAGGTATACGATAGGAAGGCAGAAAAAGGGAGATGAAGGATACTGAGAGGGAGAAGGAAGATGAAGGATACTGAGAGGGAGAAGGAAGATGAAGGAAAGGAGAATGATGAAAAGAAATGGAGACGAACGAAGTGAAAGGGGAAGCAAGGAATAGGAAGGGAGATTAAACAAGGGAGATGAAAGAAAATAGAGGAAGGGAGAACAAAAAGAAGAAAAGAATTGTTAAAATGTCAAAAGACTGTTAACAAGGTTTATTTTTTATTCCACTGACAGGAAACTGAAGAGTGAAAGTGAGAGTGAAAGTGAAAGTGAGAGTGAAAGTGAGAGTGAAAGTGAAAGTGAGAGTGAAAGTGAGAGTGAAAGTGAGAGTGAGAGTGAAAGTGAAAGTTAATTAAAGTGAGAGTGAAAGTAAGTGAAAAATGAGAGTAGAAGGAGAGTGAAAGTGAGTGTAGTAACTGCGTGAAACCAAGAGAGGAACCTGAGTTTACACACTATTGTGCGAGTATCTTGTCATCAAGAGATTGTTATAAATTATTATAATGGATAAATTACATTTCTTCCCTTGAATATTGTCACCTTCAGGACGTTGCTACCTCACTTACATCATATTAGTGCAACCAAGAATACTGATGTTTTCTGTTTGCAAGAATGAAGGCAACAAGTTGGAGTACTTTTCCCGAAGTTACGTGGATGTGTAGCGTATAACTTAAGGCCTAGTAACTGTTGTGTGATTTAAGTTAGGAAGAACTTGCGAATAAATGGTTTAGAAAACCGACAAGTTGATAAAAAAAAGACACTTGTGTAACACTTGTGTATCTTTATTCCAGAATAAAGATTCCCAAGTGTTGCACAAGTTTATCATTTATTATGAAAAACTTGTGCAACATTTTGGTAACTTTATTCCAGCAGACAGAGCTGACAGCTACCACAGCTTCACCTCTACACAGGACCTAAAATCTGCAATCAAATCCACTAGGACTCAAGCTGCTAGCATATTCGTTACCCTCTTGAAGAAAGTCAATGATGCCCCTGCAAACAGTAAATCCTGGCACAACGTATTGCTATTTGCAATGTCTCTCTGGCTGCCCCACCAAGGAGGGACAAGCCCCTAGCAACATCTGTTATTAGGAGAATAAATGCATTTCCTTGAGATGTATATTGATTTCTGATATATACTCATTGTCTTCTATTTTTAATTGTATTCCAAAAATTGATAATTAACTTTCAGAGTGAAATCTATTATAATTCTTTTTATTTTTTATATTGTCATAATTCTTGTGGTCTACTCATTCTATCTTTATTATCTTTCATTCAATATTTTATATAATTTATTTTATGTGTCATTTTTATATAATTTCTTATCTGCCACATTTAATTTTTATATGAATGTAATATTATTGATAAGGTAACAAAAGGACCCCAATGAAAATAAGTCACTCTGACTTTTTTGGGTTATCCTAAGTTCTCTACACATATGCAGCCTTGTATGATAATTAATCTATGCACCTGTATTTGTGTATACCTGAATAAACTTACTATTCCCAGCTACTTAGTTTCAACTAGATCACATCGATAGTGAACTTACCCTTATTCTTGTACACTTAAATGTCACACATAAGACTATTAGTGGGTCTATAACAAACACTAATAGAACTAGTCATATTTATAAATTAACATGATAATACAATTATTATGGGCACTACTGAGAATCCTGATATATATATATACCTGCATATTAGACCTGTGTCTACGATGCATGACTCAGTTTCCAAAACTCACAACCGTCAATCTTGATCATATTTCCAGCAATCAACGAGCAAAATGCAAAAGAAAAAACTTATTCTCAACTTAGATAATGGAGATAACTTCATTTACTACTTGGATCAATGGAATAAAAATTGAGCTCACTGGCACACTAAAATTTAGTGATTTAGTTGCCACAACTCAGAACTTGCTGACATATCAAGGGGATAAAAAAAAGTGGACTTCAAACTTCCATCATAAATGACAACAAACACCATCGCGAATACTATAACGATCCACAACTATGTAACTTAACATGTGTAGCTACAAGTATTGGTAGAGCTTATTGTGAATGTAGAACCCTAGACTTACTCAGAACATTCCCAGCAGCTCTAACAAACGCAAGGAATAGAAATTTGAAACTTAGAAAACAGGAATGCGAGCGATTTGTTAGCGGGTTAAACAAATTAGATGCACTCCTCCAAGCTTGCCTTGAAAAGAATAAGCACAGTCAGTAGGAAAAAATGTTGATCATTCTTTTCTCTTGAAAAAGCAAATGACCTCATAAATAACTGAGCAAAAACATCCAGGCATGAAAATCTCTCTCATCTCATATTAGTATAAATCTAGAGAGTGCTTATGAAAGAAGGTTGAAATTGATTTATTTTATGAGCCAAAAAATATTGATTATAGTGAATACCTTGTCAGTGAATATGAATTAGATATTGTACTTAATAAAAGTCTATCAGCTGTACTTGGAGAGGATGGTATAACATAATTTTTCTCGGAACTTTAAGGCAAATCCCTGAAAACCCTTTGTTATCACTGTATAATCTCAGTTACATCGAGGGTGTTCTTCCTACTTCCCGCACTAATAGTTTCATTGTGCCGATCTCTAGGCCACATCAGTTTGATTCATTTAAACCAATTTTTTTTAGTGACTTTGTAAAACATTTAAATGATACTTTTACCTCATCTCTTACCTCGTCTCTGTTGTTTTATGAAAGGAAAAAGTGTGCAGAATTATATTACCACCTTTCTCAATCACCAACTAATTTTACAATATTCCTTCAAGTAAAATCTGCATTTGATATTGCAAACAGAACTGTCATTTCCTACATGACGTAGCGAAAATTAATATTGTTCGTAACTTGCTCAGATGGATAATAGGTTATCTGTGAAATAGAATATCATCTGTTAGCTACCAAGGCTTTAAAAGCGAGTCTACGGAAATATTGCTAGATACACATCAGGGAGGAGTTCTCAGTCCCATGCTATTATTGTTCTGATCAATGATCTATTTTCTCTACGTACCTCTCCTTAACATATACTGTAGCTGTATACTACACTGATGACATTATGATCTATACAGCAGGTCATAAGAAAATGAGTACAGTTCTAGATGAGCTTCAAGTAATGTGTAGTCGACAAGGCCACGTTATATCTTCATTTTAAACAAAGATATTGAAAAGTAAGCGACATGCCTCGCTCATCTATCTACAGTGTGAAAACGTCAACTACGTTAAATATTACAGATATTTTGGTGTAGACGTACCCATCAATAAAACCATCACATCACAACTAAATAAGAAATGCAAAAATAGGCGAAATAATCTCAAAGCTGTTGCTGTTTACAACCCCAACTATGATGCTAGTGTGAGAATATTGTGACTAATGTTTATTACCTATATTAGATCCTTAATTGATTATACTTCGCTCTTGTTAGTATTAGCTAACGAAAAGTTTCTCCGACACTTTGACCTAATGCAAAATGAAGCCGCAGAATTATGGGATATGAAAACATGCAGTTAAATAAAGTTTTATAACCTGCACGAATTCTATCACCGTAGACAACAAGAGCATGTCACCCCTCCAAGGAAGACGTGTTTATTTAATATCACATACCTGCAAGCCTCTACCAGGAGGTTCATCGCTTGTAATCCCTTCCATAAATCACTTGCAAAGACAACTGCTCAAAAAGAAATTCCTCGCTTGTTTGTAATAATACATCACAAAATATATTGCAACACTTTGGTATCATTAACGTTGAAACGTTTCGCCTACACAGTAGGCTTCCTTGGTTAAATACAGAGGCAGAAGGTGTAGTAGTGAAATGAAGATGTAATCAGTCCATTAACCTTGGAGAAATAGCATTCGAGGTGGTCAGTCCCTTAGCCTGGAGAAGAGTTCAGCTTCATGGTCCGGAACGATATCAATATTTAAACCATTTTATACATTATACAGTTACATCATTATCAACAAAAGATATCTTAGTATCGAAAATAAGATACCAGACATGAACAGCAAATTTCTTAAATTTAATCGCAACTGATAAATCAATTCTAGATATAAATCCTTAATTATTCCTATTAATCCTTCAGGGACCTAGTTCCTAGTGGAGGTCTATTGTGTATCCATACGCTCTTACGCTACCCTCCACAGGATGTATATCACGTGTACAATAAACTAGCCACTTCGGTTGCAATATCTAAAAATTTATGTTAGTGAAAGTTAGAGGGAAAAGTGAGTGAAAGTGGTTGTAGAGGAACTAAAAGTGAGAGTGGAAAGTGAGTAAAAGTGAAAGAGGAAAATGTTTGAAAGAGTGGAATGTGACTGAAAGTGAAAGTGGAAAGTGAGAATAAAAACTGAGTGAGTTAGAATGGAAAGTGACTGAAGGTGAGATGAAATGGAGTGAAAGTATGAGTGAAAGCGACTGATTTTGAGAGAGGAAAGTGAGTGAATAGCGTAAGTAGAAAGTGAGTGAAAGTCAAAGGGAAAATGAGAGACGAATATGAGTAAAAGTGAGCGACATTGAGTGCTGAGCGTGAGTAGTAGAAACGAGAGCTTAAAATGAGAACCTGAGTGGGAAAACGATCAGGAGTCAAAGCGGAAAGTGAGTGAAAATAAGAGTGGAAAGTGAGTGAAAATAAGAGTGGAAAGTGAGTGAAAATAAGAGTGGAAAGTGAGTGAAAATAAGAGTGGAAAGTGAGTGAAAATAAGAGTGGAAAGTGAGTGAAAATAAGAGTGGAAAGTGAGTGAAAATAAGAGTGGAAAGTGAGTGAAAGTGATAGTGGAAAAAGTCTGAAAGTGGATGGAAAATGAAAGTCAGTTAAAAAAATAAGTGGAAGTCAGTTGAAAGTAAATGAAAGTGAGAGTGAGTGAAAGTGAGAATGGAGGCTGGTTGAAAGTGAGAGTAGAGAATTAAAGGTAAATAAATGTGAGAATCGAAAATGAGTGAAAGTTAGAGGTACGAGAGTTAAGACGAGAGAAGTGAGAGGTGTGAAAGTGAGGAGACAAAAAATAAAGTGAAAGGGAGAAATGAAAACTAACGATAAAGAAAGGGGAAAGTAAGTGAAAGTAAGAGGTAAAAGTGAGTGAAAAATTAGGGGTGAGAAGGGGAGAAAGTGAGTAAAATGAAGGAAAATGGCTGACAGTGAGAAGGGAAACTGAGCGAGCGAAGGAGAGAGTGAATGAGTGCAGAAGTGAGTGACATAGAGCCGTAAATAACTGAGTTGAAAGTGATTGAGTGGGAATCCAGTACATGGAAGAGAGAGAGAGAGAGAGAGAGAGAGAGAGAGAGAGAGAGAGAGAGAGAGAGAGAGAGCTATTGGACAGGTTACCTTATCACCAAGAGTCAGCCGGAAGTCAGCAGGAAATGAGCGTGTCTACGCTGTTTTAAGTTTATTTTCGTTGGGTTTATAAAGCTTTCCTCACACCAACGCATTCTTCATGAAACTTCCCTCACAATAACGCATTCCTTATGAGACTTCCCTCACACTAATGCATGGTTTATAAAGCTTCCCTGACACTAACGTTGGTTTATGAAGCTTCCCTGACACTAGCGTTGGTTTATGAAGCTTCCCTCACACTAACGTTGGTTTATGAAGCTTCCCTCACACTAACGTTGGTTTATGAAGCAGAATTCGAGCCCAGATAGGTAGCGCCTCATGAATGTAGCCAGCCTTCAACCTGACGACCTAAAACACTCAACGACAGATGCCTCATAACGTTAAATAGCTTGATGACTGCAAGCCATGTTTTCACCTAACACCGGGCACACCACTCACTCTCCTGACTGTTCTGACCTCACCAGCGAAATACTCAAAGCCTCCAGCAGGAAAAAGCAAATGTAGAAGAAACATGACTTGCAGTCCAGCAGGTTAGCTGACGTTAGGAGGCATCCGTAGCTGAGGGGTTGAAAGCGTCAGGACGGAGGCTACCTATATCGTGGAGAGCAACCAACTGCGTTCGAATCCTGCTGGTTGCGATATTTATTTGAGTGTATGTATATACACACAAAGAAATATCGTAAAACTGGTCAGTTAACAGGAACTCATTTAAAATTAAGTCCTTTCTAAAAATTTCTCTTATACATTTAAAGACATATTTTTTTTTTCATTTATGATGTAAAAATTAAAAAAAAATTACCAAAAAAACCTTAGAAAACTTACCTAACCTTATTATAACAAGCGCAATTTAATTTATCCTATTCCAGCTAAATATATTTTAGATAACTTTACAATAATTTAATAATAAACAAACACAATGAAATATATTTTTTCTTTAAGTTCAGAATAATTTTTGCGAAATTATTGCATGCACAAATTTTCGCTGGCCATATTCGGCAAGAAGAGCTGTGCTATTCATGCCAAAATCGCAAGTTTTACTTATTCGGCACGACAAATGTATTATTTAATAAGAATATATAAATGTCAGCTTTATGTTAGGTTTTCTCGTTGTTTTATTGACGATTTTTTTAATTTTTGTTCTTCATGAGAGTCACTTAAAATTAGAGACAGACAGACAGACAGACAGACAGACAGACAGACAGATCGGCTGTCGGAGCAACAAATACAAAATGTTAATTATTGTCTGACAGATAAACAGGAAGTTACACTACAGTACTGTCAGATAGAAGGGTAAAAATGCTAAAAGATTGCTGTTTATTTAAAATATTTGACATTTATACATACTTGCTGGCAGCTACACTGACGGGGAGAGGACACCAAGAAAATATAAAATACCCAAGATTATTTGCATTGTAATTGTAATTATTATTTGATTAAACGTAATTATAATTAGCATTGTTATTACTATTATTATTATAAATTATTATTATTATTATTATTATTATTATTATTATTATTATTATTATTATTATTATTATTATTATTATTATTATTATTAAATTAAATGCAGCGTCATTAAGACTGTTATTACCGTTATCTTTCGTTTCTATTTTAACTATTAATCTCGGCATATCATTTTCTCTCTTCTCATTCCTTTCTTCTTATGTTAAAGCCAGCCTGGTTGTCTCTTTAACCCACCATCTCTCTCTTCCTCTCACCTCTCATTTCTCTTTATCAATTTCATTTCCTTCACCAAGGTCACACGACGTTGCTCCTTCACCAGAATCTTCCTTCAATGTTCCTCTTAATATCTTTTTCTTATTTCTCAAATATTATAATAGTTTGCTTCTGTCTCCGTAATCAGGAAAATGGCTCACCTGAGCAGTGCTTGGAGGGGTCTGATCCGCCAAATTAGCCTTTTCAACGTCTCTAAGAAAAAGTTAGTGTCTGTTTTTTTCTCTCTATAGCTGGGGTATACACCTCCCATCTCGTTCCTCCTGCAGCATGGGAAAGGGAAGGGGAATGAGGAAGAGGAACTTTCATATTACCCTTCCACAAAATCTTTCTGGGGTAAAGTAATTGATAGTGTTATGAGTGCAGGCGGTGCACAACGGACACTTGTGAAGGAAAGGTGCACGCTGCTGAAGACCTTGGTACTGAGACAACGTATCTCTCGAAATAGGAGTTTATCAGGGAAGGACTTGAAACATTACCGTTTGGCTCTGTGTGTAGTTTTATCAAGTCATGAAATGTCAACGTTTCTCTCTGTGTAGAGTATTTTTCAAGTCACAATTTATAACGTTGTCGCAATAAAACTTGTCATGTTACGTGCGTCTTTTCTTTACCAATATTATTTTCATTATTGTTATTTTTTGGTTGTATCTTTAAGCGAGGAGTTAATTGTGTTGTGGGAAGCAGCTGTGCCCTGTCTTCCTTCGCCTACTTCCTTCCATTTTCCCCTTCCTTCCTTCCTTCCTTCCTACCTTCCTTCCTTCCTTCCTTCCTTCCTTTCCAATTCCCCTTCCTTCCATCCTTCCCTTTTCCCTCCCTTCCTGCCTCTCCTTCATTCCTTTTTTTCCTTTTTGCATATCCTTCCTTTCTTCGTCTCCTTTAAACCTGTGTATTCTTGCTTCCTGCGTCTTCTTCCTTCCTGGGTTTACTTCCCTCCTGTGTCTCTTTCCTTACTGCATCTTCATCTTGTATTTTCTTCTTTCCCGTATCTCCTTCCTTCCATTCTGTTTCTCCTTCCTTCCTGCTTCTCCTTCCTTCCTGCTTCTCATTCCTTCCTGCCTCTCCTACCTGCGTCTACTTCCTTCCAATGTCTCCTTCCTTCCCATGTCTCCTTCCTTCCCTCGTTTCCTTCCTTCTTTACTTCCTTCCTTCTTTCCTTTCATCTCCTCTCTCCTAGTTGGCCTCCAGGAAGCCTTCACAGCCATAGAGAAGATTACAAAGGACGAAGAAATCAATATACCACCTTAAGGAGATTAAGGTGACGTGGTTTGCTTATTGGCTGCTAGTGTCGTTTCTTGGTTAGTCTGTGGCTAGTTGGCTGACTGGCTGACTGGCTGACTAGCTGACTGGCTGACTGGCTGACTGGCTGACTGGCTGGCTGACTGACTGGCTGATTGACTGGCTGGCTGACTGATTGGCTAACTGGCTTGCCAAATAATTGGTTAACTAGCTGACTAACTGGCTGACTGTTTGGTATCTTTGTTGATAACTAATCAGCAAACTGCAGTGTGTTGATAAGTTGGCCGTTAGTTGGTTAGATTGTTTGCTAGGTGTTCGGAAGCTGACTGGAGCTTTAGCTGGTTGATTGGCTAATTTACTGGCTGGTTAACTGGCTGGTTTATTAGCTGACTGGTTGGCTAAGAGGTTGTTTGGATGGCGAACAAAATAGTTGACTTGATAGATGATTGGCTGGCTTCTTGCCTTGCTGGCTAACGGGTTGGCTGAATGGCTGACTGTCTAGTTGGTTGGCTGGAGGGACTCTTTTGGCTTGCTGATTAGCTGGCTGGCTGTGAATTTAGCCGCTTAGCTGGCTTCTTCTCCCACTATCTGGCTGTCGAGGAAGACGTCTGGGAATCTTGCTATATAAAAAAATAACCTTTTGCCAAATGCATTTGATTCTCTGAGACAGGAAAGGGAATACATGAAGTCTCAGGTTCACTCCAGCGTTCCTGGAGGCGAAGGAAAATAAAACTGGTGGCAGCTGGAGGTTTCAGGTCGACCAAGTTTCCACACAGCATCTCTGACGCCAAGGAAACCATCATAATGTTGAAGGTCGCTTTCATATGAGACGATGCTGGTGTAAGAGGCTTATAGTATGCAGGTGACTGACGGTATACCTCACCTAACAGGCTCCATTCTATGCCAACATATACTCACAGTCTTAGTGAATTTCCTCCCCCTCCCTCTCTCACATCCCTCTTTCTCTCTCTCTCTCTCTCTCTCTCTCTCTCTCTCTCTCTCTCTCTCTCTCTCTCTCTCTCTCTCTCTCTCTCTCTCTCTCTCTCTCTCTCTCTCTCTCTCTCACACACACACACATCCCTCTTTCTCTCTCTCTCTCTCTCTCTCTCTGAGAGGCGCTGGGAGACACAGTACAACAGATACTGAACTACCTACCCCATGAAGAACCAGAAACTATATACACAAATCACCAGCACATAGGAGAGAAAAGCTTACGACGATGTTTCGGTCCGACTTGGACCATTTACAATGTACCACTAACAGAAAAGAGTGAGGAAGCCAGTATATACAGGCGAGCGGGACAAGGACGGGAACAAGAAAGGAAGTAGCAGTAGTGGTAAGCAGGTAGTGGAAGTAGTAGCTGGTGATTTGTATACTGTTCCAGCCACGGTATTGTGCCTTTTTGTTCTTCAGAAATTCTATAGATGGTATAATACCGACTCGGGGGCACAAGGCCATGTTATCTGTCAGAAAAATACCTCTTCATAGGACACTGAGGTAGAAATAAGAGGATGATAACATTGGCGTGATAAAACCGCAGGGACAAATTGGAAAGTACTGTAATGTGCACAGTAATTGGGACAGTGATGAAATAAGACATTTATTTGCAAAATTAGAGCACACCAGGATGATTTGAATAGACTGATGCAGTGGTCGGAGAAGTGGCAGATGCAGTTTAATATAGATAAATGCAAAGTTCTAAATGTTGGACAGGAAAATAACCATGCCACATATAAACTAAATAATGTAGATCTTAATATTACGGACTGCGAAAATTATTTAGGAGTTCTGGTTAGTACTAATCTGAAACCAAGACAACAGTGCATTAGTGTTCGCAATAAAGCTAAAAGAATCCTAGGTTTCATAACAAGAAGTATAAATAATAGAAGTCCTCAGGTTGTTCTTCAACTCTATATATCCATGGTTAGGCCTCATTTAGATTATGCTGCTCAGTTCTGGTCACCGTATTACAGAATGGATATAAATGCACTAGAAAACGTACAGAGGAGGATGACAAATTTGATCCCATGTATCAGAAATCTTCCCTATGAGGATAGACTGAGGGCCCGGAATCTGCACTCTCTAGAAAGGCGTAGAATTAGGGGGGATATGATTGAGGTGTATAAATGGAAAATAGGAATTAATAAAGAGGATGTAAATAGCGTTCTAGAAATATCTAACATGGACAGGACTCGCAGCAATCATATTAAACTGGAAAAAAACAGATTCAGGAAGGATATAGGAAAGCACTGGTTTGGTAATAGAGTTGTGGATGAGTTGAACAAACTCCCGAGTACCGTCATGGAAACTAAGATGTGTAATTTTAAAAATAGGTTGAATAAATACATGAGTGGGTGTGGGTGAGTTTGAGTTAGGCCTAACTAGCTTATGCTACTAGGTCAGAAGCTGTGCTCCTTCCTTAAGAGGCGTGCCCGACCTCACTTGGTCAGTGAGGTCAGACGGTCATCGAGCTTAACCCGGTGGGAGAATTGGACCTGCCTCGCATAGGCCAGTGGGCCTGTTTCAGTGTTCCTTCTTTCTTATGTTCTTATTTGAAAAATACACGGCAATGATATAACAGATAATTTATTTAATATATGATATGACTACCTTTTGGTTTTATAAGCATTGCTACACACTGTAGCATAGAAGCGATCAGTGTTGAACACATTGTCAATAATTCTTCTTTCTTACTACCAAGTCCTAATAAGAGCAGCAATTTGCTTTTTCACAGTTGAGCAGTCCTGTTTCGCGATCCTGCATTTGATTATTGCCCATAGATTTTCAATTGGGTTGAGGTAAGGACAGGTTCCAGGCCAGTTTAGAATACTTAGCACTCTCTTCTTCGAGGAATGTCAGCATTTTTCTGGAAGTGTGGCAGGGAGTAAGATCCTGCTGGAAAATCCCTTCTCCCTCAGGAGAATCTCTATCCACAACGGGAAGCAAATGAGTTGCCTTGTATATGTCAATGTTCATCGTTCTCTCAACAATACCATGCTGTGCAGAGTCTTTAGCAGTAAAACTACCGCAAAACATCTTCTTTGGTGGGTGTTTTGGCCCTTTTTGAATGGGTTCATTCCAATGAGGTTCGTCTTTGCTCTGTCTCACTACCAATGATGTATTCCCATGTAATTCAAAATATGGCTTATTTGAAAATATAACTTTTCTTCATTCATCTGTCGTCCATCCCTGATGCTCTAGTGCCCACCGCAGCCGTTTTTTTTCTTCACAGCAACAGTCAATAATTGTTTCTTTACCGGTTTTGTGGAAGTTCATCCAATTTCAAGAAGTCTTCTTCTAACAGTTAAATAATCAAAATTTACGTCAGCTGAAGCCAAATCTCTCTGTAGATCTTTGCTGGTTTTCTTGGGAACCTTCACACTGATTCTTATGATAATCTAGTCATCGTGATGCGTTCGTTGTCTTTCATTTTCTTCCACCTATTCCTCGACATAGAGCTCCACAATCACCAGTGTCGTCATCTCTCTTCAGAATTCGACCAACATTTGACTTTGCTTGGCTCAAATTTTCGGCCATCTGTCTGATACTTAAATCAGCATGTTTTCTAAGAGCTACAGTACTTGCACACTTCCTTGGTGTAACATCCATCGTGAATTTTAGCAGTAATCATGAACTGAAGGGGTGGGTTTGGCGAAATCACATTCGCTCATGGAGCATACTTACAGAAATAACCTTACGGAACAACAGCTGTTTTAGCACTGACAAAAGCCGGAGGGTAGCACCATAGCTGGATGGTTACCGGAAGTCTGTAGTAAACTCGACTGAAAAGAAAAGAACCCAAATTACATTAATTAAGCGGAGACTAAGACATATTTGAGATAATCGCAAAATTTACTCCTGTCCCAATTATTCTGCACACTACTGTACAACCTTCAGGCAAGAGGTATATGTTGATCAAGGAAAACATTAACCACCAGGAAATAAACTGGAAAGAAAGGGAAGCACTTGAAGGACCAGACACAAGGGATGTTAATCTGAAGGAGGTGGTGATGGAGGTGGTGAGGAATGTTGTGATTGAGGTGGTGGCGTATGTAGTGACCGAGGTGGTGAAAGTGGAGGGCTACCTGGAGGGTATTTCAAGAGTAAACGCACATGCTGCCCGGTCCATAACCAGGTACTCCGGTGAATCAGAACCTGATCAGCCAGGCTGTTACTGCTGACTGCAAGCAGTCAAACACAAGAATAACAGCCCGGCTGGTCAGGAATTGATTCTAGGAACCTAAGCAGGTCCCTCTTGAAGTCAGCTAAGGAACTACTGGTAATCCTCCTTATGGATGATAGGTGCCTGTTGAATAGTCTTGGGCCCCTGACACTCAGTGTACTCTTAGTACCTTTGCTTTTCACTAGGGGCATGTTTACAGAGGCGTTTGCTTTCGTAGAGAGTGATTTCTGTGTGCAGATTTGGGACCCGTCCCTCTAATATTTGCTAAGTACAAATTATAATGTATGTTTCTCGCCTGCATTTCCAGTAATTAACGTGCCTGGCTAAACTTACTTGTACTGTGGAGGTTCTCTGTACATTCTCCAGGTCCGGAGTTTCGCCTTCCTTGAAAGAGAGTTAATATGCAGCAGTATTCCTGGCAAGATATAACATGTGATTTAAAGAGAATTATTATTGGCTTGACATCCCTTGTTTTGAAGGTTCTCATTACTCATTCAACTATTTTCCTCGCAGTTGTAATAATGACATTGTTGTTATCTTTGAGGGTGAGATTCTCTAACATCACCCCTACGTTTTTGACTTTAGTTTTTCGCTCTATTATGTGGTTAGAATTTGTTTTAAACTCCGTTCTAGCTCCTATGCTCATTAAACAACAGATTATTTTCTGCTGTCCATTGTAAGACTTGATTTATATCGTCTTCAGTAGATGACACTCTCAGGTAAATTCTAATAACATATGCAAAGGAAGATATCGTGCTATCGTGTCTATTTTGTAAAGTCTGTGTATACTACATCCGTCTTCTCTTTGTCCATCGGTGCATCCAAGACCTTGTCAGAGTGGTTCAGTAGTTGCGAAAAGCAGGAGCGACCTGTTCTAAACTCATGCTGTCCTGGATTGTACAGTTGTTAGGAATCCAAGTGGTTCATGATATTGCCTTTTAGATTCCTGTTAAAGATTTTAATAATGTGGGGATGTTATTGCTATTGTTTTGCTGCCACCTTTTGTGGAGTGGGGCTATGTCCGTTGTTTTCAGCTACAGTGTGATGACCCCCGTGTCTAGGCTCCCTCTCCATAAAATACTTAGGCCACATGATAAGGGTTTCTTGCAGTTCTTGATGAACACAGAGTTCAACGAATTCCATGACCTGGGGCAGAGTGTATGAACATGTTGTCAATAACTTTTTCAAAGTTCAGTGGTGTTAGGGTTAATGGCTCACTTAATACAGTCATACTAAAACTACAGTATCTCACTCATTTGTTTATTGTCATCAGTGTAAGATCCATCTTGTTTGAACAAGAGTCCAGTCCTGGATATGACTTTTACCTTGGATTCGGCATATGAGAAGAAATATTTAAGATTTCTTTCAGTTTCATGAATTATTTTTCCCTCCTCTTTCTCCTGGATCCTGTATTATTTATTCAACTTGAGTTCAGTGGGTTTTTTTTTTTGTGTGTGTATGTGTTTCCCTGGTTAGTGTTTCCATCCGCATTTTAGGCAGTCAAGTCCTGTTGAGAATCTCAGTGACTCTTCACCTTCGCCTATAGAGGGAGAGCATCTCTTTTCATAGTTTAAACCTTCTCTTCTTTATTCTTAGTGGAATATGTCTCGAGCATACGTCAAGTGTCGTAGAGTTGATCCTTTCTAAACACATATTGTTTAAGATATCTCTCCAACATGTTTGTGTAAGGACATAATTTACTTTATGTTCTTGTTGTTAAAGTTGAATTTGGTGAAAACACCCTTGTAACTCTGCATTTTGTTGCTGAGGATTCCTGCGCATAAAAGTCTGAAATTCGAGTGGGTTGTGATCTGAATTTACTGTCTTCAGTACTGTTACATGTAATACCAGCTCATCATTATTAGTGAAAATAACGTCAAGTGTATTTTCCTGTCTTGTTGGCTCCACTGTTTGTCTGCTTAAGGAGTATTTATTACAGAGAATCAATTACTTAATTGTGTGAGAATGTTCACTTGATCTGCCTCCTGGGATTATCTCTGCTATAACATTATATGTTACGTTTTCTTACTGTAAATATCTTAAATTGAAATCACGAAGTAACAAGTTATTAAGGGGCTGGGGTTGATTTTTCAGCCAGTATTCAATTTTCAATGACTGTTTTCTGAACTGTTGGGAAGTTATGTACAGTTACAACGACTAGGTTTTGGTTCCCAATCTTTACTGTTAAACTTTCAGCTGCATCATTTATTGTGTTCAGTAACTCCATGCAAAAGAGCGACTCTGATATACAGACTCCCCCTTCCTATATGATGTATGTTCTTACTGTCGCATTTAAATAAGTTATAACCTTATATCCATATTTCGTTGTCAAGGCGGAATATTTTGAGTGGGTTTCTGTGAAAGCTGCAAACATCGCATTTGACTCCACTGAAATCCACTGATAAAAGATATTTTATTGTTGGTGGAAGGTTTCAGGCCCTGTATATTTGCAAATACAAATAATGTCGTATTACTTGTTTGTTGGGGGATTTTTTTGTTGGAATTAATATCTATGGTTATGGGCTGGGGACCACTGTGGCTCCGAGGTGGAGGATTATTTTTGTCATTTCTTGCCATATTTTTCTGCTTCTTGACACTAAAAATATGTTGCTGTTGAATGGTTGTATCTACCATTATTAGTTTCCAAAAGCATTTATGGGGTCTGTACCTCCTGATTCTTTTCCAATGGTATGTAAAGCAGTTTTATATTGTAGCATAGTTTTTCGTGGACTCATATATAATACATTTCAGGGTGAAACAGTTTACATGAGGTAGAACGATACTCCCCTTAGGTCAGGAAATCAGGCATTTTTTTAAAATTGACAAAATAAGCGTTAAATGCGATTTTACTGATATTCCTTGCCCACAGATGCTCCAGGCATAGAATTTTCATAATTCTGTTTTCTACTGCCTTCAATTTGTGGAGGCTGGGTTCTCAGTTGGTTCAATTTTTACACTTGCACCAGTATGTTCTTCACCAGTCGTAACAGAACCTTCAGCGCTACCAGGTGAAGCATTGTTTTATATTTCTAGACCAGAACCTGCTCCTTCAGAAACGCTAAGACCAACATCACCAGCTGACCCATTCTCTCGCGTTTCTAGATCTACACACGAGCCGTCTTCGAAAACAGCACCAACATTAGCATCAGCATCAACACCAGCTAAAGCACTATTTTGTATCTTAGAGTTTGTCCTGCTTGAGATTATCTCTACCTATGTGTCTCTCCCTTTTGTGTTACCGTGCATTTGTATTCCAGACACACCTGTGCTATGCTGTTTAATTTCTACCTCTTATGTTCTGTACGAGTGTTTCTGATCCCCCGGCGTTGTTCTGCCTTTGTGTACCTTCTATTACTTGTCTTATTTCTTTACCTTCCCAGCTTTCATTAAAGCAGCAATTTCTCTCTAAAAAAAGAATATTTTTTATGTGTTGCTGTTGTTTATTACGTATGTAAGACTTCCCTCCGTCTTCTGTCTGCCATGCGGATCCAAAAAACACTTAACTGTTTCAATATCATTACTGGAGAAGGCAGAGATGTCAGGGCATGAAACACGACACCGTCCATAGCACAGACAGCACTGCACTCCACACTCACTACCTTTAAATCACTGTTACACTGTAGACAAATTTTAATCATGAGTGATATTCTTCCACTGGTGTGTTTAGTGAGACTTTAATTAGAGTTTAACTTACATCAAGCTGACAACAACCTATCATGACACCTGGAGACGTGTGACAGCCGTCTGATGACATGTGTAGTGTTGTGGGGGCAGTGAGGAATCTTGACAACCTCACTGCTTGATTCATACATATTATGTTGCCTCTTATTTCACTACTGAAATTTGAAATTTAATTCAATAGTTTTTTGGTAAAAAAAAATTATCTTGACTCCTGTGGGGAGTCTGACATCTTCTACATAAACCTTCACTGGACACATCCTTAATCTACACCAAGAACACATTCCTCACCGGCAATATGTGACGAAGCCTACAGATCAGCCTTGGTTTGGCTTTCGTTGTAGAGAGGCTGCTACTGCTAAGTACAAAGCATGGCGAAGGTATAAGAGACATCCTACCACCTATAACAGGAACTTGCACACGCAAGCCTGTAGGCATATGGGTGACGTTCAAAAGTGGGCCATTGCTAAATGGGAGGTGGACACTAAAAGAAAGCTAGCATCAGGTAGGGTAGGCTCCAAAACCTGGTGGTCCCTGGTCAAGGACAGACAAGGTTATCTGCCTGATGAACTCATTCCACCTCTAAATCGACAGGATAGGACCACCTCTACTAGTAGTCAAGAGAAGGCGGACCTCTTTGCTGAACACTTTGCTACCAAAATGCAAGTTCCTGATCCAGCAAGGGACCCTCCTTGGCTAGCTGCAAGAACTGTGTCAAAACTGTCAGTGGTGACAATAAGGCAGGAGGAGGTGCATTTCCTTCTTAAATCGCTTGACCAAGAAAAGGCTGTGGGCCCAGACAAGTTGAGCCCAAGATTGTTGAGAAGATGTGCAGACCAGCTAGCAGCACCTCTAACTCGCATCTTTCAGCACTGCCTAGTACAGTGTAAATGGCCCTCTCTATGGAAAGAGGCAAATGTAGTCCCTGTTCACAAAAAGAAGAGCAGAGCAGAAATCAGCAACTACAGACCAGTGTCACTCCTGTCAATCACTGGTAAGATCCTTGAGACAATAATCTCAAGAAAAATGACAGAGTTTTTTGACTACCACTCACTACTTTGTGATCGTCAATATGGCTTCAGGAAAGGTTACTCTGCTGCTGATCTGTTATTAAACCTCTCCACTAAGTGGCACCAGTCACTGGATGAATCCAAAGTCAGCTGTGTGGTAGCACCGGACATTGCTGGCGCTTTCGACCGGGTGTGGCTCCAGGGCCTCTTAGCAAAACTTCAAGCACTGGGAATTGCAGGCTCTACGCTATGTCTCCTCAGTGATTACCTTCATGGTAGATCTCTAAATGTAGTTCTCAATGGAACGGAATCAGCAAGACATCCTATTGGGGCAAGTGTTCCACAAGGAAGCGTGCTGGGTCCTTTGTTATGGAATGTCTACTTCAACGACCTTCTTCATCTCATCCCAGAATCACATGCATATGCAGACGATTGTACACTGACATTCACTTATCCAAGAGAAGAAATGACAGCTGCTCTAAGCTACATCAATCACCAGCTGAGAGCTATATCAGCTTGGGGAAATAGATGGCAAGTAACATTTGCACCTGAGAACGCACAAATGGTGATCGTCTCTAGGCACCATGATGGTAATGCTGGTGCAGTAGTAAGGATGAATGGGAGGGTGTTGGCACCTGGAGAAGAAGTTGATATCCTTGGGGTGAAATTTGACTCCATACTAACCATGAAGAACCATGTTGTAAATCTTGCAAACAGGGCAGCCAGGAAGCTTACAGCACTTCGCCGTATCTCGCATCTGCTTGACAGTAGAGGTTGCAAGATCCTGTACGAGGCACAAGTACGCTCACACCTTGAGTATGCGCCACTTCCTTGGTTTGCCTGCTCCCCCTCTCATCTGCGACTGCTTGACAGAGT